>NC_056067.1:40528067-40828067 GCF_016772045.2 Ovis aries
CATTGCCTGGCTCTCCGGCCCCTCCTCTCTCTCCCTGATCACTGCCCTTCCTGCCGAGGCCTCTTTGAAATTTGACTAAGGTTGCGAGCACGTATTTCAGCATTTCTGGATGCAATTTGGTATCAGAGCAAAGAATCAAAGGATATTTGCTATCATTTTAAAGTATGTTTCTCTCCCTCTTCCTCTGAGCACCTGACCCCACAATCATCACTGGCTTTGAAATAATAGACCCATCATAATTATGAGAATTAGTCTGGAGGCTTCTGCCTTATTTGCTCAACTGAGGTTACTGAGGCCGTCTTTAGAGGTGGAAAGGGTGTCCTGGACCATCTCAGCTGAGATGGCAAATACAGAGCTGTGCCTGCTGGGTGGGGGCTGCCAGGAAGCAAGAGTGAGGGAGTGGGCTGGGAGCAGGGAGAAAGCCCCCAGTACCCACCCCAAGAGCTGCTGCCCCTTGGGGACCTTGGACCCAGCGTTATGAGAAAACAGTTTTTTTAGCAGAGGCTGAAACCAAGACCATGTGTGAAATGCCCCAAGTTTGTAAATGTTAAAAATAAATTTGGCACATGAAGACCCTGAGTAACGAATGAGCTCTCCATCGGGTTGCTACCCCCACTAGTTACAGAAGTAGAAACAGAGGCCCAGGCAGGGGAAAGAACATGGGCTAGCTTATTAAGGTGGTGGACACTTGTGTCCCCTCTGCCTCCTTGGTCCAAGCCCCGAGGTGTTGCAAAGCTGGACTGAGTCAACACTCTGAGCTGGCTCTGTGACCGACCCGTTCCAGGCGATGGGTCAGTGGCCACGTTGCAGCCCTTGGACAGCAGGCAGGGAAGCCCAGGGCTCTTACAGAGGGCAGCTTCAAGGTTCTCCTAGGGTATTTAAGGAATAGAGCCAGAGTTAATGCTGAACTCTTTCTTTGACTTAATTTATTATAATGTATGTGGCTAAAATGTAGATCACACTGCTGTTTTGGATCTCCATTTTGATTCCCAAAATTGCAATCATGATAGGTGGATTATAACCGTGCTTTAACATACAGATGAGGAAATGTATTCCTGTGCAATTTCCCCCTAAGGAGAAGTCAGAGGATAAGGGGCAGGAGTTTTGAATAACCCTGCAACATTTAGTTGTCTCTCTCGGTTATGGGATAGAAATTAGCATTACAGGACTATATGTGTTGTGACTCCAGCGCTGCTTTGAATTTTAGTGTGAAGGAGCTTCCAAAGGGAAGGGAGAAAGCGACTTTCCTTATTAGAAATTGTCACCAGGATCTAATCTACATCCAAAGTGGTGTCACAAAGTGTTAAGTAAACACGAAGTACCTACTATGTGCCAGGCACCTTGCCAGCAGCCTGGGAATGCCATGGCAAAGCAGACAGACCGAAGAATCCCTGGAGAACTGAGCTCTAGCAGGCAACACTGGGTGGTGCTGAGCAGGGGTGAGCTGGTGAGGAGGCTGAGGTGGGGGGAGGGTGGGAGCTGTGAGAGCAGCTGGAGGGCCAGGGGTGGCAGGCCAAGGGAAAGGAGGGTGCAGGAAGCCTCACACAGAGGGGAAAGTGGAGTATTCCTCATGTGGGGGGTGTGTGCATGTGGTGGGGTTGCCTCCAAGAACGTATGTCTGGGCAGACTTTTCCTCGGGTCCAGATACTCAGCAGAAAAACCGAGCAGAACAAATGTCCAGAGGAGCTGCCCCAGGGCCTGGACTCTGCTCTCCCCACCAGCCCAGGTCCTGGACTGGCACCCACTCAACCTCTCCAATGCACACTGAGAGTTCTGTTTGAATTCTGCCACCTGCCGCTCTCACCCCCGCATCTGGGCCGGGGCTCTTGAGAGTTGTGAGAACCACACCCCCACTCCCCTTCCCTGCTGTGAGAGCTGGCTGTGGCTGTCCCTACACGGCTCAAACCCTGGACTCTGTGTCACTAGGACAGGTCAGTGCAGGAGGGTATAGGGAGTCTCAAAACGGGGGCCTCCTTTGGCCACACCGTGTGGAATGACCACCCAATCTTCCCAACACCATTCATTCATTCATTCTCATCAGTATTTACTGAGCACCTACTCTGTTTCAGGAGGTTTTGCATGCATGTCAGTCACTCAGTCGTGTCCGACTCTTTGCAACCCCACGGACTGTAGCCCGCCAGGCTCCTCTGTCCGTGGACTATTCCAGGCAAGAATACTAGAGTGGGTTGCCATTTCCTCCTCTAGTGGGTCTTCCCAATGCAGGGATGGAGCCCATGTTGCATCCTTCCCAATGCAGGTCCTGCGTCTCCTGCATTGGTAGGCGGAGTCTTTACCACTGAACCACCTGGGAAGCCCCAGGAGGTTTTAGGGAGATAATACTGAAAAAAAAAAAACCAGACTGCACCCCAGCTTGTAAAGTGTAGACAAGCTAGTAGGAGAGAGAAATTAAGCAGGTATCATATATATATATGGTAAATACAAACTCTGAGAGGTGTGTCATGAAGGTTTCATTCTAGGGTAATTGGGGTTGACCTGACTCAGTGTGTAAGTACAAGAATGTCTTCCAAGAAAGTGGCATTGGAGCTGAACTCTCAAGAAAGAGTGAACTCTCAAGAATGAACACATCAACGAGGCACGAGGGAGGTGATGTGCTAGGGTTTGGGGTGTATGTTTCAGGAAGAGGGATGAGTGTGTATTGAGATTCTGAGGTCCATCAAAGAGAAAGTTCTCACCTTTCTCTTTCTGGAGGGTCAGTAGAGCTGCCTTGGGCTCTTAGCTGTTCTGGGAATGCCCTGGACAGACCCAGGCAGGACTGTGAGTGGCATCTCCTTGGCCCCCTGAAGCCTTGTCAAGGAAAGCTCCCAGCTCACATCACATCACAGTCCCAACTCACGTCCCAGTGCCTGAAAGGTGGCTGTAAAATTCTTTCCCAATATTGGGGTGTGGGCATGAGCTGGTCAGAAGGCCTCTGGGGTACAGGACTGAGGGGCCTGGCATGTCTGGGCAGATGGGATGCTCTGTGAAGATGTTCAGAAGCAGCCAGCCTGTCGCCCTTTAACACCAGCCATCTCATGAAAGGTATGTAGGATGGTGAGGCCTGAACTGCCCCAAATGGTAACTGCTCCTCTCTCTCCTTGTCATCCCAGTCTGATACCTTCCCCCTGGTCTTCCTCCTCACCCTTCGTCCTCACCCACTTATCTCAAAGGGATGATCTGAGCAAGTCTGTCTTGTCTAGGAAGTGTCTTGGGAGAAGGTGTTAAACTGTAACTTCAGGATTAGAACAGAGCACGCATGGAAGCTTGTTCATGGGTTTCCCACCACGGAGGCTGGTGCCACTTTGCACCCCGGAGATGACCTTTCCAGCTTGGCAGTGTGCTGGGGGAGGGCGCTGACCATGAGCTGGGCTCCTATGGTGATGCTGTTGTATGAATCATCACCTCTGGGTTATCCTAGTTATCTGTGTAGGTAGGTCAAGGGTAGGTCTGGACCTGGGTAGTTCAGGGGAACTGTCAGTTGGGAGTGTATCACATGCCTTTTCCTCACACTATGTCATTTAGTTTTCACAGGGATTGGAAAGTAGTGCTGTTATGCCCGCTTTACAGACAGTATTTACAGTCTGGGCAAGGCTAGGGGAAGCATCTACAGAGGTGTAGCCCAGAAGTGGCAGGTCCAGGTTGGAAATCCCAGAGCTTGCTGTCTCAAAGCCAATGACTTTCCCACTTGCCTGTGATAGCTCTGCAAGGTTTAAGGTATATTAAGGCCTTGCAAATCCCCTATCTCATGAAACATTCAGATTCCTTTGTAAGTACCAGTATCCAGTTAGTATCCAGTTATACAGATTAGGATGCTAAAGTTCATGACGCTTTAGTGGTTTGCTTGGAATTCAGAGTTTAAACTCAAACTCAGATCTTGGAGTCAAACACTTCTAGGTGTTTTGAGGTGACCCCTTCTGGCTGACAGCCTCTGTGCATGCCTGGGGACCATGGGGACAATTTCCTCTGTCCCACCACCCCTCCCTCCACAAGGAAGACTGCTTGTCCTTGTCCCCTCCTTCCTGGGCCTCCTTGGCAGACAGACTCATTTGCTGGTCCCTTGCGAAGATTTGTTTGGACTGGTCTATGGGATTGCTAGAACCTGGAGGTTTCCCTTTGAGAATTTTGCCAACACTTGATAACTTTTGTCCGGGCTCAAAGGAAGAATGAGCAGACTTGACCTTCCTGTTTGAAGCTGCTCCCCAGGAAGCTAGTCCCCAGGGGTCAGTTCATTCATTCGCACATCATTCATTCATGCATGAGCTGGATGAGTGATGGTTGGATGCCTACTACGTGCCAGATATGAAGGAAGATTTCTCTGGTCCTCTTGTCCTCTGCTAGTTATAAGCTAGAAGGAGAACAAAATCCACACTCTTCACCTGGCCAGAGAAGCTAGTTGCGGGCCCACTCAGGATATAAATGTAACCAGGAGCTATCTGAGGTTTATAGCACAGCTTCGTTTGTAGTTGAGAAAGGCTACTCCTATGGTTATCAGAAAGCAAAGTTACTTTCAAGCAGTGTCTGGGGGTCATGAGGAGGAAAACAGCAAAAACTTCACTGAGTATGTCACAGTCGTATTGTCCAAAGTCCACTCCCCAGCCAGGAGCCTGGGGGCTGGGGGGGGCATCAACCTTGCCAGGACGCAGACACTGGACCACTCGTGGGGAAGGCCATTCTCCAGGGCATCGGCTCCAGCTTTGTTTTGCTGGCATGTACCAAGACAGTGGTCAGCGTGGTGACCTTGGCTGTCTCCTTGGCTCCTCTGCTTTGTGGCCTGAGCCAAGTCCAAAGGGTTCGTCCTTTGGAGATCTATCAGCCAGGCAAAACAGCTCCAGAAAAATGTTTGTACCGTGATGGGCAGAGCTGGATAGAATTTTTTTTGCTAATTTTTATATGTCAGCTAAAGTATTTATTACTACAAAGTGTTTAAAGTTTCAGCATTTATTAAAAAAATTTAAATCTTGATCCATTGATATTATTCTTCTGATAAAGGTTCTCAAATTAAAAGGGCTAGATAAGTCAGTGCAGCTCAGAAATGGCAGTAACTTCAGAGCTGGCAATTGACACTTGTTTTCTGCCACTGTTTACTCTTCAATAAAAAATGCATATTTACCATAGCAACCTCCTGATCACGTGGTGCCCTGTCTTACCCGCTACCCTCTAAAACAGAATAGCTTCTTAAAGAAACACACACATTCTAATATGTATGCTTTTCAGAGGCAAAAATGTGTTCTTTATAAGGAAGCCCTCTTGCCTGGGATTTAATGCTAATAAACATGTCATCTTTATAGAAATCATTTTGGTCCTGTGTCTTAAATTTTAAGGCATTCACCCTGAAAATCAAAATAAAATTACTCTTGGAAGGACTTTTGATTATCTTGAGAGTTTGTTGATCATTTGTTTTAATACAGTTTTAAAATAATGTATATTTGGATGTATACATGCGTATGTGTATATATATATGTATATATGGTTTTTTTTCCCCCAAAACAGTAGCCATTATTATCATTTGGGAGGGAGTTTGATGTAGATTCTAATGACCTGCTGCTTCATCTGTGATTAAAGATTGTCATCTATGCAAAGCTCAATTGCAGGCTGAATTGTTTTTCACTGTTAACTTGGGAGGATTGCCTGGATGTTCAGAGCTTTGGAGAAACTGCTGTAACCTGGACTTTTCAGAAAGGGAGCATGCCCTCTCATTCTGGACCTTGTGCAGGTTGTAGGTTCTGTGGCTTGGGGAGAGTGCTAAAGCCACAGGTCTCTGCCCTCCCCACGAGCCACCCTTGCATGCAAGGCGTCCCTTTGGCAATATTCATGTTAAAAGCTGTTATTAACTGGAGCATATCCTGCCTGCACCAGGCCCTTGCTAAATGAATTGTTAACGACTATCCCCGCTTTGCAGATAAGGAAACTGAATGAACCTCAGAGAGGTTATGTCATTTGCCCAGGATTATATTCTCTAAGAGTTGGTGGAACTTGGTTTTGACCTGAAGCACCTGATTGAAAACTTTTTCCACTTAATCTGTGCTTGGAACCTTTCTGTCAGACGTCAGCCGGAAGGACAAGTGGGAACAGCATGGGGGGTGGCGGGGGCAGTGGTAGGCAGTGCCTTCTTTTGCGGAATGTTCTCAGGAGATGTTGCATGGCCTCAGCTTCAGTAGAGTTTCTTGGCTCACCCTGGTTTGCATCTGGGCCTGCCAGCCATGTACCCCTGTGCAGGTGTCTGGACACCGCAGCCCTGGGAGGGTGCTGTCTGGCTGTGTATGTGATGAGAGAGCTGCGGTCAGTACCCCAACAGCCTGGGGGTGGGATGCATCCGAACCAGGCCTGGTGGATTTTTTAAATTCCTTTCAGCCACATACAGACCAATTTGAAAAACAAGAACATATTGTGACTCTGTTATGCTTAGTGGCTTTGGGGGAAAATCCGATTGTGATGTGAGGCAGGGCTCTCTGTGGCGATGTGGCGTTGTGACCCTAACTCAGAAGAGGAGAGCTGCCCAGACCCCATGGCCCAGCCAACCAATCTGACTGCAGCGTGTCCATGAGCCATTTCGTAATTATCCATCATGAATGCCTCCATGCTGCCTTAATAGATTATTTAAAATGGTGCCTGTGTCTCCCATGCAACCTCGTTGGCCCCGAACTGTACATACATACAAGCCGGGAGAGGTAATTGCTTATCATGTATCTTTTTGTTCCAGACACTTTTATAAAAGAGTATGTATTATGTATGGTGTGACCTTCAAATGTCAGGAATGTGTTGTGCAATAAACTGTCAATATTTGTGGTTATAAGGTACTAGATGACTTTTACAATAATTGGAATGGCTATATTAAAAGCTTGGATCACTCAGCTGGTTAAAGAGAAAGACACAGGCCAGTGTTCATCAGGGACTCGCCTTCTGCCAACGATTAAATGAAAGATATTGCAAGGTGCTTAAGATGTCTTCTTTGTTTAAAAAAGAATATGGCAAAACCTGTCTCCAGGGGAGGCGTTATCTCCAGATCATTCCTTCTCCTTTCAGTGTGTGTCCGTCCCTAGAGAAAACTCAGCCCACAAGTTATGGTGACTGACCAAGCACATTTTGAAAAAGATCGGTCCAGCTTGTTCTCAGTGTCATTTAAGTAAGAATTCCTGAAGCCTGCCCGGTAGTCAAAGAGATCTTCTCCAATCTTCCCCCAGCCCCCACCCCAACCATAAAGGAGGGGGCTGTAAATTACCTTAAGAGGATCTTAAAAGCTATAGTTTTTTTTTTTTTTTAAGAAAATAAATTACGTAGAAGTCTTTTGGGAATTTATGCGTTACTGAAAGTAGAGGCTTCTATAGTCTGTCTTTTTTGTGTTCTTTTTTTAAAGAAAGGAACATGTAATTTAAATTATGAAGAAGGGAAAGCATAACAAATATTTTGCAATAATTACGGTAGTGATTGGGGCATGGATTACTTCTAAAGTATCTGTTTTATTATGTTTTTCTATTGATTACTGTTTCTTTATGCTGTTTCTTCCAGTGCAATGACATCTTCCTTTTTAGCCAGGAAGTAGCCACTCCAGTATTCTTGCCTGGAAAAACCCATGGACGGAGGAGCCTGATAGGCTGCAGTCCATGGGGTCGCTAAGAGTCGGACACGACTGAGCGACTTCACTCTTCACTTTCATGCATTGGAGAAGGACATGGCAACCCACTCCAGTGTTCTTGCCTGGAGAATCCCAGGGATGGGGGAGCCTGGTGGGCTGCCGTCTATGGGGTCGCACGGAGTCGAACATGACTGAAGCGACTTAGCAGCAGCAGCAGCAGCAGCAGCAGCAGCAGCAGGCAGATGAAATCCTGGAAGGTGCCTCAACGACACACCACCATCTTCCCTCAAGCTGTTGTGATCTTGCTGATTAAAGTGTATGTGTGTGGTTCCTTCCACCTGGCTAGAGACCCAGGAGACACCCTGAGGCCTCCTCCTTCAGGAAGCTTCCCCAGGTGCCCCTGACCTCCTGCCCCCCTGCTGTCTTCACACTCCAGCCCCAGATGGTCTGTGCTGAGCACTTTGGGGGCATTTCCGCTATTTTGCTCATACACGGGGCATTTCCAATATTTTGCTCATACAGGGGGCATTTCTGATGTTTTGCTCATACAGGGGGCATTTCTGATGTTTTGCTCATACAGGGGGCATTTCTGATGTTTTGCTCATACAGGGGGCCACTTCCCCCCGGACTACTCAAAGCAACTTTCCTCTTATAGTCAGGAGCTCATCTTGCCCTCTGAATTCCAGTTTGCTTGCCTCCTCTGATTCTTTTCTTTATTTTAAAAGGGTGTGTTTAAAAGAGTAGGTGCAAGTTTTAAAGTATGTATTGAGCACCTGCTAATGAGCCGAGTGCCTGCCGAGTCCTGGGGTTATAACACCAAACAGTAGTGTGTGGTCCTTGTTTGTGTGGAGCTTGTGTCCAAGGGCAGACAGGTGGTAAGCAGACAAATATGCAGGTCAGTTAGCATCTGCAATAGGTGACAGTTCCTCAAAGGACAAACCAGAGAAAGAGCACCCCGAGAATGTGGAGTCAGGGAGAATTCCTCCAGACAGCGTGGTCAGAAACAGCACGCCCAGGAGAGGCGGTGGACTTAAGTCTGAGTGTGAGTCTCTGTGAATTCTGGGGGGAGAGAATTCCAGGTGGATGGGACCGCAACAACTAGTCAGTCCTAAAGGAAATCAGTCATGAATATTCATCAGAAGGACTGATGCTGAAGCTGAAGCTCCAATACTTTGGCCCCCTGATGCAAAGAACTGACTCATTGGAAATGACCCTGATTCTGGGAAAGATTGAAGGCAGGAGGAGAAGGGGACGACAGAGGAGGAGATGGTTGGATGGCATCACTGACTTGATAGATATCAGTGTAAGCAAGCTCCTGGAGTTGGTGATGGACAGGGAGGCCTGGTATGCTGCAGTCCATGGGGCTGCAGAGTCAGACATGACTGAGCAACTGAACTGAACTGAACTGGGGCAACAGGAGCAAAAGTGGGGTGCCAGCCAGGAGGCCTTGAGGAAAACCGGTGGAGGGCTGGAGCAGAGTTGGGATGAGGTCAGAGCAGCAGTGGGGGCCACTTAGTTGGGGGTGGGAGACCGTGAGGAGTCGGGGGTTATTCTAAGGAGTGACAGAGCCAATGGCTTGTCCCTCCCCTGCCCATAGCCAGGCTCTCCCCGGGGGATGGCATCTCCCTGGGCCATGCCTCTCCAGTTGCATCCTGCCTGCTTCTCCTCCCCCAGGCCAGTCCATAGGTGACCCTGCTCTGCTCTGGTTCACCTGATCAGTCTCTGGGATGTGTCCCTGCCCTGCAGGCCAGAGGCAAGAGAGAGGTGTGAGGAGCCCAGAGAAATCCGTCACGCAATCTGTCTTGTGAAGGGTTGCTTCTCTGAGTCCCACATCCTGCCTGCTGCGTCCCTGGTCACAGCACCCAGGCTGGGGACTAAAAGCGCATGCCCACAGCCAGCCCTGAGCGCCTTGGGAGAACTGGCATCCCAAGGATTACAGAGCATGTTGTTGGTGGCAGCGTCACACAATGCCAAAGGGAAGAGACCCCATGGGTGGCCCAGTCACCAGCAGGGGCGTTCCGCACACTCCCGTGACAGCTAGGAAAGGGCTCTGGGCCTGGTAAAACCAGAAACACATTTGGCCCACAGTGCTTGATTTTGAAGCCCTTGTTTATTTTAAGGGAAATTTAATCCATATGTTTCTGATTCATTTTCACTTAACTCATCAAAATGTTGCTTTAGAGAAGCCATTTGAGATCCTAGTATCTTATACTTCTTTTCCTCCAAATTTTAGCCTTTTAGTGACCTATTTCCCCAATTCCAGAAATTCTATCTTGCTAAAAGCAAATGGAGCTCTGCACAGTTTTGAGTCTGGGTCAGAGGTGAGGAAGGCGATGATGGAGGACATTCACCTCTGTGACCAGAGGTCTGTCATGAGCTGGGCCTTGCCAGGGAGCCCAGCCTTGGTCCCTGGTCCTAAGGACCCACAGGGAAGCTGGCTGGCCTTCTCACAAGTGGCCATCCTTTTCTAAAATAGCTCTCTATTTAAACAAATACTTTTGCCAATCCATATTAATGCTTAAGTATTTAACATGACTATATATGGCCATCATAAACCAGAGAACTTTGATGGAATAACAGAGACACCAAATTAATACTGACCTAAGGCATGACTTACGTCTTCGAAGAGTTAAGTACAGTTGTTTATGGCAATGTTATAATTTTTATGCATACCATTAATTTAAAATAGTTTTTTAAAATAAAAGGAACCCTTCATCAGCCACAGCCATTACCTCTACCACAGTAATTGAGTCTGTTTTAAAGTTTTCAAAATAAGCGAAAGTGTTAAGCTTTTAAGAGGAACTATACATTCTCCTGGACATTTTCTCCAAAGTGTTCTTTCTTCTATCCTGAAACCATTTTAGAACACTGATATATGTGGGCAAAGAAATTAAGAAAGATGTGATTTTTGGTGTCCTGTTCACCCTTTAGACTCTACAAATTGCTTTTTCCTTCATTAATGAAGTGAGAGCTGTGCTTTTGAGATGCTCTTTGCACAAGGCAGACTTTCAGAATGAACTGCACGACTCATCTGGGAAAATGTATTTACTGTTATACTAAGAGTTTCATAGAAATTGAAATACCATGGCCTTTTATGTCGTAAAATAGTAAGCACTCAGGTGTATGGACAGCTCCCTCATCCCACTGAGGTTCCTGGGACAACTCTCTATTCCTTTCATGGGCTTATCTTCATCATCATCATTACATTTTTTTTTTTTAATTGAAAATCTTTCCAGAATGTACTTTTGGACGTGTGAAGGGTAAGGCTGCCTGGCAGGATGAGGTGAGCAGTCAGGGTGCATGCACAGTTTAAAAAGGAGCCTCTCTTTGCTTTCTCTATTTGGTCCCGCCCTGCCTCTTTTGGTCCCTCTGGACCTTGTTTTCTGTCACATTCTGTGGATTAGTAGGACTACCTGGAGAATTGGGTATAAACCTAAAAGACTTCACTAGTAGAAGGTTCGCACGACTTGGTTCCTGATTTCTCCCATTGCGACTAGTCTCCAAGTCTCCAGGACTTGACAGAGCCAAGATTTGTTCTCATTCATGAGCAGTCTGTCTTGGGTCGATCTGGGGACTCAGCGATCCAGGCATCCTCTGTTTTGCGGTTTTGCCCCCTCAACACGTGTGTTGCAAGGACAGAGTGGCTGGGGAGGAGAGGGAGGCGGCCATGGTACAGAGTCTCTCCTTTCAGTGCCTCCAGCCATTGCCTGGACTAGTCAGTGGTGCCAACTTTTAGGCAAAGGCAGTTGGGAAAAGTTGGGGCTCGTGGAATATACTGAAGGATGTACTATCCCTTTCATGGTCATTTCCTCCCATCTCTCTGAAATCCATCCCTATTTCTGATTTGGCTTAAGATGGGCTAGGACTTCCCCAGGGACTCAACAGTAAAGAACCTGCCTGCAATACAGGAGACTCAGGTTCGATCCCTGGGTCAGAAGATCCCCTGGAGGAGGGTATAGACAGAGGGCTACAGTCCATGGGGTCACAAAGAGTCAGACACGACTGAAATGACTGGACACGTAGGCTAGGGTGGGTGAAGGAAAGGCCACTTACGTGGGTGAAGACAGCCTGCAGTGGACTTGGGGCTCACAATATCGCAGGACTATAAGGAGCCGGAGGGGAAGAGCCAGTAAGTCCAGCTGGGGTGGGGTGAAAGGTTTTGCCTAAGGATAGCCAGGCACTGGGGACCAAGAAGGAAGAGCTTCTGCCTCCTGACTCCTTCTCTGCAAACAAGGGTATTTTAAATATGTACCAAGGAAGTCAAGTATTTAAAGATAACCCTTGGGGGAAGGAATCTACCCTTAAAATACAAAATTATTTCATAAACCAAGTTTTTAAATTCCAAACAAATATAACAGTAAGGTTGAGTGTATAATGAGGCACCCAGAAATTCAAATCACATTTGTGTACAAGATAGCCAGTCTCAGAGATGGATGCGGGTAGCTGCTGATGGTGTTTTATGTGAGTCTAGGTTTTAACTTTTGAGAAGTTGTTTTTCTTTCTAAGCATCTGATTCTTTGTCTCTCCAGGACTGCCAGTTTGTGGTTTAGTTGATGATGAGGATTCTAACATAATCCACAACCATTTCGAATCTCCCGGCCCCTTCTTTAGCCCACAGCTGTGGGCTCTCCCTCTGTGAATTCTAGGGAAGGTAATGCACCTCAGTCAGCTTGACCTAGGGCAACCTAGCTATATACTCAGAAGATTGGGAGAAGCAAATGGAAACATAGAAGGCAAGGTTTCTGACCTTGAGATGACAAACTTACGAGGGTCAGTTGTTCGATGTCCCCCCAAACACATCTTTTTAAATTGAAGTATAATTGATGTGTAATATTATAAATATTATATATAAAGCATACAGTGTAGTGATTCACAGTTTTTAAAGGTTGTGCTCCACTTAGAGCTATGATAAAATGTTTCCAGTATTGTACAGTATATCCTTGCAGCGTGTTTTAGACATAATAGTTTGCACCTCTTAATCCCCTCCTCCTATACCGCCCCTCCCCGTTCCCTCTCCCCACTTGAAACCACTGCCTTGTTCTCTGTGTCTGTGAGTCTGTTTCTTTTTTGTATTATTCTGTTGTTTTTTGTATATTTTCTATTCCACATGTAAGAGATACCATACAGTATTTGGCTTTCGCTGTCTGACTTGTTTCACTTAACAGAATACCCTCCATGTCCTTCCACGTTGTTGCAAATGGCAAAACTTCTTTCTGTTATGGCTGAGTAGTATAACACTGGATGTGTGTTTTGTTGTTTAGTCGTTAAGTCATGTCGGATTATTTGGGGACGCTGTGGACGGTAGCTTCCCTGTCTATGGATTTCCCAGGCAAGAATACTGGAGCGGGTTGCCATTTCTTTCTCCAATGTGTGTGTATGGGTTCTTTCCCACTAGTGCCACCTGGGAAGCCCACACACACACACACACACACACACACACACATATATATAAACCCCACAGGCTTCCACAGTGGCTCAGTGGTAAAGAATTTGCCTGCAATGCAGGAGATCAAGGTTTGATCCCTGGGTTGGGAAGGTCCCCTGGAGGAGGGCATGGCAACCCACTCCAGTATTCTTGCCTGGAGAATTCCACGGACAGAGGAGCCTGGCAGGCTACATACTACATTGGGTCACAAAGAGTCGGACATGGCTGAAGCAACTTAGCACGCACGCACACCCCATGTCTTCTCTATCAGTTCACTCGCTGATAGGCACTCAGTGTGTTTTCATGTCTTGGCAATTGTAGACAATGAACATCGGGGTGCATGTATCTTTTCCAATTAGTGTTTTTGCTTCCTTTGGATATACACCCAGGGGTGGAATTGATGGATCATATAGTAGTTCTATTTTTAGTTTTTTGAGAAACTGCCTAACTTCTTGAAACAAAACTTGAAATGATTGGATCCGTGTCTTCTTTTTTATCTAAACACTCCCAGCTTGTAGGAACAGGAGGAAGCAGAGTTTTTGATATCTACTACAATTCACCTGTTTTAGGCTGAAACTTGGGAAGGCTTGCATGTATAGTCTGTGTTCCTCTGGAATATTATTTGCTGCCATTATGTAAGATATCCACTCCTGAAGAATAGATCGCATATTATTTAGTGGGGTCAGGAAAAGAAACAGAGGTCCCAGGAGCTACTTCTCAGCTATTTCCCCATATTGTGAGGCCCAGAGCACACTCAGGTTGAAGCTGTGTTGCCTGCAGTCGGATGCCCCCACTCTTGGGGACACCCCAGCTTCGAGGAGCTGGCCGCGGTGCTTTCACAGAGGAGCAGGAGGAGCAGATAGCGAGACTGAGGCCCACCTCTTTTCACATGCCCAGCCTCATTCTACTCAACACTCTTAGAGCAAGCGTCTGATCAGAGAGAAGAGATACTACAGATTTTAGAAAACGGAATATATAAAAAAAGCAAAAACAAAAGCAGTCCACATGTGGCCTGAAAAAAGGTCACACATGTCTTTTTTATAATGCTTCTTCCCTTCTATCATCTCTTTCCTGGAGGGGCTGGGGAAGGACTGGTCTGTCCCTAACCAGGACCATGGATGTGTCCTTGGCTGGCTGTGTGGGGCCACAGGCAGGGCCTTGGGACTCGGTCTGGAGAGTCTTGCAAAAAGACAGCTGCTAGTGCTTCTGCACCCTGGGGAGAGAAGGAATGAGGAACAGCCTCATCTTCCCCTCTGAGCCAGCCTCTTGGGTTCTCAGAGGGGCGGAGCCTAGTCTAGCACACCTTGTTTAACGGTACCCATCCATGTATAGACAGGGACTCACACACAGCCCTGAGAGTGTGCGGCTGGGTGGGCCTTCCTCCACCATCACTGACGGTACTTGGCTTCCAGCCTCTCCGGACACTTCCTGGGACCACCCACAATTCCCCTTCATCCTCACTCAAGTTTGTTTTTCTACTTGGATTAGTCTAAGAGTAAACGCCATAGGCCTTCTGGCCCTCGAAGGGGAGGGGGAGGAAGTCTGTGTAAAGTGAAAATTAGACTCTTAAATCTGCAGAGAAAGCTGTTTATCTTACAAATTTATTCTTTTTATTGGGCCACACATATCCAAGATAGAAAGATAAAAGGAAAACAGATACAGGACATCACTTAGAGTGACATATAGTGGGATGCAGCTCATCCTCACCTTCCGTAAAGCCTGTGGGAGCGCATGGTGGCAGCTCTATCTGTCTATTTATCTACAGCATGCCCTGGGCCAGGGCCCACCAAAGGCTGCAGTGGAGATGCATTCCCCACACTCTCTATTCTCCTCTGTTGGACTGCTCCCCAGAGGCTCCGATGGAGGAGGGTCTCGGGGAGGTGCTCTACTGCTGATAGTGGGACATGGGAATGGGCAGGGATGCAGAGTCAAAAGCCCACACCTGCCTCCTCCTCTCCTGAAGTCAACACTTAGTTTTGTTCATCATTCAAATGACAGCTCATGACATCCTAACTTAAATAGGATATCTTAACCCCATTGCAGGGAGCAGTTGGGCAGAATTTTAATCAGGCTCATTGTTATTTTAAGCTGACCTCATGATCACACAAAAGATAAGCGAGTTACGCTGGGAGAGCAACTGCAACAGGTTTGGTGTTTGGGTGGCTGTGGGGGTACAGCGAGATGGGCCCACCACTTGTTTATACCTAGGATGTGGTTGACTTGGAGTGGGCATCTGGTGTCTGGACGTTTTCCTCCTGGACCGTTGGCAAACTGGTTCTTCTAACACAGCGGTGGCGGCAGTCCTCGTGGATGTGACCTGTGGACGTGGGGCTGCCTGCTATGAATGCATGTGGGGCGTTTGTCCGCCATGATCTTGAGAGCCTCCTTTGTGCCTGCTTGCCCTTATCAGTAGCCATCTCTGGAAGTCTTTCCACAGTCCTGTGGACAAACCACAAAGCTAGTGGTAGGTCAGGTGGGCTCTAGATGTGGATGAACCGAGTCTTCCTACCCATGTAACATTTTGAGGAAAAAAAGAGCTGGGCAGTTAGACCCTTTGAACAACTCTTATCCAAGGGTGGTTAGAAGAGTTGGGGAGAATAGGAGTCAAAGCGAGCCTTCCAGGAAACTTTCCAGGGTGGCACACAGTCCGAATGCACAGAGGATGCTTGAAGCCAAAGCGTTCCACGGTTGTTCCGAGCAAACATCCAGATTAGAATTAAGTGTGATTGCCTTCACCTTGTTCATGGCCTATAAGTCTGTCCCTTTTGGCTGTGAGCAGAGAACACCAGGAACGGATTTTGAAGAATGAAAGCAATTTGCATTTTCCATTGCTTGGAAGGTACAAATCTTGTTTATTTTGCTCTCTGCGGAACTCACAGGTCTGCTTATTATCCCAGAAAGTCCCCTTGTTCTCATAGTGAATCTACCGCGAGGCCTGGAGGATGGGCCAGAAGCTGCGGCCAGGACCCTGCCAGCCTTGAGGGCTTGGGTTCTGTGCCAGGCAGAGGCCTCCAGCCCTGTGAGGAGGCCAGAGGAGAAGGCTTGCGTGCCTCCCCTTCTCGAGGCAAGATTCCCAGCTCCTGCCCCGCTCCCCTGATGTCGCCTCCTTGGCAATGTGATGTCAGGCCTCGGGTGTTGCAATAACATATCCTCCAACCGCTAGATATTTTCACAGTTTTATTTACTATTATGTCCCGTCATTTCTGTGCAGAAGGCAGCCGTATGTAAATTTGATTCCATTTTCTAATGGTTTGGGTTACATAACAAATAACAGCAGGAAGGAAAATTTGTATTGATACTTTACAGAGGAAGTTCTCAAGTCACTGCACAAAGATTTAACTGTGGTGCTCTAAGTTTATGGGAGTTTTGCAGCTGAGTTTCTGCACATGACTTTGAATATGTCACTATATGTTTATCATGGGCTAATTGTGGAACCACATTTCCATACTTTTTCTTCTCTCTTTCATGAGATTACACCAGCCAGCGATGGAGGCAAGACTCTACAAGGAAGAAATGATCAGTTTGGGATAATTTTCTTTCCTGTCCCAAAATAGCTGTATGTCTGCGTGTCTTAGGGACTCAGCCGAGACACATTTTTTTCCATTTGTTGCTTGATATAATGCAAATGTGATTTCGATTCTGTAGCAAACTCTCCAGCTAGTCCATATTACAAATTAATCAGATTCAACAAACACCAACATTTTTAAACTTTTGCAAAAAAATACTTAATAGGAGCTAAGCAAAAGAAGAAATCAAACCAGCTGCTGACACAGCTGTTTCTTTTCTTGTTTAATTCAGTTCAATATAAAGGTACCATATGCTGCTTAAAATGATGATAGGAAAGATGAAATAATTTAAGAGAATAACAAGAAAATACATGAATTGTCAGCATTCTGTCAGATTTAGAGAATGAAATAGACAGGTGTAGTATTGACATGTTTAACTTTGTGTGGTGTTAGCAGTTTTGGTGCGAACAACTTCTGACATGTGCTGAAGTGATGTGAGAACGTTTCTCCTCCGCTGCAGACATTGGCGAGGAGGCTGGGAGATCGGCCGGCGTCCAGCAGCCCGCACTGCTTCGTGACAGGAGCCTAGGATCAGCCATGAAGGACTGCCCATACTGTGGGAAAACCTTCCGGACATCCCATCACCTAAAGGTCCACCTGAGGATACACACAGGTGAGAAATCTGGGTGCACAGCTCGGAGGAGGCGGCCCAAGCTGCCGCGCTCCTGTCCCAGGTCTAGCCTCTGTGGGCCGGTCTGTGCCCCACTGTCTGGGTCTGAGCTGACCCTAACGACCTAGTTCTCTGCCCCTGAATGACACATGGCATGTGGACGTGGGTCTCCCGTGGTCCAGGTTTGGGCTGATGGTGCTCTGTCCGAGGCACGGAAATGTTTTGCTTATGGGGTCCTCCTGCTGTACTGAAGTCGCACCTCCTACATCCCCATACGGACCAGGGGTCTTTCAGGCGCAGATGACTAGAACCCAGCTCAAACTGTAAAGATACAGGTTACGTAGGAGGTCTTTGAAGGCAGGCTGGCTTCCGGCCCCATTGAGGTCACGCACCCACACCTGGGACTTGGACAGATGACGAGCGGAATGGGTAGCTCTCCACTGGGTCTCCTCAAAAAGAAAGATTGAGATGCTCTTAACCGAGCCTCTGGACTGCTGCTGTCATTTCCCGTGTGTTGGCAGTGCCTGAGCCCCTCACAGTGAGGGCTTCTCTTGGTCTCTCTGCCTCGAGCCTCGGTCATGGTTCTTGTTAGCTTTTCTGCTAGTTGTTTGCACATTGCCGATACAAAAAAAAAAATCTATCTGAGATATGGACACCTCCATTTTCTTTGATTTTTCTCCTGACACATTATCTATTGGAGTATGAGCTGCTTCAGAGGATAGACAAATATGCCATCTATTTTCAAAAATAATTGTGGTCTGTTTCCCAAGGAATCAATAAAGCTCAGGGTTGTGCACGATATTTAGTGCATACAGGCCTCATGTTCAGCGTGCTATGGAAGACAGGGAGCCCTCACCTGGGCCCTCATCCATGCCCACATGTCTCCCTGCCACCCAGCATCCTGAGGACAGGTGGTCATGGGCAGTGGGTGTGGGCTGCCATCTTTATATGCAGCCTGGGTACAGTTGGCCTCGCCACTGTCCCTCCCTGTCCTGGAGCGCTTCTCTCGTGGGGTCACCCCAAGGCAAGAGAGGACTCCTAACATGCACTGACGATGCAGCAGGCTCCCTCACCCTCTGGGGTCCATGGACTCTGACCATCTTGACCTTCATCACCTCCCTGTGACCCCATTGCCGTCTTCCTGTTCCTCCTGTGCAAGAGGTCTTGCTTCTGCGACAGGACCTTTGCACCTACTGCCCCCTCCCCCTGGACTGTTCTTCCTCCAAGTGTAACAGGGGGCTTAGCTTCACGTGATCTCTTGAGAGGGACCATGCCTAACTACCCTGCCTGAAATATCCCTTGTGCCCCTGCAATATTTTTTTCATAGACTTAGCACCTTGTGAAACTATCTTGTTCAGTTCAGTTCATTTCCTTATGTGTTGTTTATCTTCCGCCAAGTAGAATGTGAGGGTGGTAATATTGTCCATCTTTTTAAATGCTATAGAACCCCAGGCCTGCAAGAGTACCTTGCAGTAAACTATAGCTTAGCAGAGGCACAGTGCATTTATTTGAGAGGTTGAATGACAGACCAAATAAGTGAGCGACCCTTCTCCTTCAGTACCTGCTCTATGCTGGGGAACCTGGACTCTTCCCTGGGAACCTGTGGTCCTTCTAGAAAGACCCTCTGCACACACGAGCTGGTCAGAAGCTACCATGTGGCAGCCACCCTACAGGTGCCAGATGCATGGGTGTGGATGGAGCTCAGGGATGGGTCCCTGAGTTCCTGCCTCAGGGCCTTTGCACGTCTCTATAAGACAGGTCACCCACTGGCTTGTGCCCTCACTTTCAGAGTGGCACCCGTGTCCCCTTCTCAGTGAACTTTTCCCAGTGAGAGGGCTCAGGACAAGACAGCTTTTGCAACCACACCGATGTCCACTTTCCTCCTCAGGTTGTATCCAGGGTCCCCAGTGTTATGGCTGGGGGACCCACAGATGGGAGACAGTCCGCCAGGGCATCTACCATCCTGCTGTCTACTGGGGTGTAGAGACCTATCCAGGCAGCTGCTGTGGTTCTGCCCTTTCTGGTGATGTAGATATAGGCTCTGGGGCCAGGTTTCCCAGGCAGGTGAGACCGGCCCTTCCAGGGTTAGTGTGGGTCAGGAAGGAAAGAGGCAATGTCTCCCAACCAGGAGCTCTGCCAGCCCACGGGCCCCCACCCACCCTCAGCTGGACTGTGGTTTATGTGGAAATGCCAAAGAATATTCCTGGTAAGTTAGGACTGAAGCCAGCAGAAAGAAGTCTTGCTGAACCTGAGTAGAAACAAATGGATACTGCTTTTGAAAGTTTTAAAGTTTGAGGAAGACTGTATTTGTCCAAGCTTCTGCTTCTTTTGCTTCCTAAACTTCTGAAGTTTGTGACCAACAGTCTTTGGTGACATTGGGAGAAGTGACACAGGGCCATGGACCGAGGCATTCTGGAAACTTCCTGGAATAAGGTCGAAAATGAGTGAAGTCATGGAAACATCACACCAGCCCTCCTTGGAAGCAGAATTTGCAGGGTTTGAAAGGCAGAATGGTAACCAGATAAAGATCAATTTCCTTTTTATCAAAGAACAAAGAAGTTGGAAAATGCTTACAGTTGTGCTTTTGAACAGAACAGAAAGTGTTACATGTTATAAATCACCAAAGTAAACATCCATTATGACAATGTAAAAGCGTAGATTACGCGAGTAATTAAAAATCAAAATCAAGTGGTCTGTTAATGAATGAGTTAATAGGGGCCCCAGTTGTGGAGATGTCCTGGGCTGCCTTCCCTGTCTCTTTGTGGTTTTGTGTTTCCAGATGACATGGTCAGAGGACAGCAGTCTCCAAAATAGAACAGTTGTTTTCCAAAATGCCATCTTTTGAAGTTTTTCTATAATGAACCTATATAAGCACAGTAAAACTCTGATGTGTAATAAATATATTTTAATTGGTCAGGATATGAGGTGGTACATTCTCTGTATCTTTCTGTCCTACCCCATCTCTGTGGGAAGTTCTGATCATATAACATCAACTGATTAAAAAAAAAAAAAAACGCTTTCCTTGTTTTAACTCCGCTACATTAACCCAATTACTGCTCTTCTTCTCCAACACCTGTCTATTAAGAGAGGTTCTGAGCAGATGCACCAGTCAGGTTGCTCTGAACACCTGGGGGCTGGGCAGAGCCTTCAGGGAGCTAGAACATTTCAGCTGCTGCTGAGCTCCAGCCAGATCTATGGGGAACAGAGAGGAGCACCCAGAGGACCCTCAGATCCTAGGGCTGCCCCACTCTGGCTACTGCAGGGAAGATGTGGATTGCTGATTCCACCTAGGGAAGGCGGCACTCCTCTCCTGTTTGAAAGTCTGGCTGATTAGGACCAAATCACTAGACGTGCCTGATTTGTCTACTAGAGCACACTGCTAGTGACTGGAATTCAGAGCCAGACTCTAAAAAGACTGTGTCAGTTAGGGCTCTCCAGGGAAAGCCCTGTGTGTGTTTACACATCTATATACATATATATGTATCTATATATATCTATAGAGACATATCTGTGTACATATACATGTATAGACACATCAATCTACATATATACACATTTATATATATACATGTCTATATACATCTATGCAATATGTATACATATATATTCGTGTGTCCATGCATGCTAAGTCACTTCAGTGTGTCTGACTCTTTGCAGCCATATGGACTGTAGCCCACTAGGCTCCTCTGTCCATGAGATTCTCCAGGCAAGAATACTGGAGTGGGTTGCCATTTCCTCCTCCAGGGCATCTTTCTGACCCAGGGATTGATTGAACCCAGGTCTCTCTCCTGCATTGCAGGCGAATTTTTTACTGTCTGAGCCACCAGGGAAGACCTTTTATATATATTTATATATAGATTGAGGGCAGGAGGAGAAGGGGGTCACAGAGGATGAGACGGTTGGATGGCATCAGTGACTCAATGAACATGAGTTTGAACAAATTCTGGGACATCATGAAGGACAGGGAAGCCTGGCATGTTGCAGTCTATGTGATCGCAGAGAGTCAGATATGTCTTAGCAACTGAACAACAATAAATACATATATATATACACACATCAATATACATATGTTTTCATGCTAAGTGTGCATGCTATGTTGCTTCAGTCATGTCCACTCTTTGTGACTCGTAAGGACTGTAGCCCTCTAGGCTCCTCTGTCCATGGGGATTCTCCAGGCAAGAATACTGGAGTGGGTTGCTGTGCCTTCCTCCAGGAGACCTTCCTTACCCAGGGATTGAACCCGCATCTCCTGTGACTCTTGCATTGGAGGCAGAGTCTTTACCACTGAACCACTGGAGAAGCCTTATATACATATATACACATCAATATACATATACACATATCTGTATATATCTGAAAGTGAAAGTCACTCAGTCGTGTCTGACTCTTTG
The DNA here is from genome assembly GCF_016772045.2 of Ovis aries. Classification (NCBI taxonomy): domain Eukaryota; kingdom Metazoa; phylum Chordata; class Mammalia; order Artiodactyla; family Bovidae; genus Ovis; species Ovis aries. Next base: position 40,549,630 of record NC_056067.1, read on the forward strand.
CTACCCCATGGACTATACAGTCGATGGAATTCTCCAGGCCAGAATACTGGAGTGGGTAGTCTTTCCCTTTTCCAGGGGATCTTCCCAACCCAGGGATCAAACCCAGGTCCCCCACGTTGTGGGTGGATTTTTTACCAGCTGAGCCACAAGGGAAACCGTTATATATATGTGTGTGTGTATGTGTGTGTATATATGTGTATATATATATATATGTCTATATACCTATACCTAATAGACTCTTGAGAGTCCCTTGGACTGCAAGGAGATCGAACCAGTCCTTCTAAAGGAGATCAGTCCTGGGTGTTCTTTGGAAGGAATGATGCTACAGCTGAAACTCCAGTACTTTGGCCACCTCATGTGAAGAGTTGACTCATTGGAAAAGACTCTGATGCTGGGAGGGATTGGGGGCAGGAAGAGAGGGGGACGACAGGGGATAAGATGGCTGGATGGCATCACTGACTCGATGGATGTGAGTTTGAGTGAACTCCAGGAGTTGGTGATGGACAGGGAGGCCTGGCGTGCTGCGATTCATGGGGTCGCAAAGAGTCGGACACGACTGAGCGACTGAACTGAACTGAACTGAATATATATAGAGAGAGAAAGAGAGAGGTCTTTATTATAAGGAATTTGCTCACTTGATTATATACATACATACACATCAATATACATATACACATATATCTATCTATATATATATATATACACACATACATACATCCGTATACCTAATATATATATAGAGAAAGAGAGAGGTCTTTGTTATAAGGAATTGGCTCAATTGATTATATGTATAATATACACATCAATATCCACATACACGCATATCTCTATATATCTACATATATATGTATATAATCACATCTATATACATAATATATAGAGAGAGAGAAAGAGAGAGATCTTTATTATAAGGAATTGGCTCACTTGATTATGGAGGCTGATTAAGGGTCCAGTGTGTGTTTTGTGCAGGAGATTGGCAGGTACTGATCAGTTCCTGAAAGGCTGGAGGGGTCTGCATCCCCCACAAGCCCTAGAAGAACATAACACCCCATGATCTGCAGACAGCAGCTGGAGGCCCAGAACAGGGGATGGTATAAATTCCCATCCGAATCCAAAGACCTGGGAAGCAAGAGGGCTGGTGTTTAAGTCCTAGTCTGAGATGGACTCCCAAGACAGGAGAAGACTAGCCTCCCAGCTCAGAGAAACAGCTCCCTGTTCAGATTTGTTCTATTCAAGACTTCGGCAGATTGGGTGAGGCCCCCTCACACTGGGGAAGGCAATCTACTCTTCAAATGTTAATCTCGTTCAGAAATACCTTCAGGGACACATCCAGAATAGTGTTTGACCAAACATCTGGGCAACCTGTGGCCCTATCAAGTTGACGCATGAAAGTAACCATTGCAGAAAGGCATCAGCAAACTTAGTCATCCATGTAGCAGGAGGCAGGGAGGCCCCCAGGTTGCCCTTGACTGAGGCCAGCCCGTCATTTCATTAACAGCAGCCTCCAAAAGCACTCCATCCATTCCCTCACTTCCCCCTCCTCCAGGGACCACCTTGGGGATACACTGAGGGGTCCAGTGTGTCTGTTTTGTGCAGGAGATTGGCAGGTACTGATCAGTTCCTGAAAGGCTGGAGGGGTCTGCGTTCCCCACAAGCCCCAGAAGGATATAACACCCCATGTGTCGGCCCACCTGTGTGTCCGATGTCCCAGGTGATGCCTGCTGTCTCAGGAATGACCAGTGCAGAGAAACGTGCTAAGCAACCTCACTCATGAAAACTTGGAGGCACTAAAGTTCAGAGGCTAATTAAAAATAAATCTCATTAGTTTTTGTCCCCTCTTAAAGTATGCGCGTGGTTTATTAATCTGGTTTTGATTTGCTGCGTGTGCGGCTCTGGCCCAGAGTTGGGAACCTCTTTATGCGACTAGATTTGCACAGGGAAGCCAGCAGTGGTTCTCTGGGGGTCTCAGGGTGGGCTAAGGGGCATGCCCAGCACTGCCCAGCGGCTGGGTGCTGGCTGGGTGGGACACACAGGATGCCCTCCTCGGGTCACACCTGCATTCTTAGCACCAGGCATGAGTCTCCTTTGCCTGATGGGTCTGAAGGAAACGGTAGGGGTGAGAAGGGGGTGAGAGGGGGGCTGAGAGCCCTCCAAGGGAGAGGCACACCCTGGGGGTTTTCTTGCTTCATGACTGAGGCTGTCTACACAGCATGACCGCAACCGACTGCGGCAGAAAAATTCAGCCGTCAAGGGTGATACGGCAGTGACAGTGGTAGTCGCTGTAGTCATCACTTTCTGTGCACTCCTGTGTGCAAACACTGTGCTAAGTGCGGCTCACTGCTCGCGGATTATTGTTATTCACCCCTTAATCCTCACAGCACCTTGGAGACCAGGTTCCACCCCTCCCACCCCACCCCCACGTCTCCTCCCCACCTCTAACCCTTTGCAAGGGAGGGCGCTGAGCCTCAGGGACGTGAGGTTACCCGCTCGGAGTTGCCCAGCGTTGACTACAGGTCATAATTCAGACCTGCCTCGTTTAGAATCCCCTTCTTTTAACCACTGTACTGTACTGCTATTTTTACTGTTCTGGGTGAACTTTTGGCTTGTTTTAGGGAATTAATGCAACATTTCTTTGACAGTGTGTGTCCACACCATAACCAGCGGGAGGAAAGGAAGTGACTTGTACCCACAAGGTGTGTTGACGCAGCCTTTCAGCGATTTAAAAGGGAAGTACTATGCACCCTGGCTCCTCCCCTCCCCTAACTCAGCCTGGCCTGAGGCCCCCTTGACCCAGCTTGCCTCCATGTACGCTTCGCACAAGGAGCTTAGGGAGGTGGTGAGGCAGGGGCATGGCCACAGGGGCTGGTGGAGGCGCCCTGGTCCCAGCGTGGAAGGTGGGGTGGAGTAGACGCTGACCTCATGGAGAAGATAAACTCCCACTGCCTTTCTGGAAATTGCCTTTCAACTAAGCACCGACTGGTATGCAGATGTGGGTGGGATGAAAGTTCAGCCACCTAAGCCAGGCGCCTTACACCTGATTTGCACACGCACAGCTTACCTTTGATGTGTCTGTATTTCCTGTTCTAGGTGAGGTAACCAGGCTGTTTTAACATTTATAAAAGCACTTTGAATAAATTCAAGAAAGGATTGGTTAAATGGCATGCTTCCCATTTCCTTTTCTAAAAGGAGAGTGTGAGTTGTTGTTCTTCATGGGGGACAGCCACCTGCGTAATGATGAAAAAAACAAAAGACCCACTTGCCCAAAAGGAGATGATTCCTTTTTTTCCTTTTTGTTTTGAATTAAAATTCCATCATTTCTCTAAGATGAACTAAAAGCCCATTTTCTTTCTCCACAGTCCCCCATCCTTGCTTTTCTTGCCTTAATGACATCCCAAACTTTTGTTGAAAATAATTGATTGAATTTAAATTTCCTTAAAAGTTTAAGAGGTAATGTTACAGTATAAATTTCCTACCAAACACTAAGTAGGGAAATATCCATTAGTGAAATTAACTACAGTTTCTAGGTAGCTAACAATGTGCCGTATACAGTAGGGCATGGCTAATGAACACTGCAGTGGGTGATATTTCATTATACAAATTAATGCTCACATTTTAATGGGAAAGTCACATAATGAATCTCGGCTTCAGTGACAGCAATTAGAGACACAGATTGTCCCCTTCTGGACAAGGCACTGTTTAGCAATAAGCAGCTGTGTGAAAAGTCTTCAGGTTTACAACATATATATGCTTTGGGGGAATTAGTGTACAATTTATATTAATGTACTGAAGCTTCGCTACAAAGGCACCACCATATTTATCTCTCCTGGTATTAACTAAGTAAAGATATGTAGAAAGACTAAATAAATATCAAATAGAGGATGCACATATGGAAAAATACTCGGTTACCCAACTTAAAAGCAGAAACACTTTTGGGGTTTAACACCCACGCACAAAAGTTAGAAACATGAAGCTCTTCTTAAAAGCTTGATAAAGGGATTTCCAAAGAGAATAAAATGAATCCCCCTGTCATTTTTGGAGAAGTGCTAAAGGGAACTTGGTCTTAATGGTTCCAGAATAACTCCCCAGAACAGTGAAGTTTCCTCGAATATCAAGTGCAAAGAATGATGAAGGACATGACCATGTAAAAATAGGTACAGTGAACTAATTAAACCACTGGTCGTATATTTCTTAAAATTTATGATACAACGACTTGGAGATGTTATCAATGATATTCCAAAATTGAATATACATCTTACGCCATGTGTCAGTGGGAAGCTGGTTTAATGTAAGATGGTTCCAATAATTTCACTAGTCCATGAAATGATGAACTGGCGACTTTTTAAATTTATTATGCCTTTTCTAGCAAAACTTTCTTTTCTAGCAATGCATTGTTTGGGACCCCATCCTATTCCTTTAAAATATTGTGAGAAGTTTCCCCACAGAAAGGCACCCCCACTGTCTGTCTTGCTTCCTTCAGTGGGTGAAGGGCTCAACACTCATCGTGCTTTGCCCAGACACAAGGTTCATAGACCAGATGCAGTCTGCAGAATAGGGTCCTTGGCTTGAAGAAGTTTTTAAGTGCATGCCATTATTTAATAACTGGGATATTGCATGTAGAAATCTGGAGGTGAGACATTTCTTAGACAGTCAAAGGTCCTATATTCGCTGCTGATGGCGTTGGGTGACAGCTCCCCTCCAGGAGAGGGGGGTGGCCCCCACCCTGCTGTTTTACGTATCATCTGTTGGGTTCTGAAAGCATCTCTGTGTGTGGCTGCTTCAACAAGCAGATGCAAAGATATTGAATCCAAACATCATGGAGGTGACCAGAGGGCTTATGTTGTCCTGGAGGCCTAGGGCGAATTGTCTGATCCCCCAAGTAGATTTGGACTCATTATGGGCCTAAGTGGACAATCATTCAAGTGGACAGAGCTGCTGGCAGGGTCTGAGGTTGCCTGGGCCACAGGGCTGCACAGAACGCCTTTCCAAGTCTCAGGCAGAGCCCGGCCCATAGAAGAGGGCTGGGTGGCCCATTGGCCCACCCCTTGGCAGACGCCTGGGGCTTTGTTAAAGCCAGCCTAGTGCGGGCCAGACGGGGTGACGCTGACTAAGGAGTGGCTCCCGGCATGGAACTCAGCATTTTTCTGTCAAGCAAGCTGCAGAGCAGACCTTGACTGCACCTCAGAGCACTGAATGTGCTGACGGTTTCTCCCACAGTCCAGGCCACTGTTGTGAGACGTTTGCCTCCTGAGCACACCGAAATGTGCCCTCAGGGAGGCTGGCCAACAGCTGGGATGTTTGCAGTAGAAACAAATCCCTGGCGTGGCCAGGATTCCCCAGGGGATATGCTCACCCCGACCCTGGTCTGCTGGCCAGAAACGCACCCAGCCAGGCTGGCAGTGGTCTCAGAAGCATTTCCCTGTCCCCTTTGTGATGATGAAGCCCAGGAGAGACAAGGAAAGGCTTCAAGGCAGAGGGCAATAGTGGTTATTACACATTAGGGATTACAAAGAAAGTAAAACTGGGCTTTTGTTCATTTTTGAAACAAGTTATCTAACGTTTGTGGGTTTATCCCATGGAACTCACTCTGGAGCACTTATCTGGGGGACTGGGTGGTACGGGGCAGTCACCTAAACAAAGCCCCTCAGGAACTTGGAGGTGAGGCCACACGGAGAAACCCACCGCTGAGGGCTCTTCCAGGATGTGCTCAGGGAAAGTGCATGGGGTTTTCTAGAACCTGAGCTGTCGAAATAACCCTTGAGGACTCTATTAAGTGGCCCTGAATTTACCAGGGCCTGGACCCTTGGAGACTCAAATGCTAGGAACGAACTATCCTTGTGTCTCAACTGTGGTCTTTCTCCCCTGAAACAGTGGCGGTCAAAGCCTACAGTGGGCCAAGTGAAGAGCTCCTCTCCTACATTGTGTGACGTGTGTGTGTGTGTGTGTGTGTGATTTGTGGTGTGTATGTGATATCTTTGTGTGTGTGTGTGTGTGTGGTGTCTGCGTGTGTGTGAATGTGTGTGATATATATGTAGTGTCTATGTGTGTGGGGGGGTTGTGTGGTGTGTGTGGGGGTTTGTGTAGTGTCTGCATGTGTGTGTGCTGTGTGGTGTGTGTGCGCTGTGTGGAGTATATATGTGGTATGTGTGATGTGATGTGTGGTGTGTGTGTGTGTGGTGTGGTGTGTGTAATGTGGTGTGTGTGGTGTGATGTGTGGGGTGTATATGGTATCTGTGTGTGTGGTGTTTGTAATGTGATGTGTGGGTTGTGTTTGGTGTGTGTGTATGGGGGAGGATAGTGTGGTATCTGTATGTGTGTGTGCTGTGTAGTATGTATGTGTGATGTGATGTGTGGTATGTGTGTTGTGTGTGTGTTGTGTGTGTGGTGTGTAATGTGTTGTGTGGGTTGTGTGTGGTGTGTGTGTGTGTGTGTGGTGTGTAATGTGCTGTGTGGGTTGTGTGTGGTATGCAATGTGCTGTGTGGGTTGTGTGTGGTGTGTAATGTGCTATGTGGGTTGTGTGTGGTGTGTGTGTGATGTGTGGTGTGTGATGTGTTGTGTGGGTTGTGTGTGTGTGTGATGTGTGTTGTGTGTGTGTGATGTGTGGGTTGTGTGTGTGTGTGTGTGTGTGTGATGTGTGGTGTGGGTTGTATGTGGTGTGTGTGTGATGTGTGGTGTGTGATGTGTTGTGTGTGATGTGTGTGGTGTGTGTGTATGATGTGTGGTATGTGTGGTGTGTGTGTGTGTGTGTGTGTGTATGATGTGTGGTATGTGTGGTGTGTGTGTGATGTGTGGGTTGTGTGTGGTGTGTGTGTGTGTGGTGTGTAATGTGCTGTGTGGGTTGTGTGTGGTGTGTGTGTGATGTGTAATGTGTTGTGTGGGTTGTGTGTGGTGTCTGTGTGGTGTGTGGTGTGTGATGTGTTGTGTGGGTTGTGTGTGTGTGTGATGTGTGGTGTGTGTGGTGTGTAATGTGTGTGTGTGTGATGTGTGGGGTGTGTGTGTGTGTGATATGTGTAGTGTGTAATGTGCTATGTGGGTTGTGTGTGTGTGTGGTGTGTGTGTGATGTGTGGTGTGTGTACAGTGTCTGTGTGTGGTGTGTGATGTGTTGTGTGGGTTGTGTGTGGTGTGTGTGGTGTGTAATGCATTGTGTGTGGTGTGTGATGTGTTGTGTGGGTTGTGTGGTGTGTGTGTCGTGTGTAATGTGTTGTGTGTGTGTGAATGTGGTGTGTGTGGATACTGTGGGTGGTGTGTCTGTGTGTGTGGTATGTGTGGTGTGTAATGTGTTGTGTGTGGTGTGTGGTGTGTGGGATGTGTGTGGTGTGTGATGTGCTGTGTGGGTTGTGTGTGTGTGTGTGATGTGTGGTGTGTGTGGTGTGTAATATGCTATGTGGGTTGTGTGTGGTGTGTGTGTGATGTGTGGCGTATGTACAGTGTCTGTGTGTGAGTGGTGTGTGAGTGTGTGGTGTGTGATGTGTTGTGTGGGTTGTGTATGTGTGTGATGTGTGGGTTGTGTGTGTGATGTGTGTGGTGTGTAATGTGCTGTGTGGGTTGTGTGTGGTGTGTATGTGATGTGTGGTGTGTGTACAGTGTCTGCGTGTGTGGTGTGTGTGTGTGTGGTATGTGATGTGTTGTGTGGGTTGTGTGGTGTGTGTGTGTGTAATGTGTTGTGTGTGTGTGATGTGTTGTGTGGGTTGCGTGTGTGTGTGATGTGTGGTATGTGTGGGTTGTGTGTGGTGTGTGTGTGTATGATGTGTGGCGTGTGTACAGTGTCTGTGTGTGAATGTGGTGTGTGTGGGTACTGCGGGTGGTGTGCCTCCCACTCTGATCGCTCTGCTGGGTCTCCTCTCCTCCCCTGTGAGAGCAAGGCTCTTATCTTTTTGGTTCTTCCCTTAGTCTCCAGCACCAAGTACCGTACTTGGTGGGTAGGGACTTGCTCATTCCCTCAGAGACTGTGTGAATGAATCTGTGTGTTTCTGGGTGTGCGGTTGCATACGTGTGTGGACATTTTTGTCTCTGGCATCATTCAGGAGATGTGGTTTGGCTCTGGACACGACCTTTAGAATTGACATGATGCCCCAGAGAACACGTGCTCCAACTTGCCACATTACAGGTCAAGGAAGCCAAGGTCCCAAGATGAGAATCCTGTGCCCCGTGGAGCAAAAATCGTCCAGAGTGTCTGTCCCAGACTCTCCAAACGCCTCCTGGGGGCCAGAGGTCCAGACTCACGCCTCTGCCACTTGGTCCCACAGCATCCACCTAGAAGGGCAGTTCCCAGGGAGGCTCCTTGTAGTGGTTCTCCACCCAGCCTCCATAGAGGGTCACGTGTGGGGGCCTTTGCCCACCTCAGGTCAACCCCAAAGGCCAATCTGCCCCGGGAACTTCTGGAAGTAAAGGTGGGACCAGTTATCAGCACTTTTTAAAGCTCCTCAAGCAGTTCCACTTTGATTTTTCAAAATGTAACGTTTACACTGTTGGCTTCAGAATCATCAGGGACACCTATGGAACCACCCACTTCTACCCCCTCTCCCCCGGACCTAGGGAAACAGAACTGCTGTGCCTTGGGTCCCAGGACAGGCGTTTTAAACTCTCTTGGGGGTTCTAATTCTGAGTACAGTCTGAAAACCGCTGCTCCAGTGAGCGTTTCAAGTGTGTGTCCCTTGGAAATCGACACACATCCCCCGAGCATCCTTGCTGTCGGCCAGGAAAGGCAGCCCCACCCCACCAGGCGTGGAGGGAAGCCCTGCTTTCTCCCTCTGCAGCTCCTGCTGATGGATGCCCATGCATGCTCTGCACACCCTTTGCCAGATGCGCTTAATCGTTTCCAGGTGCATTTTTGAAATGCATCCTGAGTCTCATCCAGTACCTGCAGGCACCTTTGCCAGCTCTCACTGCAGGGCCATCCCCCAGGCCTTACACCAACCCGTGGACCAGGATACGAGTTCCTTGTCAGGCTTTCCTGCCACAAGCCCCACAGCCAGCTCCCTCCACCCCTGCCCCTCAGCTTCAGGGGCTGCCTCTGCTGCAACTGGCACTGGACTTCTGTGTCAGCCCAGAAGTACCCCATCCACAATGCCCATCCCGCGGAGAGTTCCCTAGTCTCCAGTGAAATGTCACATAGCAGTGGCTGAAGGGAATTGGAGCCTATCGTGGGCATTGACTTCAAGAAGTGGGAAATGGTGCCTTAAGCCACTCATCAGAAAGAGAGTCCCAGCTGGGTCCTCTCTGATGTGTCCCGGGGAACCTTCACCTGCATATAGGTGGGAAAGAGAAGTACACAACCCCCATTTGATGAGGCAGGTACAGCTTCTCCAAGGCTAGAGCACACAGTCTGGAGGTGACGTGGAGTCCTCTGTCAGAACCTGGGCTGGTGGTCCTCTTATTTACAAAATCCATGCATCCTCCCCCTGCCCCTAATAAGTATATTACCCCCAAATACCCTGTGCCTGGAGACTGCGGATCTGGCATCACCTGAGACTAGGCATGGTAAAATGTCTCCAGAATACACCGTGCACCCTTGACTTGCTGTTGCTTTAGATCGCTGTTTTACAACAGAATAGAGGAAGTGGTGGGGGAATGCCTGAGTTTCCTTGGAGAAATAATAATTGTGATTATTGACAGAGTGCTGTTGTAAACAAGGAACTCGAACAGTCCCATTTCTTCCAGAGAGCTTTTTGATTCCAAGGTCCAGAGAAGACCCTGGACTGTGCACCAATTCTTAGCATATATTTAAATCCACATTTGTTTACCCTCCTCTCTTTTCCTCCCCTACCATGCAAGCAGGTCTCAGTTGTATGTCATGGTGTTTTTTTCCATAGTGGAAAGAACAATAGAAGTTGTGTGTTGGATTTAAATAAATATTTAATTCATGAAAATGATCTTATATGTTTTAAAACAGCCTTTAAAGCTATTTTTATTCTCTAGAAAGTGCTTATTATAGGTAAATTACACATTTTACTACCGGAGCATTAGGTTTGCCATTAGTACAAATTTAAGGCACTACAAAGACCAGTAGATAATGTTAATTTCAAATACAGAGACTAAATATATTTTGTGCCTTTTTATTACTCATTTTCTTTTAAGTTTTATTGACTGCTTTTTATCTTAACTATATGTCTTTACATGCTGCAATCATAATGCACTGTAATGGTATTAATATTTTATAGAATCGGTATTTATAGTTCTTTATTTAGAAACAATGAAGTAGGTTTGCAGATATCTGAGCCCGTCTGGAATGGTGCCCTCCAAATAATGATAAATTACTTGTGCGGTATGCCATTTGCTAATTATATCCATGATTTACTGCAGAGCAAGACTTAAATCATTCATTTCAGTCTTGCGTAACAGTGCCATAAAATTTTTAGGTTTAAAAATGGTTTCCATGTGTATAATTTAAACAAATTTTAGAGCTATTGTATACACAAAATATTGCAACCACCCATTTGTTACATACTTTGTCTTTTTAAACTTCTACTTTTAATGATCACTGTGGTTGAAATTATTATGCTTAATTTTCATAATCATAGCTTTTAAATCTACAGCCGTTTTCACATGTTAGATAAAGAAAAAGATAGCTAATTGTGTGTAGATAGTATGTCATTCCTGAATAGTCCCAAATGGTACAAAATCATTAAAAAAGCTTAAGAGTACGAATTATTCTTCTATTAAAAAACAGTTGTTCTCTAACTAATTATTAGTTTGAGCTGCTTTGTTTCCAAGAACAAATGTTGATCCTTCTAGCCTTGTTCAGCACACCAAAATGAGATTAACACTTTTTTTTTTCTCCTTATACCAAAATCTTGCAGGTGAGAAACCCTACAAATGCCCCCACTGTGATTATGCCGGTACCCAATCAGCTTCCTTAAAATACCACCTAGAACGGCACCACCGGGAGCGGCAGAATGGAGCTGGGCCACTATCTGGGCAGCCCCCGAACCAAGACCACAGGGACGAGCTGGCCAACAAAGCCGCTTTGTTTATCAGGCCAGACATCCTGCGGGGCGCCTTTAAGGGGCTCCCCGGAATCGACTTCAGAGGTGGCCCTGCGTCTCAGCAGTGGACGTCAGGAGCGCTCTCATCTGGAGATCACACAGGACAGGCCAGTGGCATGTCTTCTGAGGCTCCTTCAGACACCCTGAAAGGCACTGACCTTCCTTCCAAGAGCACCCACTTCTCCGAAATCGGGAGAGCTTATCAAAGTATCGTGAACAACGGTGTGAATTTCCAAGGGTCCTTGCAGGCGTTCATGGACAGCTTTGTCCTAAGCTCCTTGAAGAAGGAGAAGGACTTGAAGGACAAAGCCCTCTCTGACCCTCCTTCCATGAAGGTCCACGGGGCGGATGGTGGCGAGGAGAAGGTGGGCAGCAGGGTGGCCCCCAGGAAGTCTGAGAAGTCTCAGTATGAGCCCCTGGACTTGTCCGTGCGGCCGGACGCTGCCTCCCTCCCGGGCTCCTCGGTGACTGTGCAAGACAGCATTGCGTGGCACGGCTGCTTGTTTTGTGCTTTCACAACATCCTCTATGGAGCTGATGGCCCTTCATCTCCAGGCCAACCACCTGGGCAAAGCGAAACGCAAAGATAACACTATCGGGGTGACAGTCAATTGCAAAGACCAAGCCCGGGAGGCCAGTAAAGCAGCCTTGCTGCCCTCGGGACAATCAAACAAAGAGATGGCGCTTTCCACCATGATGGGACCTCTAGACTCGGCTTCCGAGAAGATGGCCCAAGGACAGGTCAAAGAGACTCTGGGGGAGCAGAAGGGCGGCCCATGGCCCAGCCACATGGACCCCTCATTCTGTAGCTTCCCATCAGACTTCTACAAGCAGTTCGGTGTTTACCCAGGCCTGCTGGGCTCGGGGGCCGCCAGCTCCTGCCCCAACAGGGAGCCCGACGGGAAGGCCCACTCCGAAGATGACGCCCCGATCCTGATCCCCGAAACCACAAATAAGAACACTACTGATGACCTCTCGGACATCGCCTCCTCGGAGGACATGGACTCCTCCAAGGGAGAAAACAATGAGGAAGAGGATATTGACACAGAGCCGGAGGTGATGAGCAAGCCGCCTGCCCTGAGCAAGGACGGAGGCAGCGACAGCGGCGACGGCCTGCTGCCCTCAGGCGCCCCACAGCCTGTCCAGGGACTGGTCTCCCCTCTGCCCCAGGCGTCGGAGAAACAATGGCACAGCCCGGGCCTTCTTCCAGCCCAAGACCCCACGGCAGGCCTGCCCAAGCCGGAGCGGGGGCCCCAGGGCCTGGAGAAGCCGATGAATGTGCTGTCGGTCCTCAGGGCCTATAGCTCTGATGGCTTAGCAGCCTTTAACGGACTTGCAAGCAGCACAGCAAATTCTGGATGTATCAAGAGGCCAGACTTGTGTGGTAAGTTTTAGAGTCCTCTTCCTTTAGTTCATTTCCCAAAAACATCAGTGCTGATCTGTGTATTTTTTAAAAATGGGGTAAATTTATCCATGAGCAGATTTTGAACTACACATAAAATACCCCCAACTATGCTGTATACGCAATGTAGACAATCATGAGAGTCAAATTCATTTAGAAAGTGTCGGACCTCGTACTTTTGTGTTTCAATTTGCATTATTGTGATCTGAAATGCCTGTCTGTACTGAAGGCATGGAGAAGGGGGCGGGGTCTCACAGTATGAACCACTCCTGTTTTTTAATCCATAACTTGAGGGGGACAGGAGAAGCTTAAAAAAACAAAAAGAGACCTGGTAACTTGTAAACTTTTTAGTCTTTTCAACTTAACGCATAAGATGCCTAAAGACAATTCCTTACTGCTTTGCTAAGCCAAATCTGCTTTCTGAAACTTTTCTTTATAATGACTTAGAGGATACTAAAATCATATCACACTAACCACAATGTAGAAATAAAGTGACCCGCTCTCCAAATAGGGAGATGGTTGTGGGGTGTTTGTGATTCATCTTCAGACATATCAAATGGCAGTTACTGTGACTTTGGCCTTCTAGTATTGCCTTCTGTCTGTCTGTCTCTTCACCCGTCTGTCTGTTGTTCTAACAAGAAGTGTACATTATGAAGTCCCTGGTTAGCAGTGTTGTGATCCTGTCTGTCTTGGATTTATGCCTGCCTGATCTTGTTAGCAAATTGGCAATTCTTTACTTCCTTAAAGAATATGTTTACTCCAAAGTAATTCCAGATCTTAAAAAGTAATGCTAGATTTGAAGCCTAGAACTACATCAAATGAATGTCGGTGTGGGCAGGGAGGATCAAAGTCATTCTCTCGGCACCCAGATATTCTTATTTGAAAGTCTTTCTCCAAATTGAAGCTCAGTGTGTTATTTCCAGCCCCAAATTTCCCCTCTAGAGACAAATGACCATGGTATCTTCCCATCTGTAGCCCATGAATGCATTTCTGTGACTTTACTTGTTCAAAAAAGGAAGCAAAGTAGGAAGGGAGGGAGGGAGGGAGCAAGGAAAGAAGGACAAGAGGGAGGAAGCAAGGAAGGAAAGAAGGAAGAGAGGGAGGGAGTGAAGATCCTATTTAACTTCTGAATCCTGACATTCCTTTTAGCACAGAGTGGGATTCAGCAAGCTGGATTCAGTTCATAATTTAAATTGATATATTTCTTTTTCTCTCTCCTTCCCTAATTCACTAAGAACTGGATCAAGCAGTCAGAAATATTTTTTGAATTGTCAAAAATCACTAAATGGATTTCTGACAGCTCAAAAAAATATTGACAGTTCCTTACGCTGAATGATTCATAAGGCCCCATTAACCAGCACCCCCAGATCTATTTTTAGTCACATACAATTCATTACTTTTGAAGCTGTTAAAAACAATATTTAAAGGAAGGAGAAAAGGGTTTCATGTCAGTCCAATTTTTTTTTTTCTTTTCTTCCAGGGGAGCGATGTTTGTCTTTTTTTTTTTTTTTATTGTTGTTGTTTTAAGTTTGTGATTGGAGTGCTTTCTTTTTCATTGTTGTTTGGGGATTTTTTTTTTAAAGTCTATTTTCAGTTCTTTCAAATACCTACGTAGGACCATAGTTCCTGCCAGGAATCCATGCATCAGAAAAGATCAAAACCTGGCATGTTTATACGCTCATTATTATTGAAATGAGCTCATATTACCCCTATTAATTTTCCCATCGTCCTATCAATGCCGAAGGAAGGCTGCCTGCCTTTGAGGAAGCATGCCTGCTTGTGTCCTTTTGCACCAGGCGAGGGTGGAGGGGAAACGGTATCAGGGAGCCCTTTCCTCTGAGCTGTAGCTCTCAGGCCCTTCTCCCCCTCCCCAAATAGCAGCTCCCCACACTCCCCTGACATTTCTGGGGTACAAGCAGAAGCTTTGCTTAGTCAACCTTTCAGCCACTGGGTGACAGCCTGGTTAGTTGCAGCCCCTGTCCTGAAAGGGGAGTGTAGACTCTCAGCCCAGCCAGGCTCCAGGATACCTGGTTGCTTCCCAGTGGGGTATCCAGGTCCCACTACTCCACCTTGAACTCATGGTAAGATGCCAAAAGTAACTCCAATCAAAAAATGCCGATTTTTAGAGAGCACAAGTTCTGTATTTCATTTATCCTCATGTCTCTTGCATCCTCTTGCTTAGTTTGGGAGCAGGCAAGAAAGGCCCTTCCCTGGCCTCTGTGTTTGCTTGGGTGGGGGCGGATATCTTGACTCTGTCCAGTTCTCATTCCCCTCTCCCACGCTGGCCTACCATAATCAAAATCCTCTTCTTGATTTCTTACTGGCTGTTGTGACATGGGAGGGCCAGGCATATTCATCCTCCCTAAAAACTGATATCTGGGAGGGAAAGTTAAAGTCACTGAGCTACAGAGGGGGCATTTGGGGCCATTTTTCTTCCTGCCTAGTCTACTGTCTTTTTAGCATTGCAAAAAGCACAAATGATAGTTGAAAACCTCAAACTCCCGTTGGCTTGACTTTGCCAAGGTGGATATGATATTGGCACAAGGAATCAAATACTCCTAATGTTTATTCCTTCCTCTCTGCTCCACTCAGAATAGATATGGGTTTTCAAACAGGCCCACCAGCTTGATAGCTGGTTTCCTCAAGAAGCTGGGCTTTGCACAACCAAAGGATTATTCTGTTAGTTTTTATCTCAAGAGAGTTCAGCATTTGATTTTGCCTGGTTAGTAAACCCAAATCCCTGCTTTGATGCCCCTACAAACAGGCTTGTCGGAGGAGCTAATGTCCATCTGTATCTATTCTCATGGGTGTAAAATTGTTGGGAGAAGCATCAGGAAAGATCTTGTTCAAGTCATGTAGAGCCCTCTCCCCACCAGAGTTCAGTGGCTCTGCTGACACAGGCTGGTGAGTGGAGAAGGGGCCTTTAACCCTCAGTTTATGGATGATCCTCACGTTGTAAGCTCTGCTTCTGGATTCTTAATTCTGCATGCCTGCTCTCTAACTTTTAAGGCTCTGGCCCTACATTCCTTACTGTCGTAAGCCTGGGTTCTTGGCCTATGTGCGCTGTCTACTCCTAGGCAATACAGAAGTGAGAGACAACCAGGAGAAAGGCCATCCCAGCCAGCTGGGTAGGGGAGGCATGCAGCATTTGCCAACATTGAGAGCTTGAGTGTGAACTTCTAAAGATCAGAGACGTGTCACAGATGATCCTAGGAAGGTGACTGAGCCATCTTGGATTAAACTGAAGGGCATGTGTTGTTGGCTTCTAGAGTGAGTCAGGCCCCACTCTGGGCCTGATCACATTACAAGAAATCCTGCTCCAATCAAAGTCCCCATTTCCAGGCTCCAGGCATGGCCCACCTTTCTTTAGTCTGTTGAAGAGCATAATGTACAAGGGCACTCCCATGCCGTGGGAGAGCTTGGATGTGCCCTTGGTTTTGTTGGAATGGATTTGACCTTGGTCTTGTAATGGGACAGGATCCATGTGATTATCTAATAAGAGGGGCCAGGGCAGACCAGGGCAGCATTCATATCCACTGAAAAGACAAGGCAGACAGCTCCTTTGTCTAGGCTGAGAAATCTGATGAACTGTTGTATCAACCAGTAGCTTGGAATCTGAGAGTGCTCTGGTGGGCCCCAGACCGCACAGAGGTGGTTCTGCACAATACCTGTGGGGCTGGCTGCATGGCCCAGGGACAGAACTTGCTTCTCTCCAGAGTTTGGGGATTTGAAGAGCAGCCACTACTTTTATTTTTGAACCCTAGATAGATGACTGGTAACCATGGTGTGTTGAGCAGTTTGCTCTATGTTCTTTGGTGAGCCCAAGAGTAGGGTTGATGGTGAAGAACTAAAGTCAAATTAAGGGAAAGGGAGTGAGCAGGGTACAACCCCCCTTACTCTTGGAGTAACCAACCCTCAGGGAAGCCCAGCTGAGTGAGGAGAATCTAGCAGCTTGTCTGTGGTGGGCTTGAGGTCCTTGTACATTGGCTCCCAGACCAAGTGACCCACTGAGCCTGGGAGGAAGCAAGTGAGAAGCCAGGGTCATTAACAGCAATTGATTCAGTATTCCCTATTAGGGGGCAACTGGCTTCCCTGACCCAAGTTATGTCTGAGACCAAGAGTTCTCTCATGACAATGAGAGAATGAGGACCCCTCCCCTTTCCTGGAAAAAAAAAAAAAAAAGACAGGTTTCAAAAAGCTCTGTGCCTCATGTATTCTAAAATGTCTGATGACATGATAGAAGCTCAACTCTTTTTGAAATGTGCCTTCTGTCCTGCAAAAACCTTGTTGATTTCTCAGCATAGGCAGTCTGAAAATATTCACCATCTTATCAGCTATACAGTCTAGAGCAGGGGTAGGCAACTACTTTCCTAGGTTAGAGAGTGAGCCCATTAGGCTTGCAGGCTCTGTGGTCTCTGCTGGGCAGCACAGAGCAGCCAGCAAGCAATAAGGAAACAAATGGGCATGCCTGCATTCCAGTAAGCTTCATTTACTGACACAGCAGTGGGCTAGAATTGGCCCAGAGGTCCTAGTGTGTCCGCCTCTGCTAGAGTATAAAGAAGGTTGCATTGCTGTGGTCATCCCTAGAAAAGATATGTGAAAACCGTCCTCTGCAACCCCACTGGCCTGTGAGATGATGCGGGCAGGACTCAGGTCAGCAGCTGCAACATTCCATCTATTGCTGTTTAATGCCAGAGATGCAGGAGATTTTCTGAGAGTGAGAGGGGACTTGTAGACCTACATGGCCTGGAGTAGCTTTTCCTGGAAGGTCACATCTCTGTCTATGTGTAAAAGACTTTCAAGAGAACACCCTCCTCCGTGACTCATGGTGGGTCCACGGCCCCCACCATCACAGCCAAAGCAGGCAGACAAGAAAGACACAGGAGCTCTTTGATGGACAGAAGCGTAAGGATAAAAAGAGATGATGGAGGTAGAAGAGCTTGGATAAATGGAGCTGATATTTTCTAGAAGAGATGATGTCCACATTAGGCTATCACAAGGAGGTGATGTCACTGCCCAAACATCTTTGGGTTGCAGTCGTCCCTTTTAGCCCTGAGCGGGTACAAATCTTACTTTCCATCAAGGTTATAGAGACACATTTTATTTCCTTATGTCTGCCACGCCAAGTCGCTGATGGCTGTTTCTGGGCATGTGGGTATGTTAGCCTGGAAGGCAGTTCTGGTGATTTAGTGGTGACATCCCATCACTGTGGTCACACCTTCCAGTTTCTACCCAGTTCGCCTCCTCATAGAAAGCAGGTGCTTCAGAGTAGGAAATGTCTTACCACCTCAGGCTTTGGCCAAGAAATGGCTAATGTCTGTGGTTAGTCAGGGATTTCCAAGCGGGCTGTGGCTGGGGTGTGTGACACTGTTCACACTGCGTATGTATGCATGAAGACGCCCAAGCACAGGCTGCAGTGCATAGCCCATGATAGGTGGTATGTTTTTCGGTCTCGTGGACAATTCTAAGTTTTAAGGTGTGGCCCTGAAGTCAACAGGTCCTAATGGAGAAAGAAAATTAGTTAAATGGCACAGAAAGAGAACCACCAAATCCAAATCCACCAAATGTACAGGTGCCCAGGTTTAGCCAACGCATGGGAGGGCAGTGAGCCTAGGAGGCCCAGGGAATCTCTGTCATAGGGTCTTGTCTCTAGAGCTGCCATGCTTTATTTAAAGCCAAATGAGCCATTATCCTTCTCTTCTCCTCTTCCTAAGCTGACTCTTACTATCAGCTTACGGACACTGTGGATAAAGCACAACTTTTGCACTCCCTTTCTTGGCCCAATTTTATCATGTCTAGGTTGGCTGTTGACTCCCATTGTCCAGGCTGCCCCCAGTCATAGTGCATGTCCAGGGCCTGATGTTAGACCTCAGTAGGGAGGATCAATTGGCTTGTCCTGAAGTCCAGGGGCAGATCCTTTCAATTAGTGCAAATCGCCACCCCATCCTGCCTGCTCTGCCCCTGCTGACTGCCTCACAGCTGGCTGCAGAGCCTTTCCCTTTGTCTCTGGTGGGACAAAGCACAGGTGCTATCCCCTCGGGGTCTCCCACAGAAACCAGCGCCCTGGACAGGCTCTTCCCTGGCCCCATCCAGAGCCTCACGGGGTGCAGCCTCTTTGGGTGACAGCCCTCTCCAAACTCTTTCGGCATTCTACTCCTCCTCCCTTTCCTTCTGTTTAAATTAAATGGGAATGCCACTGACGTGATGTCGTTTGCACTGCGGGATGACAGAACTGTTGTGTGAATACCATTGTATTTGCCAAATGGTCCACTCGTCATTTCAGAACAAACAAATGGATGGTGTCTGTAAGTCGGCAAACACTGGTGACATTTAGCCTTGTTTATGTTCCTTTCCTTTTGCTGCATATTTTTGGCTCCAAAAGCTACTGTCTGAATCAACAGTGCCTCCGAAGCAGAAGTCTGGTAGCTTTCATTTTGGTTGCCATATCCATGTTCTCTTTGGATTGCATGATACCTGTTGCCCAGGATCAAGCCTGGGCTGGGAGAAGAGACCAACCAAACTCTTTGGTTCAAAACATACATGCCTGTATACAGTAATTTTTCCTCCCTAACGATGACTTCAAATTGGGAGAGAGGAGGAGAATGCCGAGTGAAGAGAGTGTTGTCAGAATGGACATCCACATCCCTGGGGAAATGCAAGCCTCCAGGCAGGCCCAGCCACCGCCATATGCAATAGGAGCAGCGTGACCCTATGTGTATCTTGAGTGCTTTTGGGGACTTAAGCTTTGGGGTCTGCCTTCTGAGGCTGCTGAATCAAAGTGGTGGTTGGCATGGACAGCCATCTAGCTACAGACATCTTAGCTGCTGAAGGAATCAGGTTCTTTCTTCTTTTTATTCAGATGTTATGTGCCAAGCCCAGGTTTCAGATAAGTAGTAATTATCTCCTATTACTTAGCTCTGATCAACAGCACCTCTGCATCTAATTGCCAACCTGCTCTAATCACATAGACTATTCTTGCTTTAGCCAGAGATGGAAGGACCAAATTTTATAAATATTGCTTTATTGTCATCATTCCATTAAACAATTAGGGAGTGTGGCCCTGCCCTTGCTTTCGAATGCCTCTAGCCCACATGGTTTCTGGACTGTTTAATGAATCTGCACATTTTCTTGCAGGTAAGTGACACCCCCTGTTCTAGTCGGTCTAGCTGGATTTGCCCTTGTCTGTTCGTGCTCCTCGGTGGCTATCTGCAGCTTGTTAATCGTGTAAAGTCAAGAGAAGAATGTATACACATATGTGTGTTGAATAAACAATTACTATTGGCATAGGTATGTGTATACACATGGCACACCAACCTACAGTATATATAGCGAAGAATCAGGGAGACTAAAAATACTGCCCCATATGTTCCACTATTAGCGAAGGATGGTGAAGCCTTAGTAACTTGAGCGAGAGAGAAAATTCCCTCAGAGTCACGAATTCTGCAAAACAAACTCTGGTGGATTGGAGCCCCTTCACCTGTGGAAACCCTGTTGGGGGGGCTTCCGCTCAGCACAGCTTCTAGAAGCGGGCCCTGTGATGGTCTCGTTGGCATTACTGCTTGTGTCCGATTGTCCTGTATTTTGTAACACTTTAGAAGAATACAGAAAAGTGCAGTAATTCTCTTTCTCCATAGTATTTAAGCAGTAATATTGCTAGTTTAATATTGTGTCAGGTCGTCACGTTAACCAGGAACAGATGACAGTAAAGTACCAGTGAACAGCACCTCAACATCCACTCCTTAAAAATGGTGATTGAAGCAAACTGTGTAAACTTGTACTGGGTTATCGTGTGCTTTGGAATAGAGTATTGTTGAAGTAATTAGAAGATATATGAAGGTGTTCCTGGTAATGAAGGCATGTAAGTTATAATAATTGTAGCTTTCTGAATAAGTGTCAAACTATATCTCTAAGTGTGCTGTATGCTGAGTTACAAGTTAGGTCATTTATGAATGGAATGTAAAACAATACTAAAAATGCTTCAATAACTTATCTTGGTATTGCTAATAAAAAAAGCTGTGAAACATTAGTGCAGTTTTGAGTCATTATGTTAATTCACTCCGCAACACCCTCCACCTTGACATCCCTCTGTCTGTTGGAAGCCTCAACAGGACATTCAGGGACGCTAGAGATGCTGTCCCATGGGCTGTTTGCTGGGTCGCCTGCCAAGTTTTCCACCCATTTCTAGGTGGCCCCAAGAGTTACAGCTCCTAAACATACAAATGTCAAGGCACCTCCCCATTGGGTGGGGTGACTGTGGTGGGTTTGGGGAGAGCCATCTGTGTGCACAAGTATCTCTCGGGTGGGTGATTAGATCCCACGACAGCTCACAGGCCCCGTGTCCCTCATCCCCCGTGTGGACACACACCTGGCCTTGGTGCAGCAGACTTTACCACTTTCTTTTCATCCTGTGAAGCATAGTTTTACATGGAAAGGCCCTTGGAATCGCTGGAGTGCGGAACTTCACTGCGATATTTTGGTTGTGCCCTTGTCTGTTGTAAGAGGCTTCTCCCAGCTCCGCCCCAACCCCCATCACAGCATGAGACACGAAGCAAGGATTTAACTTTTCTTTTGTGATCGCTTAGGTTTTTTTTTCGTCCATGAGCTGGACTTCAGGCACCTGCCACTTCAACAGTGTTACCAAGCTTCTCTAATTGGGCGGGTTTTGTAAACTTCTAAATTCCATGCACATGCTGCTGCCTGGCTAACTGGTTCTGGGGGTGGGGGAGGTATTATCATTGTTTGACCAAATCCCAAGTCCCAAGCATGGTCCCCCCCTCTCCAAATAAATGAAGTGTCCTGTGTGCAAGGGAGCGAAAGCCCAGAAGTGTCCACTGGAACATGCCTGGCCCATCAGTAGGTCAGCCTTGTCACCTTGACTGCTGAAGATATTCCCTTCAGTAGGTCTCATGGAAATTGTCCAAGCAACCCTGAAGATCATAGAGTACAGGATTAGGTTGTATCTTATTGGAGATAAGAGGTGAAAGTGAGAGATTCTGAGAACAGGATACTGTTCCATGAAGCTGAGAACATGCATTGTGGGTTCTGATGGAAAACTTGGTGGACGCCCACATGCCTAGCCAAGGTATAGCGAGTGACCCCAACCACATCTACCTGGACCAGCTTTAACCAGCAGTAGGCAGAGCCTGAATGGAAAGAAAGACTCTGGGGGTGGGGGGGATCCCATCTTTGTTTCCAATGCCACCTGAGTCTGGGGAACTGCCCTGGGACAAGAATTCATAGCTGCTCTTTCCTGGGTCCCTGCCTCCTGATGGCTCCATGAGGCCTGCATCACCTCCTCACACACACCAAGCCTCTGTGAGCCTGTTCTCTCCACCAGGGCCTGAAGCCACGCTGGGTTTTAGAAGCCATATTTGTAGCTCCCAAGGAGGGGCTCACCACTATCCACTCTGTGAAGGCAAGCGGCACCCTCTTTAACCCCTGGCCAGGATGCAGTGAGGACCAGAGGGCTCTGTTGAAGGGCCTGGAGTTGAACACATAGTCCCTGGCACTGTTCTTCATTTACAGTCATTTGCACACTGTGGGAACCCTTGCCGTGACCACCATTCCAGCAGGGAAGGGGCTGGGAGTCCAGTGCAGCCTGAGTGGCCAGGTCTTGGCAACAGAGGCAGAACTGTTGCAGGAAACAGATCATCCTGGCTCCTCGTGCTGACTGCAGGAAAGTTCCCTGGAGCCCCCTATGCAGGCGTCTATTTCCCTCTTCCCTCCACGAGGGCTCGATTTCCCTAACGGGGTCTCCACATTTCCACTTCGAAAGCAGGGGATATTTCCTGGGTTGCTCCCCTGGGGGAGCTTCTCAAGCTTAGAGGAGACCTTTGTGGATTTTCCCCTCCAATTTTTTATGAGCTGCCCCCAGCCTCCTACCCTCTCATTTCACAACCCTCCCTCCTCTGCCCCCTTCTTCCCCACCTCCCTCTCATCCCCCTGCCTCTGGGGAAGAACTCCTTTCTCACCAGCTGAGTGTTCTTAGGAACATCCTGTCTGTGGCCGTGAGGGAGCTGGGTGCATCCAGGCCTCTGGATGAGCTGACTTCATTTCACAGCTCAGCGTGGGGGCTGGCGGTCCTGTTTCTGGAAGCCTGCCTCCCCCTCCCCATCCCCACGTGGAATTACAAAAAGTGCAACTTGTTTGGACTCAGATATGGGGCAACCCCAAGCATCCCCTATGACTCTACCCTTGGCCCTAAAGCCTAGACCCTTCTAAGCAAGGACGGCCCACTGGTCTGAGGTGGAAAGAGGGGAAAGGAGTTTCAAGGAGGTAACTGTGCCATGAGATGGGACAGACTGAGGGGGAGAAGGCTTGTGCAGCTCATGGTGAAAACTAGTCTTCAAGTCCACTTCTTCAGTTACTCATGTTTCGAAGAAACTCACATGTTCTGGTGCAGGGGAAAAGAGTCAAAATTTTGGGAGACGATTTCTTCTTACCTATAGTCACTTTTTCTCAAAGAAACATCATGATGAGTGAATTACAGCCCTAAGCGTGCAGTTCAACATGTACAGTGTTGTCTGCGCAGGAGTGGACTTCGTCTCTAGAGCAAACGGTGCATTCTCAAGGTTAAAGTTGGGAAACTCTGCCCAGCAGTTTCATAAGCAAAGATCTCCATCTGTGCACCCAGAAATTGGCTGGCTGTATGAAGGGTTTGTCGTTCACGCTCTTTGTGGAGTTATTCAGACACACCCATCTAATGGTAACCCACTGCTCACAAGGTTAAGTTTTCTTTTTGAACTTCTGTTGTTGTCAAATTAATATAATATACTCTCAATTATCCACAGAAAAGGAGAAAGGCAACCAAGCAGGGAAAGCAAATTTGCAATTAATTCACCAAATTATTGCTCTTTTTATATGATGGACAAGTTGCTTTTCTCTTTGGAACTCAAGTGTTTTGTATGTCCTGCAGGGAGGGCTGGGGCAGTTGCAAGGACAAGCCACCCAACTTGTCCCCGCACCTAGGGACCGGGTGGGAGCAGGTGGCTTACTGAGGTACAGAGGCCTCAGGGTTTAACTGGGGGGTCACAGAATGTTGGGCTCTTTCTTGTCAAGGGGAGTCCATTAATCTTCTCAGTCTTTCAGGAGCCCATGGCTGACCTACTCAGGGTCTCACCAGAGCACAGCCTGACATAAGGAGCGGGGTACAGTTTGTTCAGCTGGGGGGCAGTCCTGAGAGGCATGTTTGAGGGTGCTGACAGGACTGCCACTGATCAGGGGCTAGGCCTTGTCCCCTGGGGATCCTCTAGGACACAATGTGACATTCACCTCAGAATGACCCCTGAGGGCTGAAGAACCTGGGGCATTTATCCGCCAGCTCTGCAGCTCTCCGTAGTTGAGAGTCACTGCAGCTCACCCTGGAGAAGGCGATGGCACCCCACTCCAGTACTCTTGCCTGGAAAATCCCATGGGCGGAGGAGCCTGGTGGGCTGTAGTCCATGGAGTCGCTACGAGTCGGACAAGACTGAGCGACTTCCCTTTCACTTTTCACTTTCATGCATTGGAGAAGGAAATGGCAACCCACTCCAGTGTTCTTGCCTGGAGAATCCCAGGGATGGGGGAGCCTGGTGGGCTGCCGTCTATGGGGTCGCACAGAGTCGGACATGACTAAAGCAACTTAGCAGCAGCAGCAGCTCACCCAACAGCGAAACAGTCACAATCAGAGAGAAACAAGAGGCCACTGGCATCCTAGGGAGCCAGAGGGGAAGGGGTCAGGCATGGACAGCATCCAGCACAAGCCAGAACCCCTTGGTCTGAGGATTTTTACATCCCTGGCGCACTGCAGAGGGTCACCAGTCTTCCAGAGCCCAGGGTGAGGGCAGATTCATACTCTAAGGTGGGAAGTAAACTGCAGATTTTAAATATCGGGACACGCACTCAGCTCAGGGCCAGGCTTTCTGGAAGCTGGACGGAGGGCTGACCCAGGGGTCAGAGGACCTACAGTATCTGTAGATACAGTCACACTCCAAGGAGCTTGGACAAGTCCCCTCAGTATCCTCTTGGGTCTCAAATTCTATGGTATTCAGGATCCCTGTTTCCTTAATTTTTCTGGTGACTGTCTAAGACTCCATCTGTTCTAGAGTCCTCATGAGCACTCAAGTCTTGCAGGGTCCCAGATGTGGGCACCAAGTTGGTCTTCCCACAAGTACATGAACGTGTGGGGTTTCAGTCTAAGAATGGGGCATATGAATACTTGCTTCTTCATCAAGACATTTTTATTAACTCGTAAGAAGAGCATTGAGGCATTTCCCTTCTAATTCTAGAATCTAGAATTTTTTTAAAAGAGGGAGTCAATAAATGTGGATCTTTGGGTTCATAGTAGTGCAAGAAAAATCTGATTATTTAACTTTTTTTCATTTTACAGCCTATTGTATTCACAGTGGCGCTTGGGTATTTTCATGATGATTAAGGTTTCCTCAAGTGCTTTACTGACATCAACTTGATAATCCAAGGTGCCCCTCTTGGGTGTGACAGTATGTAGTCCCGCTTGGGAGCCCCCCACTCCCACCCATCACTCCAACCCAGTAACACTTAGAAGGAAAGGCGGGAGGCAGGGAGGGAAGAGGGGTCATGCTGTGCTCCATCTTGCATGCATGGGGCATGAGGAACAATTCACATCCCTTTCCATATCTGCAACCCTTCCACTCTTCCATCCTCAGCATTCCTGTGGCCACTCAAAGTCACTGTTGGCTAGCAAGCCCCTGAGTTTGGGACAGTGTGTACTATCTCCAACTTTGAACTCCTCCATTCCTTGGCTTTTGTTTAATTAAAAAAATTATCTTGGAGTATAGTTGATTTACCATGTTCTGTTAGTTTCAGGTGTACAGAAAAGTGATTCAGTTATACATATCCATTTATCTATTCCTTTTCAGGTTCTTCCCCCATAGGGGTTATTACAGTGTACCGAGGAGAGTTCCCTGTGCTCTACAGTAGAGTTGGGGTTGATTGCTCTAGTTTTGTTATCCATCAAAGGATACCCTTGTGTACCCTTGTGCATCCTCAAGACAATGAAATGAATTTGAATGAGTAAGTTGGAGGTTGGCAGACCATCCACATTTCAGTTATTTTAGGATTTCTGATGCCATGCAGGCCCCAGGCAGGGTTGCCATGAAGACTCATATTCCCTAAGACCTTGACAAGTGGAGAGAGAATTTGGGTAAGGTAATGCAAAGCATGGAGCTCCTCATTCTTGCCAATCTGTACTCACCACCTGAAGGCCTCTTTCTAGACAGCCTCACTGGGATTCCATCCCATCCATGGAGAAAGGTGTGCTGGGGTTCAATGATACCATTCCTGGGATGTACAGACATCACCCCTGTTGGCTCCAACTGAACTCTTTTTCTTTTTTTTTCTTATGCTGCAAAGGATTTACAATTAGGAGATTTACAAAAAAATGTCCAGTGGTCAGCTAGCAGGAACAGTGCTTCTTATACAGCGGCTTTTGCTTTCATAGGGAAACTTTGGGCTTGAAGCGTCATCTCAAAATCACATTCAGGCAATTCAATTTAAATCACCAGGGGGATTTTCTTGAGAACTTTGGGATAAATACCTTCACAAAGTGAGTAATCCTGTCTCCTTTGCACAGGTGTGTGCCTGGACTTCTTTATTGTGGGGCGGCTCTGGGAAGCCCCAGCTCTTTTTCATGACACAGGAGATGCGTGGGTGCAGAGGCAGGCTGACCTCAGCATCCTGGGACACACGGGAGGGAGAGGGTCTTTGGATTTGGGGTGGGGCATGAGGGGTTTCCCAGTGGTGGAAAGAGGGGTCCCTGTGGGCACAGTGCTTCTGGTCGGCCTTGTTTAGGCCTGATGGTCTGAGACAGCCGGGGAGCAGGAGGGGCCTATAGGCCTCAGAATCTCCCAACTCTACACCAATCCAGAGTCTGGAGGGGTGGGCCTGGGATGAGAGGACAGACAGCCACCGTGAGACCAAGAGCAGGAAGGATCAAGGAGAGAGGGGTGAAGAGCAGTGAGTGAGAGGTGCGGATGAAGAGAGAAAGGAGAGACGTGACGGTTGGAGTGGAGAGTAAGGGGAAGGCGTGAAGAAGGGAAACTGGAGACCTGGGGAGACGAAGGGGAGGAAGGAGATGGTGAGAGAACAGAAAACCAGTATGAATAGACTAAAAGAAACATGATGGAGATGGCATCTGGAGAGGGGAGGAAAGCAGGAAATAGAGTGAGGAAGAGGAGAAGAGCCAGCAGAAAAGAGAGCATGCGGCAGGGAGGAAACTTCCGGAAGCCACCTGGGGTTTAAAGGTGGTCAGAGGGCCTGCTGCCGTGGGCAGGGCGAGGGTGAGGGGCAGGGGCCTGGGGAGGCTCTGAGTGTAGCACCTGGTGGCCCAGGCCAGCTTCCCAGCAGCGCCCTCCCCCAGCTCCCCACCACCAGCTTCAGGAGGAAACGCTGCAGCTTAATCAGAATTATTTACAAGATAATGGTCCATTGTTTGCACTAAGACAGATGTTGACTGTGGGAACTTTGTGTTTTATGCTCCTTTCCCTGCTCTGCCTTCCCTGGGTGCAGATGGGATCGAAGTCATGTGAGTTATTGTTCCCCGAACTGGAAATTTGGAGGCGCCTTCACCCCAGCCCCTACTTGGCTGGGCTGCCGAGCTGGGCCAGCACCAGGCAGGCAGGCAGCGAGCGGGGACAGTAGCTGCTGGCGGCAGGGTCAGCCAGGGCCTGTGGCCCCCCTCCCAGCCCCTCGAGGCAGCCTGTGATTAAGAAGGTCTTGTTTCCTTGAGGGGCGGGGTGGAGCAGTAGCCTTTGCTGGTGGACAGGAAGGGCACTCTCTGATTAAGATGCACTTGCTGTTTGTTGAGTCAGGAGGTCACAATTGACATCTCAAATGAAGGTGGCCATCTGGCCTTCTTCTTGCCAAAAGGAAAGAGCAGTCCCTCTGGGGTGGGGGCTTTGTATTCCCCCTTTATTTAAACTCATGAGAAGGCTTCCTCTCATCTTCCGGTGTCACTGGGAGGGCCAGATCTGGACTTGTGATTCCTTCATTCCTCCTCTAAGGGTGGGGTTGGCTGGATGAATGCCTGTCCCACCTACTCACCTGAAGAGAGCCTGTCCTGAAGGAGGAAGGATAGGGTGGCATGAGAGGATGTGCCTGTCATGTCTCACTCCCAGCCTCACCTGCAGGCAAGTGGGCCCCTCCAGTGTCACAGGCCCAATACCAGCTGGTCCTCCTTCAGCCTTTCTGGTTGCCAGTCACTTCTGCATAACCAGACTCACCTGTTTAGCAGAACCCATCTTATGCATGAGGCCACCGAGGCCACATGTCAGGTGACTTGCCCGAGGTTCTTTTTCTACTCTTTGGAAAAGCCTTCCAACTTCTCAAGCCATGAGCATCCCATTGGAGAGCCTCCCTGAGCCTCAGCTTAGTCTGTGCACACAGGTACCAGGCGCCTGACCGGGAGCTCAGGGACCGAAGTGTACGCAAATACACGTCAGGTGCTGTGCTGTAAGCCTGGCGAAGAGTATGTGCCAGATGATAGTGGGTTTCAGCTACATTATTCCATATACAGTTGACTCACGACCTGGCTCCCCTGGTGGCTCAGATGGTAAAGAATCTGCCTGCAATGCAGGAGACCCAGGTTCAATCCCTGGGTCAGGAAAATCCCTTGGAGAAGGGAATGGCCACCCACTCCAGTATTCTTGTCTGGAGAGTTCCATGGACAGAGGAGCCTGGTGGGCTACAGTTCATGGGGTCACAAAGTCACACAGGACTGAGCGACTAAGGTGACCAATTAGGGTACTTGGAGTGCTGATCCCCTACACAGTCAAAAGGGGTATAACTTTTCACTCCCCCAAACTTAACTACTAATAGCCCACTGCTGACTGGAAGCTTTACTGATAACATACATAGTTAACATATATTCTGTACATTATGTGTATTACATATCATATTTTTATAATAAAGTAAGCTACAGCAAAGGAAATATTTAAAGAAAACCATAATAAAAAATACATTTGCAGCAATACATTTATTTATTAAAAAATAACCTCGTGTAAGTGGACCTGAGCAGCTCAGATCCACATTGTTCAAAGGTCACCTGTATTGCATTTCCAGTATCAAGCTATGACAAAGGAAAAAAATCAAAGTAATACAATATCATAGAGTCACATTTGAATGCTAAAACCCCCAGTAGTGGAAACGAGAAAGCCACTTTCTTAGCTGAGTGGAATCAGACCCGCCATTTGGACAGCCCGAGAAAGTCTGATGGCCATTGCTCCTAACACTGCCCCCGCCCCCTGGATTCCTTGAGAGCTTGCCAGAAAGCAATTATAACTGGAGGTTTTGTCCCATTCTAACCCAGCATCTTGGCTCTGGTGTTCAGGGACACGGCTTTATCCTCTTGATCTCCCCATGCCTAAGCGTCACCTACAAGATCAGGTCCTCTGAGCTACCCCTCCATCTACCGAGTTTGGTTTTAAATCATAAATTCTTAGCTATGTGCCAGGGCCAACTCTAATTTTAAATACCATATATATATATATATGAAAGTGAAAGTTACAAATGTTATTCTTTCATCTAATCTTTATATTATAAAAATCCCCTGAGGTAGATGTAATTTTTATGCTTCCCATTTTACATATGGGGAAATGGAGGCACAGAGAAAACACTTGCTTACCTTACCCAAGGTGACTCAGCAAGCACATGAGGGTCTGATTCATTCAGGCAGTGGAGCTATCCCGAGATGGCATTTTGTTGCCTCACCCTGTGGGCTTTCCCAAGCCTTTAAATCCTTGTTTGCACGTGGATTCAGTTGCTTCAGTCGTGTCCGACTCTTCGCGATGCTATGGACTGTGGCTCTCCAGGCTCTCTGTCCATGGGATTCTCCAGGCAAGAATACTGGAGTGAGTTGCCATACCCTCCTCCAGGGGACCTTCCCAACCCAGGGATCGAACCTGGGTCTCTTACATCTCCTGCATTGGCAGGCAGGTTCTTACCCCTAGTGCCACCTAGGAAGCCCTTAGACCTTGTTTGGGATATGTCAAAAACGAGCAGACCAACAAACAAATAAATAAAAATAGCATTTTCTTGCCATCCTGTAGGTCTGGGTCCTGGGAGAAAATGTGGCAATTCCAGCGGAGATTGCACCCATAGGTAGAATCCTGGGAACAGGCTGGATGGGGCGCTGGGTGTGGTCAGAGGTGCTCCATGTGACCCACCCGGCTGAGGACTTGCCTGTGACCCTGAGCAGGTCTCTTCCTGTCCCCTCAGCATCCTCACCTCGTCATGAATGAGAAAGTCCCACCAGATCATCCCCATCCCAAGATTTCTTCCATCTCGCGGTCTGCGAATTAATTATTTTTAAGGCTGTATTTATTATACTTCTCAACCTCCAGGAAAAGACTGTCTACCCAGCCCTCCCCGAAGTGAGAGGGCCTCAAGGAAACCTGACCCCTCACCTTGCAATTGTTCTCTGGGGTCCAGGTGGGGGAGAGTGGAGAGTGGGTGGCCCAGGGCACCAGTGGACCCTCCAGATGGGGGCTGCCATGGGCCCAGCCCCCAGCTGTGAGGGCAGCAGAGGTCAGACTGGGATAATATTTATCAACCCTCTGCCCACTGTGTCAGGCTCTAACCAGACCCCAGCGTCACTGGAGATCACAGATCCTGTCTTTTAAAGGTCCCACAGAGCCGCTTCACATGCGACCAATTACCTCTGTCAAGCAGGGGAAGGAGGTCCTGCCTGGTGGGTGGGATCTGAACTTGAGCTTCCAGAGGTCGAAGACAGGGATCTTAGGCCTTTGAGCCTGTCACTCCCCTATAGCCAGACCTTTTCTGTTAAAACTGTTTAAATTACAAACCAGTAATAAAAGGATCATATGTGTTTCCCACCGAACAGGTTCTTTAGGGCTATTATGATAATTAAAAACATATGGTGCCTGTGCCAGTCAGAGGGAAACCGCAGATGTACAAATTAGGTATTATATAAGGGTTTTCTGCTTTTGCCCTTTTAAAAACGTCAACCGGAGAAGTTTAGAGAGATAAAATGGCAATTGTGCAGATAGTAGGTAGCATTTTGGTTTTAGAATCATTAAATATATAAACCCTTTTCTTTAGACTTAATAGGAATAAACGGCTCCTCATCTAGGAAGGAGAGGAGAAAAGTACCGAGGCCCGGAGTTTACAGGGAAGAGGCTGCTTTCCACCACACAGGGTCTTGGATACCGTAGAATTCTTTGCATTTTTTATGATGTTGATCTGCCCAGACAGAGGATTATATTTATTAACTATTGAGCTATATTATAATTGGATTGACAGGAGCAAAGATAAAGATTTCCTTACATTCAAACTTTTTACTTTTTAAAAGGCAAAGATGCAAGTATTGATCAGTCTAGAAACAGTCATTTGTTTTCATTTAAAATACGCAATTGATTTTGAGCAGGTGATAAATACTGCTAATTAAAAAAATAAAATTGGGAGTGTTTCTGTGGTCCCTGTCCATGACTTTTCCAATGCAGACATACAGTACAAGTCAAGTTCTACTGAGCTGTTCATATTGAGAGGATCCTGGACTGGCTGGGGACCCAGGCAACATCCAGCCGTGCTCTGGGGCAGCGAGGAGGATGCACTGTGTCCGGGTCCTGATGCACTGGGATCTGGGCTAGATGACGAAGAATTTAGCACTTTGTCACTGTGTGTCTCTGCTACAGAAACCCAACTGGACTGCTCTAAAGAAGGAGGTGACAGGTGAACAGGTGGGAGGAGCTTGATCCCTACTAGCTCTGCTCCTCAGAGCCTCCATTCTTCCACCTCCTGAAAATAAGTCCTTCCTGAGACAACCCAGCCAGAGCCAGGACCTGCAACCCTTCTTCCATGTTATGTGGTAGTGTCTACTTGAGAAATTTGAGTAAAAAGCCAAATTTCTAATCAATACAATGTGCAGAGAGGAGGTTCTACTTACTGCCCAGCTGCCTGAACATTCAGATGGCCAGAATTTTTTGAATCCTGGTGTATAATTATTGAAATTCATAATAATGAGTAAAGACCAGTTCTGCTCGACACATTTTTGTGTTGAGGCATTTATTATATGATACATTTCCTTAGAATGCAAGGAGATCAAACTGGTCAATCCTAAAGGAAATCAACCCTGAATATTCATTGCAGGGAATGATGCTGAAGCTCCAGTACTTTGGCCACCTGATGAAAAGAGCCACTCATTGGAAAAGACCCTGATGCTGGGAACGATTGAGGGTAGGAAGAGAAGGGGGCGGCAGAGGATGAGATGGTTGGACAGCATGAGTGGACACTCAAAGGACAGGAATTTGAGCAAATTCTGGGAGATAGTGAAGGACGGAGGAGCCTGGTGTGCTGCAGTTCATGGGGTTGCAAACAGTCGGACATGACTTAAAGAATGAACAACACATATTTCTGAAGATCCTGATGAGGGTGCAAGGCCCTGTAACCAGAAAGTGCCCTTTTGTAGTCACCCTGGCTCCTGAGGAAAAACATCCTTCAAAATTCCTTCTTAGGTGCTGAGTCCTTTGTCCCACTGTCCTCCTTCACCCACACCCTCTAATCCATAAGGAAGGCTCAGTGTCCTGTGTGCTTTCGGGGAACAGTGGTCTGAACCTGCCTCTGGGTCAGGTGGGCTCAGAGAGCTTGAGACAGAATAAATCAGAGGAGAGTTCTTGCACCTCTGATCTCCTATACAAAAACAGTCTGGGGTGCTAGGTAGGGCAGTGCTTTCCAACTAAGAGTGTTACCCTGACCAGGGACATTTGACAATGTCTGGAGATACTGAGGGCACTGCTGGTACCTAGTGGGTAAAGGCCAGGGCAGTTAGCCGTGTCCTGCAATGCAAGGAGTTATCTGGCCCAGCATGTCAGTAGTGCAGGACTGAGGAATCCTGGTGGACAGGTGGGAGTACCCAGCCCTCAAGTGGAATTACAAGCTGGGTCCATGGCAGCAAGTTGAATGACAAAACTTACCACCCAACTCAAGTGTGGCATTCTGCTCTCTCCGCAGACACACTCCCTTCAGCTCATGTCACCTTTGGACCCTATGGCTTTGTGAAAACTTTGCAAGAACCCCCGCGGCGGGGTGGGAGTTGGGGTTGGGGAGGCAGAAATTTCCAGCACATTCCTCTCACCCAAAGTGGTGTGTGGGGAGGGGGCCTCTGAGCAGACCGCAAGAGTTGGTCTTTTTTCTCTGCACACCCCCCTCCATGCCACGAGGGAGAGCAAGCCTGCAGCTTTACTGCACATGTAGGTATTACCACTTTAACTTTCACTGAGGTAAAATAACACCTTGTCACTCAGTTCAAGTACCAATCACCAAATGAATTAATTGTAATAACTGTTGTCAACGGAACAAAGGACTTGTTGCTTTCCTAAGCAGATTTCAGCGCCACTGAGAACTCTGTACAACGTTCCCATTGGGCAGGCTGGCGGAAACTAGTCAGAACATAATTGTATCTGTCTATCTCTTTACTTTGTTTTTAAGGGCTGAGGAATGGAGTTAAAAACCTGTATTTTAAACATATCAATAAATATACCCCTTTTTGTGTTCGTGACGTCTCCTCAAAAACATGGAGTCTTTAATAAATTGGCCATGAAAATAGCATTTGCTGCTGATGGTCCCAAATCAGGGCCAGCTGTAGAGGCTGCCTGTAGACTCTAAGTCATGAAGGGAATTATGCCCAATTACCCTCCCATAAAACACCCTCTCATTTCTGGGAGTTATCAAAACACATCCTGTGGACAAGCGGTCAGCTGTCCCCTGCTCCTCAAAAGGAGACAAGTGGGCCTCACGCTGGGCCTGCGGCGCTCCTAACTGCTTCTGCCTGACACCAGTGGCTTGTTTGCGCTCAGCCTCTTTTTTACAGTCACTCTTCCCATTTTTTTTGGCTCTGGCTTTTTCACGTCTTAGCACATTTCCCACTTTAAGAAGCCCCATAGGGAATCTTCTAAGAAAAGGCTTGCTCCTGGAGAGGGGAGGGTGGGAGTGGCCTGGGAGGCTGGTCACTCAGAGTCTGTGGCCAGAAGACTGTGTCCTCAGCAGACTTGGGCTCACTTTCATGGTGGGGGTGTCCTCTGGAGCTGGGCAGTCAATGACAGACCGAGGGTGGCATCCTCGATGTGTCTGCTTCTGGCTTTGCTGAGGTCCAAAATTGGGGACTTCCCAAAGAAGAGTCCCAGGGAAGCTGCATCCAACTCCCAGGCTAAGCCTTCTTCAGTGCGGAGTACAAATAGTTGTACCCACTCTATTCAACAGGGATACACACTCTCCAATCGACACCACCTTGCTGACCCCACACTTCTTTCTTCCACGCCTCCTCCTCCTGCTGCTTCTCCAGCCTCCTGGACCCACGTGACCCCAGTATCCAGCTCCATCCCAGAGTCCAGATGCCTGAGTCTCCCCCACAGCATCTCTGCTGCCGCTTAAGTAGCCTGCTTTGTTTTCAGAGCTCACTGAGGCTGAAATTGGTTCCTCTGCAATGAAATGGAAGATTCCTAGACTATCCAGAGCTAGAAGTCATCTTAGAGGTCATTTTCCAGATGTAGATTAGGGAGCGGGCTTGCCCTTGGTTGTTGAACCAGAGACAACAGTTGCTGCTGTTTCCAGGTGTCCAGGCAGGTCCCTGTCACTGGCTCTCATTCTGCCATCTGAGGCTGCAGCCTCACCCTCTTGGGGATTGGTACCTAAGCAGGGGAGGTGTTCCTGTGACTCATCCCTGCAGTGCTGGGGCAATTTTTACTACTCCCCTCCCCTACAGAGGGCCAGGCCACTTCAGAAGCAAGGATAAGAGGCAGGCTTCTTAGTTTATTGTAGCACTGGCTCAAATATGCTATGTGTTCGAAATGGTATAGTCATCTCTGGCTAGAACAAGCTGCCACTTGCAAAAATGCCGAGAAGAGCCCTGATCTGGAAAAAAAATAGAAATCTCTCCTGCTTTTGAGACTGCTCTTCTCTGAAGGAACCTGGGAACACAGCCTGCATTAGGAAGGCGGGCTCCTGGCACAACCCTGGAGAGGGAACTCCTGGACTATTGGTCACATGACGGTGCCAGGCTCCTGTGCTAAGAGGAGGCTGTAGAGTTGGACAAAGAATCACAGCAGAGGAACAGACATAGGGTGTGGGAAAGGAGGTGGAAGGGGGCAGAACTCAGGCCGTGTGGAGGAAACAGTGAGAGTTCCTGGGGTCTCCACCTAGACTCAGCTGGCTTGGTGCCAGAGAAGGAAGAAGCGGTTTTTTCTCCCAATCTTTTAGAAAAAAAGAGTCTGCAACAGGAAGTGAATTTGGTCATTGGTTCATTTATTGAGCACATATCAAATTGTTCCAGAGAGCTGGGAGATGGTTACCAACAAAGTAGCTGAGGTTCCAGCCTTCATGGGACCTGCCTTCTACGGGGGACACTGACAATAAAAAAAGACAAATGAAAGTTCAGTTTATGATAAATGATATGAAGATGATGAAGTGGCAAAGGCCTAGAGAGTAATATGGGAAGGTGGGGATCACATATCCTTAAGTTAGGGAGGACTTTCTGAGGAGGTAACACTGGAGGGAGCCATGCAGAGATTAGGGGGGGGGGGGGCATGTTCCAAGAGAGGGGAGAGTGAAGATAAAGACCCTGGGGCAGAAAAGGAGCAGACATCTGGAGCTCTTAGCTCTCAGGTCCACGCACACTGTGTGTGTGACCAGCATTTCTGCAGGCTTTCTTAGACATTGAAATTTCATTGAGCTTCTCTATGGCTGTGTGTGGTCAACAGAGTTGGGCCTGGGGTTCTCTTCCCCCTTTTTGCAAGAGGGTGAACTGAAGGTCCAAGAGGAAGCAATGACTTGCCCAGTCATTTGTAGGCAGGGTAGGTGCCTACACCTCCAGACTCCTCCCTGGGCTTCTTCTGCTGTCCTGAAAACCTCTGACTGCTCCCAGGACTCAGGTGCTTCCTGTAAGCCTGGCCTGCCATATTGGAGGACTTCTGGGTCTTGGGAATGCACCATGACTGACTCTTTGCACACTAACCCAGTCTTGCAAATGACACTTGAAACTAAGAGAGTTTGTCACATGACTTTGGGAACACAACACCATGAGAAATAGAGACAGCCATCCCTCCAAGTCCTCCAAGATGAGGGTCACTCATCTCCACAGGCCAAGACTGCCCCTGCCAGAACCCATTCTTTTGGGGAAAGTCTATAGTTTTCCTCTTAGGGATGCTGTGGACAGAGAGCTGGAGCTAGTCAGGACTCTTAATGGCAGTCTGTCCACTTAACCACACCCAACAAGTCACCTGGAAAACATGAACCAAAGCCTTGGAAATCTGAGTCAAGTTTCTTTGGAGAAAGACAGCCGACTTTCCATTAGGGATTATTTCTCAGTCTAGCCTTTGGCTGTGAAGTGTCACCGCGTGCTGACCTTGGCTGTGAAGTGTTGCCCAGTGCTGACCTTGGCTGTGAAGCATGGCCCCATGCTGACCTTGGCTGTGAAGTGTCACCCCGTGCTGACCTTGGCTGTGAAGCGTCGCCCCGTGCTGACCTTGGCTGGCACCAGGCTCAGCTCTCCTTGATGCCTTCCAACAGTGGCTGTGATGGTAGATGCTGCTCCCCTGAGGTGCAGAGGCACCTGTTGCCAAGACTGGCTGCCCCATTCTCATTTCAGGATCTGGTTCTCATCTGGGAAAACTGCTTTCAAATGAATAACTATTTCTAGGTAATTTTTTGCAGTGTTTCTTCTCCCAGCTGGTTGCTATATTATTTGCATCTCATGCCATTCTTGCCTCTGTGGAAGACGAGAAGTAGCCCACCTTTTGTATTAGCTGTGACACTATCTGCTTCCCAACATCTAAAGGTGAAATTAGGAACTATAGCAACGTTAAATACCCTATGAGCTCTCAAAGTTTAATGGTTAAGTGGACAGACTGCATTCCCCTCCCCCAGCAATATTTGTGATGTTCTACACACATAGAGGATGATTCACAGTGGGGACAGAGGACTGGGATAAGCATGGACTAAAGTTGGCAGAGGAGACCCTTTGAGAAGAGGTGCAAGGCCTCTAGGGGCTGTTCTTAAAAGAAGGGTCCAGGAGTACACTGTTTCCTTGGGGAGGTTGGCTTGTAGGTGCCCCCAGAAAGTGCATGACTAGTTTAGACAGCTCATCTTAATAGCAGGGACCTGCTCCTTTCACTGCTGTTGCCAAGGGCCAGGCATAGGCAGAGGGCTTGCATAGCAACAGGAGAGTTAAGGTTGGATAAGTGTGGAGACCAGGCCTTTCTGGATTCTAGTAGTTCCAGAGCTCTTCCTATAGGGGTGTTTATATGGATGCAGGTGACTCAGATTGAAGCCTCTCTGGTGCCATGTTGGGAAGAATGACAAGCCAGACCCTAGTGTGTTAACAGAACTGAATGTAGGCACTTTACAAGAATTGAGCGTATGTAAGCGTGTGTGTTTGTGTATACATAGGTGTGTGTAATAGCTTTTTAATCAATGAACTTCCCCCCTCCTGGTCTCTGCTGAATCCTGTTGGAGTTATTCACGAGTAGGAACAGTCATAGCGCAGTTTGAATTTAGT
This sequence comes from Ovis aries, assembly GCF_016772045.2. Taxonomy (NCBI): domain Eukaryota; kingdom Metazoa; phylum Chordata; class Mammalia; order Artiodactyla; family Bovidae; genus Ovis; species Ovis aries. The sequence goes on from NC_056067.1 coordinate 40,586,535, forward strand.
CGATGCAGCCCTTCATGGAAGAGTGAGAGCTGGGAGGCCAAGGGCTGAGGTTCATCACCTGGGCTTGATATTGCATGGAAACGTCTACATCGGCACAGGTTGACACTGGCTTCCTCCACTTGGGCAGTCCCTACCCCTCGTCCCCTGAAGTCTGAGCAAGGGGTTCCTGAGTTTGCAGGATACAAAGTTAGGAGATATTATGCGGCAGTCACTAATTCTCTCATTTGATCCTTCCTTATTTCATTCACCAGTATTTATGGACCATCTTTTATAGGCCAGTTATTCCTCCAAGCATCTGGGCACGAGAATGAGCAAAGTGGCCATAGTCCCCACAAAGCCGTTTCTCTGCTCTGGCCCACCAAGCCCTTACCTCCTCTAAGAGCCCCTCTCAAAGGATGAGACTTGCTGGTGTGGCACTCACCTTCACTCCTCCAAGGACAACTCAGCCAGCGGAGGCTGCGACCCCATCTAGAGCCTTGCTCTGTCTGTGCCCTCAGATGACTCTGTGGGCCCAGGTACGTGGCGTTGACTACAGGGAGAGAAAAGAGATCACAGAACCAGTGACACCTTCCCGTGTTTGTTCACTCAGCAAATATTTCCTGAGTCTCTGCACTAGCTCCGCTTCTAGGCACTGCAGACCCAGCAGTCAAGATCTCCTGCAGGGAGGTCCTTGGGGTAGGGCGAGGCTCAGCCTGTCAATGAAGTAACTCCTTGGTGGGGGCGATAAAACTCTAGAGAAAACTAAGGTAAAGAAGGGATCTGGGGAGTGCCTGGGTGGAATTGCTACTTTATGATGGGGGGATAGAGACGAAGCCTGAGAGGTGACATTTTAGAAAAGACCTGAAGGAGGCTGGCGAATGTGTAGGAGGGTCTGGGGAGCACGCTGTAGACAACGAGGCCCCAGTCCTGAGGTCACAAGCAGCTTGTATAGCTAAGGAGAGAACTGGTAGGAGAGGGTCAGGGAAGGACAGTGGGACAGTCCAGGGCCTGCTGGGCCATCCTGAGGACTCCAGCCACTGGGGTTCTGCAGGCCCTGGGCACAGAAGGGCTCTGAGCTTAGGAGAATGCTCTGCTGTCACCATCTTAAAATTCTTAACAATGTTTGAACCAGGGCCCTCGCATTTGCATTTTGTGGTGGGCTCCACAAACTATGGGGTGGTCTGACCCCAGCTTTACATATGCCAGGAGTGAGCAGCTGGCGCTGAGGAGGGGCCCATGGTGGGGGCTGGGCAGAGGAGGCCATGCAGGGAGGTGGTGAGTGGCAGCGGCTCTGCAGATGTGAGTTTTAATGGGGATGTGAACCCTGAGGACCCTCTGCCTGCTCTAAGTTCCTCAGTCTTAGATCTGATCTGGGCCCTCCCTCGGCCCACCCCCATGCCCCAGCCCCTACATTCCCAGGGTGCCAGGTTCACTGCTGAACTTCACTTTCCTTCTCATATCCTCTTCATTCATCTCCCTCTTCCTTACCTCCTGGGGGCATAGGTAGCTGTCTGGTAGACGCAAGTGGTCTTACTCTTGTCTCAGAAGAAAGTGTCTGCATGGCATTTTCACGCCTGCTCCTCTGGGTTAGATAGCCAGGCTCTGGTCTCAGGAATGGGGACCCACTGCCCCTCACCATCCACTCTCCCCTCCCTGCTTCCTCCTGTGCCCCACAGGGTACATTTCCGGGTCTGGCTGCCCTGTGAGTCCTAAGGGGTTTGCTTCTTGCAAAGCTTCTGCGTGTGCATGCGGCTCAGGCCTGTTTCTCAGCCTTCCTTCCAGGCGAGCAGTCAGTGAGAGCACCTGGCCCTTTCTGGAGAAGCATGGTTCTTTAGGAATGTGTACCCAGGCCTGCTCCTGCCAGCCTCAGTTTCTCTGATCACATGCTCCTCAGAGCTGAGTTTTAAGTACACCTCTCACTGGTTTTATTTCCTTGGGATCTGAAGTCTATTTATTTCATATGCTTCATGGAGCATATGTTGAAAAATAGTCTTCTGATTTAAATAAGAAGTGAAAAAAATCAAGTCTTCAACTTTTACTTATTTTTTCCCCCTTCCATTTCAATACACCATCTCTTCAACACCAAAATATCACACATACAAAGGCTTAGAAAAATCGGATGGGGGTGGAGTGGTGATTGTAGCGTAAATTTGCTTTCTGGCCGAGGCCTTGTATGCCAAGTTTTAGTCTGAATTACATATTTACAGCTGAGTTATAAACCCCTGAAAAACAGGATTTATCATGGAAATAGTGACACCACCTCACCCAGTGTGGTGTTCTTGGGGACCATGGTAATATACTGTGCAGAGAAATCAGTTCATTAGTTAGTTATAAACAAAGGACAGAGATAGTAAATTAGAGTAGGTATTTCGGCCGTTTTCTATGTATTTATGACACCAAAATATGCAGCTGCATTTTATTCCTTGAGATAGTATTTAAGTATTTTAGATTTAAAGCGCATTTTTAGATATGACCATGGTGCATTTTTAGCCATGGTCATTCTTGTTCCTCTGTAGTTTTATTCGTGGTATTTTCTTCCTTCTCTGTTGCTCATTAGAAAAATGTTAAAAATCCATTTTCGTCTGATTAATAATAAAGCTGATCACATGTAACCTAATTTTCATTCCGTGCTGCCCCTGTCTGTGGAGTCATATACAAAGTGACCTTTGAATCGCCAGTGGACTCATAAAGTACAATAAGCACCATTGTCCTGTCAAAAATTGAAGATGTTTTACATCATTACAAAATTTAATGTTCCATCTTTTCAAATGCACTACTTTTCAAAGGCCACATTCCAATTGAAGCTCATTAAAATCAGACTCAAGTTTCCTGTGGTGGGGATGAAGAGAGTTTCGCAGGCAATGGGAGGAAAATGAATCACTCTTTTAAAACAGATATGGTTACATATTAGTTTTGAAAGGTACGGGGACGGCAGAGCCTCCGCTGCCGGCAACAGTGCGGCTTTTGTGCGGATAGATCCAATAACTGCCTCCCAGTCGCTCTGCCTTCACCCACACTGTATCCTATTTACTTAGGAATAAATCAGCTCTCTAAATAAAATTGTTGTTTTAAAGTTCCGAGGTGGAATGTGAAGGGGTTTTTGGCCCTACAATTTCAGATTTTTGAAGAATGCTCATCTGACTCAGGGACCTGAAAGTTTGGAAGCTGAGTCACTGGAGGAAGTTTCTTGCAGGGAAGGGGGGTGGGGTCAGCCAGCAAAATGTGTGATGCTTCCTGAGATGGAGATGCTTGGAGGATTTAAGACTCAGTTCATTCACTTATCAGGGACCTGGGAGTTCTGAGCCTGGCTTGCAAAGAAAATGTGTTCAGGTCTTCTCAAATTCTCCCTCAATTTTAATCCTGGGCTTCTTGCCTGTTTCTTGGCCACATCAGAGTGCTGAGGACGTAGCCTGGCCTCATCTTGCTTTTTTTCTGGCAGATTCCACTACTCTGAAGGTGTTGCATTGTGTGACGTAAGGCAAGCTCCCTTCTCCCATGGGGCTCTGATAAGGCAGTCAAGTTGTTCAAAAGCCCTGGTTTTATAGAACATGAATGCATATCTCTCGAGCTGTCCTCTTCCAGAATCATTTCAGTTGGACAGTTATCCATGTCAAGCTCTGGGAGATAGTGATGGACAGAGAAGCCTGGTGTGCTGCAGTTCATGGTGTCACAGAGTCGGATATGACTTAGCAACTGAACAGCAACAGTGCACTAACAATATCTTGAGGCTGACATGGCTCACGTCACCAGATTATTCCTAAAACGGGGCAGGGGCTGTAGTTCCTCATTAATCAGGGTTTGGCACTTAGTCGAATGAGGACCGCCCAGGTTCTACACAGACTCTTTTGTGCCGTAATGCCCTATTTACAAGGACAAGCATTAGCATCAACTAGAACTGAGTTCCCACTTTTGCCACTTGTAGCTGTGTGACCTCAGATAGGTTGTTCTGCTTTGCAAAACTTCAAATTTCTCATGGGGATAATACAACATGACTGTGACTGTATCATATCATGCTTGGAATGGATGCATCTGAGGCTGAGTTACTGATCGCTAGGAATGTGATGGCACCCCACTCCAGTACTCTTGCCTGGAAAATCCCACGGACGGAGGAGCCTGGTAGGTTGCAGTCCATGGGGTCGCTAAAAGTCAGACACGGCTGAGCGACTTCACTTTAACTTTTCACTTTCATGCACTGGAGAAGGAAATGGCAACCCATTCCAGTGTTCTTGCCTGGATAATCCCAGGGATGGGGGAGCCTGGTGGGCTGCCGTCTATGGGGTCACACAGAGTTGGACACGACTGAAGCGACTTAGCAGCAGCAGCAGGAATAAGCTACTGGCTATGAAGGTGGCAGTATTAGTTGCTATTTTAATTATATCTAGAAAATGACTAGCTAAGATCAATCCTTGAAATGTAAGAGAGCTCAGAGAGCTAAAACAAGGAGAGGCAAAGTGTTTTTCCCCTGATCATATGACTAAAATAGTTTTTTTTGCACTACAGTTGTAGCAGTTAGCTACTGCTGTGTAACAAACCACCCCAATACTTAGCAGTTTAAAATGACAACCACACGTATTTTCTATAAGCAACTAAATGATTCTGCTGATCCAGGCTAGTCTCAATTGATCTTAACCAGACTTGCTCATGCCTCTATCTATATCTGGCTAACAGGCCACCTGGAACAGGCTAGGCTAGGGTGGGTTTGGCTGGTTACTTGGTTCTGTCTCGTGTGTCTCTTCTCCCCCAGAAGGCTGGCCTGGACTGGTTCTCATGTCAGAGGCAGGGTCCAAGACAGCAAACAGAAATGCAACAGGCACTTTTGCCTGACTATGCCTGCACTGCACAGAGCCACTGTTGCCCACTGAATAAAGCATGCCACCTGGCCAAGCCCACAGTCAGCTCGGGAGGAGGCCTAAAAAGAGCATGAAGCAAGAAGGTATAAGCTTGCAGCCACTAGTGCAATCCATCAACCGCCTTCTGGCCCCAAATCCCCAGTGGACCCATCAAGTAGTGTGAACAGGATGGAATCAAATGTCTTAGAAGATAGCTTAAATCCTCCAGTCTCAGGACACCACAAACAGTGAGATGTTCTATTATATTTTCTAGTGTGTTCTGAGGTCCTAGCTGGAATAGCCTGCTTTATCACCACTGGATACTTCCTTACCATGAAGGAAATCTGCCTTATTCTTTCTGCTGGTAGATTCTCTTTTGAGAACACAGAACACATCTTGGAAAGATTTTCTGGCTTCTTGACTTCCACAGGTGCATGGCTGGAATGGGGTAGATGTGCCTGCTGAGTGTGACAGCTCTGTCCTCCCCGCTGCCTCCCATACCCCTCACTGGCCTCCTCCCTTTCCCTCCATCCTTTCCTGATGTCTTGCCCCTGGGAACACCCATGCTCACCCAGTGGTTCTGGGATGGAGGACATGTTCTATCTTCCCTGGTGGCTGACATTCCCACAGGCCACTCCATCCTCTCCCTTCTGCAGCCACATCTGAGCTCTGATTCTACTTATACTGTTGGGGTTTGAGTTGCAGTAAAAGGGCCAGCTCTTAGGCAAGTTGGAGTCTCTGCAATCCCTAGAATGTTCATCTTACCACTGAAGGCAAGAAGACAATGTCTCTCAGGGAACCAAGGTCCAGAGTCTGACCCTGTAAGTGTGGGCATGCTGAAGGCAGCGGGATCAGATGCCTGAGAAGCAGTCCTGAGTGTGGCCCACCTGTGTGTGCATGAGCAGGGCTACACGTGTGCACATATGGAGTGTGGGGAAGAGCTGGAAATCAGACCCCCATCTACTTCTCAAAAGAATGGCTAGGGTGGGCCCCAGAACCCTGACAAGCTGTCCATCAGCCAAAAGATGCTTGGCTGGGAAGCAGCCATCACAGAGTCCTCTGTGCTCTGGGTCCCAGGACCTGTGGGAGCCCTGAAACACTGGCACTCAGGAAATCACAGCTCATCCCCAGGCCTCAGGTGAGCCCTTGAGGCTTCCTGCACTTTCCTTCCTCCCCAGGGACTTTTCTCACCTGGGCATCTTTGGTGTTCAGGCAATCCCAGCCCTTCCAGGAGCTCTTTGCAAGCCCTCTCTGCTGTGTGACCCCACAGAGGCCATCCTCAGAGCCTTGGGCCATAGGTCTCTGCTGATCAGACAGGGCAGAGGTTGTGCCCACAGGAAGGGGGTGGCTGTGGTTGCAGGTAGGCTCAGCATTTTCCAGGACCTCTGTGAGTCCATCAGTCCTCATTTTATCTAGAAATGTTTTCATCAAAAGAATTAGCTTCTGGAATTATGAGCATTGATGGTTTGCTTTAGAACCTCTAAAATCTGAGATTCCATCTGAAGCAGATCTTATAAAAACCACTATACAGGTGAAACTCAGTTCAGTTCAGTTTAGTCGCTCAGTCATTTCCAACTCTGTGTGACCCCATGGACTGCAGCATGCCAGGCCTCCCTGTCGATTACCAACTCCCGGAGTGTACTCAAACTCACGTCTATTAAGTTGGTGATGCCATCCAACCATCTCATCCCCTGTCATTGCCTTCTCCTCCTGCTTTGAATCTTTCCCAGCATCAGTGTCTTTTCCAGTAAGTCAGTTCTTTGCATCAGGTGGCCAAAGTATTGGAGTTTCAGCTTCAGCCTCAGTCCTTCCAATGAACATCCAGGACTGACTTCCTTTAGGATGGACTGGTTGGATCTCCTTGCTGTCCAAGGGACTCTCAAGAGTCTTCTCCAACACCATAGTTCAAAAGCATCAATTCTTCAGTGCTTAGCTTTCTTTATAGTCCAACTCTCACATCCACACATGACTACTGGAAAAACCGTAGCTTTGACTAGACAGACATTTGTTGGCAAAGTAATGTCTCTGCTTTTTAATATGCTGTCTAGGTTGGTCATAACTTTTCTTCCAAGGAGCAAGCATCTTTTAATTTCATGGCTGCAGTCACCATCTGCAGTGATTTTTTGGCGCCCCACCCCCCAAAATAAAGTCTGTCACTGTTTTCACTGTTTCCCCACCTATTTCCCATGAAGTGATGGGACTAGACACCATGATCTTAGTTTTCTGAATGCCGAGTTTTAAGCTTTCTTCACTCTCCTCTTTCACTTTCATCAAGAAGCTCTTTAGTTCTTTACTTTCTGCTATAAGGGTGGTGTCATCTGCATATCTGAGGTTATTGATATTTCTCCTGGCAATCTTGATTCTAGCTTGTGCTTCATCCAGCCCAGCATTTCTCATGATGTACTCTGCATATAAGTTAAATAAGCAGGGTAACAGTATACAGCCTTGATGTACTCCTTTCCTATTTGGAACCAGTCTGTTGTTCCATATCCAGTTTTAACTGTTGCTTCCTCACCTGCATACAGATTTCTCAGGAGGCAGATCAGGTGGTCTGGTATTCTCATCTCTTGAAGAATTTTCCACAGTTTGTTGTGGTCCACACCGTCAAAGGTATTGGCATAGTCCATAAAGTAGATGTTTTTCTGGAACTCTCTTGCTTTTTCAATGATCCAACAGATGTTGGCATTTTGATCTCTGGTTCCTCTGCCTTTTCTAAATCTAGCCTGAACATCTGGAAGTTCATGGTTCACATACTGTTGAAGCCTGACTTGGAGAATTTTGAGCATTACTCTACAGGTGAGACTAGTTCTTTAGGAAAAGAAATGGTAACCAACTGGTAAGTTCAACTGACTTTCTCTGCCTCTAAACTTATCATCAAAAGTTACAGTTGGTCATGGTTGCAGACTTGCTTTGAAGACTAGAGGCAGCCCTTGCAGGGGACAGAGAGAGGCTGACAGGGCTATGTGCCTCCTCTGGAGTATTTTCTGGGCCTATTGAGACTAGAAATAGGTGGCAAAATAATGAAGTTACTTCTAAAAGACAGGTACCAAAGAACCCAAAGTAAGTGGATGTCCCCAGGGTTCAAATAGACTTCTCAGTGGGGGGAGAGGATGCGGAAGAGGCTGAGCACCCCAGCAGGGTTTCACCAGCTTCCAGGCAGTTTCCAGCCCTGTTTGCGGCAATAGACTCAGTATCAGCTCCAGAAGCTTTGGCTCAGAGCTGGAAAAACCCGAGGGCGGGGAAAACAATGCAATCTGGAAGCTCAGGGAAACTGAGGCAGTGAAGTACAGTGGGCAGAGCACCCATCAAGCAAAAGGAATGGAACCTAAGCTCTTTAGAGCATCTACAAGAGAGCGTGTTATGGGGGAGATTTTGCTGCTAAAACAGTTGAAAACAATTTGTTTACACCCTGGGGCTTCCAAAATTACAATGTCTGATGATCTGAGTTCTCTTACTAATTCTTTGATTGACTTTGAGTAAGTCTCAAACCCTTTTTAGGCCTCAGGTACCCCATTTGTGCCAGGAGGGGTGGATCACCAGGGGCCCCATAACACCAGAAGTCATGGGCCCGTTGGAAGGAAACCTTTGCCACAAAGTGGCTTTTCTAAGACCAGTGGAGGAGTGACAAAAGTGGGGTCTCCAGCAAGCCAGGGCCACACTGGTGATGTTACAGGGAGAAAGGGGCTTGGCACCAGAGGTCCTTCTCTCAGCTGGTGAGCTGATGCCACCAGAGGCCCCAACAGTGGTCCTTCTGCCTGGTCACAGGGCCTGGAGCAATGCCTTGGAGATGCATGCATGCTAAGTTGCTTCAGTCATGTCTCTTTGTGACACTGTGGACTGTAGCCCATCAGGCTCCTCTGTCCATGGGATTCTCTGGGCAAGAATATTGGAGTGGGTTGCCATGCCCTCCTTCAGGAGATCTTCCCAACCCAGGGACTGAACACATGTCTCTTAGGTCACCTGCATTGGCAGGCAGGTTCTTTATCACGAGTGTCACCTGGGAAGCCCGCCTCTGAGCTAAGGAGAGGTCATTGTCAGGCCAGGGTGGTAGGCAGGTGCCACACCTTACTCTGCATCCACAAAGGGCTTCTTAAAGGAAGGGCTATGGTGTTGGGTGTGTGTGAGGTATCCTACATGCAACTCAGCCCAGATACTCGAGGGCACATGTGCTTGGAGCTGGCCTAATGCAAGCAGATGTTTCCTCCCAAAATCAGGGCTCTGGCCGGGGCGGCCCTGAGCCTGGGCTCCTGCACGCAGCGTCTTGCTGCCAGTGCTTCCAGGAGGTGGAGGGCCCCTCTCCTCTGCTCCTCGTGGGACTCAGGCAGATGACGCCTCTTAGCTTCCATGTTATTTACGCTCTTAATTCTCCCAGCACCAAGAGGAGAAGGGATCAGGGGTAAGAAAGCTGTTGGTGAAGCTGCAGTGTGTTTAGTCTGGGTGTTGTAGAAAATGTGGCTTCCCCTGTGGCCCTGCCATGTGACTTCCTTCCCTGAAGGGTAGCAGCACTCCTGATTAAGTGCGAGCATGCAAATATCTCTACATGTGGGTATTTATTTCTACAAAGCACAGTTCAGACATCATGAGGACAGCAATCAACGCATTCCTAGCTCCTAGCACAGTGCCTGGCGCAGGGTAGGCCCTCAAAGATTATTGCAGAATAATGAATGAAGGAACAGATGGATAGATGGACAAAGCAACAAACGAATGAATAGACAACTCTTCAGGCTCAACAACCTTGGCTATTAATGGGGACTTCAGAAGAGTGATTGTGGCTCCTGTGGTTCAAAGGCACTTACAAGCCTTTGGGAAGATTACTGGAAATTCGGAAAGCAGCCCTTCCACTCACAGCAAGTGCCGCTGGCTCAGGGTGGGTGCTGTTGCTTGGCATCACCAGCCTTTGGCGTGTCTAGAATCAACAGTCAGCCCAAGCTGATCTCAAGGCTTCCGTTGCAAGCAGCCCAATCTCATCTCTGCCACCACACACATCATTTACATCTTCACCTCTGTATTCTCCTGTCTCCCCTAAGACACAGCCCACTTGGAATGCTCTCCTGTCTTCACCACGTACCCAGTATCTAAGGCCTGTATCACGTCTCACATCCTCCAGCAGCCCGTCCTCTCGCCCTTAGGTAACACACGTCTTCTCCCACTTAATGACCACAGAGCGGTCTCTCATTGTCTGTACCACGTAGCTTGACACTTGAAACTCAGCTTCAGCCTTTGTCACACTGCAGCACTAAGCGCTACAGCTGATTTCTTCACTGATTCAAGAAACTGGCATTGAGACCCTACCCTGTGCCTGGCACTGTTCCTGAGCTATACAGTCAACAAGGCCACTCCCAGGCTCCCCCAGCCCCCCACATCCATCCCGATGCTTACACATAGTCAGTTTGCATCCTGGCTCTACCCCTTAGTAGCAACGTGTCTTTAGGCAAGTTCCAAGACAGTTTAAAGGCTGAGTTTTATCAGCCACGACAGGGAGCGGAGAGGGCGAATTCGTGGAGCTGGAGCCGGCCGGCACCAGAGCACCTTTGCAAACCAGCCCAGAAAGTCACACAGCTCCTTCCTTCCTCTCTTCCTTCCTTCGTTTCTCCTTCTGGCACTCGGTGTCGATTCCAATATTGAGTATCATTTTTAGATGGCTTTCCCAGCTAGCCAACTTCTTGAGGATGATCCTAAAAGGGTAAATGGTTTGCAATCACTTCTTGAGGCAACTGCACCTTCTGGAAATTAATTACATTTGTAACACAGTTAGCCTGCTTTTGGCCTACCTGGAAAATATTGTGTGGATTGAGAGTACCATGAGTATTTAAAATGTAGTATTGTAGTCCAAGAAACATTTGTCAACGTTATAAAATAATCTATGATCAAAACACTAAAACTTGTCAACTCTTGGAGTCAGTTGCATTCTCACTCTACAACTGAAACTCATTTAGAAGCAAATGAAAGTCCAGAGGATGAGATTCAATTAAAATTAATTTAAAGTATGGGAAAAAAATGATTCACAATGATATAAATCAGCACATTGTTATTGGCCATTTTATCTTATCCTATAAGGGACTCTCTGAAAACAACCAAGAAAGATTACTGAGTGAAGGACAAATTGTGTGCAAATAACACGACTCTGTCCATACATATCTTGGGGAAAGATTTGAAAGGGGTTAAGATGCCCTTTTCCTTCTAGACCCTCATCTAGCCGTTTCTACCACTGCTACTTGCCTGGACTGAGGCGTAGCAGGAATCCAATTAAAAATCTTCCTTGTTTTTTTTTTTTTTTTTTTTTCCTTCAATTTTTGAGTATGCATGCAATTTCACTGATAGCAGGATCTCAGCAGAGAAATTAACTTCAATAATCTATGGATTACAAGACATATCAAACCTTCAAAGCAACCCGATGTTAGATCTATTCTCAGAAGGGTTTAAATGACTTTAATAGTTAACAACAAATGATAGAATGCATTTTTCCAACTAAATCAAGATCAGTTGGCATTACTCTCCCATTCTCCAAGTCTCTTAATTATGGCAAGCACATTTTCCGCCACTCGTTGAGAAGCCCTTGAGGTCCTTGCTCCCAAGTTGTACCTGGCATTTACTTCAGGGTGTAGGAGGCATGGCAGGCTCAAGGCTCTAGATAAGACAGTCTGGCCAGCCTTCCCCAACCTGTGGTCACTCACATCCTTTATTATCAATTGAGCTATTATTGATCTTCAGCCTCATAGCCTGCAGAGTTCACTCCCTGAATGAGTTACCAGGTCGTGTTTCAGATGGTGGCATCCTGGAAGGGCACCCCAGCTGCCAAGGGGGTGACTGTGGGTGTGGCATCTGCAGGGTGAGGCTCCCTTTAGGTGAGAGAGGGGAGGAGCCTAGAGCCGCTCGGGCTGCAGATCCTTTCTGACCTGCTTAGTCCCCATTCAGCTTGAAGCCTGCAACAGTGCTAACTCTGCAGCTCACAGGGTCGAGTGAAGCTGCTTCAGCACATTAAAAAAGTACTTCTGTTTTGAGTTCCCCGAGTCATACAGCAAATTTCCATTGGCTGTCTATCTTACATATGTTAATGCACATGAGTCCATGATACTCTCTCCGTTCATCTCACCCTCTCCTCTCCCTACCATTATCCATAAGTCTGTTCTCTATGTTTGCATCTCCACTGCTGCCCTGCAAATACAGTGGGAAAGGGTGGGGGGTGGGAGGGAGACTCCAGAGGGAGGGGATATATGTACACCCATGGCTGATTCATGTTGATGTATGATAGGAATCAAACCAATATTGTAACACAATCATCAGTTAAAAACAAATAAAGACTCTATAAAAAAGGTACTTATGTTTGCTGACTTACTGCACTTGATTGGTCCACGCATGGCATTGCCCACTTGTGGCACTCCGCTTCCCCCTACGAGAATCCCACTAGATCTCGTAGGCCCCAGCTGCAAAGCGCATTCAGTCTTCATCCGGTAGCAACACATGGCTTCCCAGGGAGCTCCCTCGGGCAGCAGCTGTGCCTTGAATCGCAGATGCACCTGCCAGGCTGGAGGTCATATTGAGGGCCTATCTTCACCAGCTCAGGGGGCCATCTGGGGCCGTTCTGGCGGACAGCGCCCTTGCAGAAGAGGCGCAGTGGTCTGGAGCCTGATCCTGGTGTCTCTGCAGCAGTGGCAGGCCAGGCCCAACCCTGAGCCCGTGACACTGATGCGGTCCTGCCTGCATCTATGGAAGATGAGTGTCCTGGCCACAGTGGTCAGCAGTAGGACCGAGGTGGCCCCGGTGTAGTCCCAGATGCCCCATTTGGGGAGAAGATTGACACACTGGAGGTCAGGCAAAGGAGAGGAGCCACATGCAATGTGTCCCATGTGGGCATGTGCCACTCACTGAGGACTTGGTAATCGTCTCAGATGAACCACAGCCTCTACACAAATGTCATGGGAGATGAATTCCCTTTCTAGTTTTCTCTGACCTTTCTGATTCAAACCAAGAAGAAAATATGGCTTTGGTGCTGTTCTCTCTTTAATGTCTCCCCAGCATTTGCTGATTACAGTTTTTAACCCAGAGACAGAAGGTCTTAGTTCCAGAGTCCTTTGGAGCAATTGATTCTAGCTGGAATTGAGTAATGCGCTCCTGTTTTCATTGTTTCATTAGTGTGACTTCCCTAATTACATCAAGTAGTCCTGGCTTTCCATTTATGGTTCTGATAGAATGCTTCCTTTTAGAATAAATGTAAAGCATAAAAAGAGCTAGGTTTTTAGAGTAAGGAAATGCTAGTACAGGTGATAGGGGAATATGGTGATAGTCCAGAGGCATCATGAAGGTAAGTGCAGTTTGGGCACGATGATGGGAGGTGTGGCTGTAGGAACAGGGCTTTTCAGGAAGCCACTGAGGTGCTGGCTTGGTGATGGGGGTGGGGTTGTCTTGGGATGTGCTGGAGTCCCCAGGAGACCTCAGAACGGAGCCTGGTGGGAAACTGAAGGATACCACACATAGTCCAGAATAGGAAGGGACTTCCAGTGCCTAGCAGCTTCCCACCTGGGAGCGTGCTTCACTGCTGCTGTGTGGAGGGCTGCTTGCGGTGACCGCACTGCCTGCAGGAAGGGCCCAACCCTGCCCAGGACTCTACTGAGCCCGGGGCTCTGTGCAGCGGACTTTTGCTGCTCCTGTAGAGCATGAGGCGCAGTGATGCTGACTCCTCCCATGGGAGATGACAGGTCAACGCCTCCACTAAGCAGGTCGCTCAAGCAGTGAGACGTTTCAAAGACTTCCTTGTGAACTTGAGGGGGTCCGACCGCAACTCTTGTTTTGCGTTGACAGTCATTGCTGTTGGGGGAACTAGTTCTGATATCGAGGTATCACCTTCGAGGGACTGTCCCCAGGTCGTGGGTGTCTGATTGTTGAGGGCTAGTCCTTCATTTGCTGTGGTCTCAGGAGGGACAGGTGCGGGGTGGGTGGGGAAGTGAGACAAGGAGGGGAAGGCAATAAAAAGGGTACATCTCCAGCCGGTGACTATGGTGGCTGACTGGAGTCCCATGCTCTGAGAATGTGCCTCGGAGTTTTCCCAGTGGAAGAGCCAGGAAGCAGGGGCGCCTCCCCGCTGACTCTCCCCTGCCCTTGGTTGGGGTTTCTTCTAGGGGAATGAAACCCCTGGCACTTCCAGCCAGTGCTGCATGTGGGTTATGCATGTTTCCATGTCCTGAAAAATGCCTTCTGACAGCAAATTCCGTGTGTCCCTCTCAGCAGCCTTTGGTGGCAGAGGTGTGCATGGAGGGGGCTCTGGGTAGGGTGCTGTCAGCAGCTGCCACAAAGGATCTTCATTTAAGAGAGTGAAAAGTTGACTCTTTTAGAGCCAGCCCTGTGGATCCCCGCAGGTGACCCACTTTTGCTGACTGGACGAGCTAAGCGGCTCCCCTCCCCGCCTGCCTGGGTCAGTGCTGACTTGGGCCATGCCCATGCCCTGTGCTTTGCTCAAGGGCACTTTGATCTGCCATCCTCAGTGGGTGCTGGAGTCTTGCTGTCCTCTCTTCCTGGTGACTCCTGGTTGGGGAGAGCCTGACAGTGTCCTCATAGTCAACTTGTTCCTCTGAGGTCTTCTTCCCAGGATTCTCGGTCCTTGGTGTTTCGGAACGGAGAATGGGTGACATGCTGGAGAAGGCGATGGCAACCCGCTCCAGTGTTCTTGCCTGGAGAATCCCAGGGACGGGGGAGCCTGGTGGGCTGCCGTCTATGGGGTCGCACAGAGTCGGACACGACCGAAGCGACTTAGCAGCAGCATGGGCGACAAGCAGATCTTTCTGTTGCTCCAATTGCCCTTCAGGATGGCTCTTTTGGCCTTGAAAACCTCGGCTCTGATTTGCTTTGGGGAAGGCAAGACCTCCCACTTTCGCTTTTCCTTATCGTCTCCATGAAAAGGGTTCCACAGTGGATTTTAAACTTTTCCTGCCCCGTCCAGGCTGTCAGCTTGAGCCACAGTCTACAGCCCATGTGCAGAGCTGGTATAGGCACCCCTCTTTCTACCAGATGCTGCAGGCCCAGGTAGAGTGGAAACACGGCCCAGGAGACGGGCCAAGGCATCACTGTACCCGCTCCCTCCAGAGCCCCTTTATTCTCTTGGGCCGGTTTCCCCAGCGGCAGAGTGAGTCGTGCGGACTCGAGTGTCTCAGAGGACCCTTCCACGTCTAGTGTTTGTTTTCTGTAGTTCTTACTAAGCCAGCACTTACTAACAAAGCCTCTTTGATGGCCAGCTGTTTGAAGGAAGGCTGGCCATTGGGAAGAAAAGACAAAAACTGTCCCAGGTAGCACGAGCGGGCAGGAGTGTGGGAAAGACCCAGGGCTTTGGGTGTGCCCTAAGCGCCCCCAGCCCTGGGCAGGCCCCAGCTGTGCACAGATGGAAGAGCCCAGCCCAGCTGGTCCTGCTTCCCAGACAGTGGGATCAGCGCTGACAGACGGCTGATAATTCACGGGAGAATGGCAAAGACAAGTGCCGCCGCCCATTTGGAGGCAGAGAGCTCAGACCAGTAGATAAGAAAAGGCCATTCCCCTTATCAAAGCAGCACTCTGGTTTGAGATGTTGGGGTGCAGGTATCTGGGGTGTCCTTACCGCTCACGCTCCATGGAACAGCCACATCGTTCTTTTCCATGCACTCCTCTCAGCCACCCTGTTTCAACTGTCATACAGACCCTCCCCTCCAAGTCACAGCTGGCTTTGAAGGGCCACTGGAGCGACTTGGAAAGGGAATAGGCTGTTCTGGGCTTTCCATCACAAAGGGTAATTTTATTAAAAATATAAGAGAAACACATCCCTCGGAGAGGGTTACTGCCCTTCAAAATTTGTTTTCAATATTCACAAGGTGGCCTTGGAAAACTTTCCCAGCGTGGTTTGGAAAGCTTGGTACTTGCTGAGCAGGTAAGGTGCAGTGCGTTTTCCTGCACTTTGGAAATCATTTGCATATTTATAAATTTAAGTATTTATTTTCATATTAAAATTAAAGCTCTATTGTCTTGCAACTAACCTGCCTTGTTCTGCCACTGCAAAACAAAACCTTCTCTGGTGTGATAACCTTTATTTATAGATGGCAATAAGCATATTTAGCAATATTATTATTCATGACCCTTGCACTAAATATCATAATCAGAATACAGATGTGCAGGGTAATTTTCATGCACAAGTCACTATGCATCAAATTCTTGCAAAGCAAAAATAGCATCCATTTTAGGATAAATTATCCATTGGTCTTGCATCAAGGTGTCAGGGGGGAGAAAAGATTTCCAGGAGTAGAACTTGGAGAGACTGTTGAAGCCAAGGGGTGCCCAACACCTGGGAAATGCAGCGGGATTTTCCCACGCCCGCTCTGGTAACTTGTTTGATGACCTCCTCTTCTTGGGCCCATTTTCAGGATGTGGAATACAACTGAGTCAGGCAAACAGGTGTCTGGATATGAAGTGTGTGGCTGAATCAAGGCCTCCCTCGACCCATTCCCCATCTCTTGGAATATCTCCTTTACTTTTGTCAGACTAAAGATGCAGATTATCGGATAAGCAACACACTCAGGCTCAGCTCACTAATTGACTGAACAAGACGCGGTCACACTTTACACACCATTCCATAATGGATTTTCATGTTTGTGAATCCTAAATGGCTGTGGAAATGAAAAGCAAATGTCTCATAATCACAAATATCTTCTGGGTTGGTTTTTTTTTTTTTTTCTAAACCCAAAGATTAAATCAACTTTACCCCTCATTTGCCAGCAAGTTCATGGTTATAGAAGGATGATAAGTGATTGGGTGGTGGACACATCCGTTGTACTACTGTTTAGCAAATTCTTATAAGTGATTGCTAGATATAACACATTTCTCAGTTAGGTGTTACATGAATAATTGGTATATTAAAGAAAGTGTGAAATAAACAGGTATAAAGCTTGAAATGCGCTTATTATTTGCTGAGGTTTTTCACATTCATACCATTTAGAAGCCATCGTCAGGTTCAGCATCTTCTCCTATATATCTGGAGCAGAACCCTTCATTAAACCTGTTGTAAAAAGATCCTTTCGTGCAAACGTTATCAAGTATTTATACCTACAGCCTGGTGGACCAGAGAGAAGAGGCTGTGTGAAAATCACGTGGAAATCACGTGGCATGAAGCCACTCAGAATCCCTGCATCTGTCAGTGTGAGGGCGGGAACAAGCAGAGGCCTGTCCAAATGGACCAGTAGGGTCTCCCAGCTCCATTCCCCATTCTCAGTGCTTGCTGGCCTTCTGTTTCTTGGTGGCGGTCCAGTTCCAGGCCAATCCCAGCTTTCCTGGGCTCTCCCTTGGAGTAGATGCCCCTTCCTTGAAAACTCCAGGGTGGCTGCTGCTGGTCCGTGAGCAGCCAGGACAGTGGTCCTGAGAACAACCTGTGAGCCATGCTGAAAAAGCCATCTGCCTCCCCGTAGCTTAGTCACCCAATGTCCCACATGGGGGGACCCCGGACAGGTTCCCCAAACTTCTCTGTGGATGGCCCCATGAGCTCTTGTCCCCGCAGCTGCAGACAGCCCAGCCCTGGCCAGCATCCCAAAGGTAGCATCTCTCACAAACGATTTCCCCTTTCTGAAATGGAGCATTTCCTAAGGAGGTAGGCAGGCAGAGCAAACATGGGCGACCCTCTGGCAAAGTGAAACCCTTCTCGTTCTGGTGAGGCCAGCCTTGGCTCTGACCCCAGCTGGCCCGCTTGGAAGCAATGGGGTTTTGCTGTCCTTTGTCTTTCCCACTGCTCTTCCACCCTCACTTGAAACTCCAAAATTCTGTGAAGGGAGATTAGCTGTCAGTCAAGGGTTAGTCATTTACCCACCTTGCAGTGACCTCCCAGACAGCCTTGAGCCTGAGATCTGGGTCTGCTGGCCTGGCAAGTCTTCAGAGGATTTGGAGGGCATGAGATAGCTGGATAGAATGAGCCTTTCAAAGGAGGGCCCTCGAGATTCTAAGAAGACGAAGACGAGAGAAAACTCTAGACTTAAAGATATCAACTGCCCCACGGCCTCATTTCTCAGCCTCATCCTCTCAATCTTACAAACTGTGTCTATGTCAAATGCAGCATCTCCCATGGGGCTACCGTGCACAAAAACTGTCCAACACCAAAGCGCAACGGGTGATCCACAGCCCTTTCTATCAGATTCTTCGGCCAGCAAAAATACAGAGGACTCCATAAGGAGGCGAGCTCGGAGGCCTGTTTGCCCCGACCTCATCTCTCCTCACAGCTCTGCGTGCCCAGCACATAGAGTCCCTCTGACCCACTCTCCCAGAATCTGTTCACACATTTCTGGCAATCATGCTTCTTAATGCACCTATGGGTGCCCCATGGGGGCATCTGCAGAAAGGCAGGTGTCAGGCCCCCTGGCCCATCCCAGCCTGGTCTCCAAGGCTACCTTCTGGGCCATGGCCTGGGCAGACATCTGTGAGCCAAGCTGGGGGCGCTGCCCCTTCCTTCTCTTCTCAGTGTTGGCCCGGCTCTCAGGGTGGACCCTGTGGCCTGCCTGCTACCTTCCTCCTCGGCTCCCTCCATCACTGGTTGCTGCCTTTTTTGCATAACTGGTACAAATTGCTTGACTCATTGAGTGACACTGACTATGATGGGTTCAACAGCTCCCTGGGCAGATCCCGAGATGTTCAGTGAGTCCCCCTGGAGGGATGCTCAGTCAGTCCCTGGTTGAGCCCCTGCTCCCCTCCCTGTGGCAGCAAGCTGACTTGCCTGCTTCCTCCCCTCCCTATTTCTTCTTTCTCTTCTGTCTCTCTCTTCTCTCGAGAGAAACTTGCATTTGATCTAGTGAAAACTAAAGCCAATACCTGAGTCAGCCTGGCCCAGAGGAGCCGTCAAGATGGACCTGGGTGTGAATTTGAGGGGTGGGACTTGCAGCACCCCTGGACCACCTCCAGTTCTCCCCTGGAAACCTCTCTCCCCTGACACCCACACCAAGGAGCCTCGTGTGTGTGCTCAGAGTTGTCCGAGGCAGGCGGGTTCCTCCAGGGCTGCGTCTCTGTGTCACATGCTTCCAGCTTGGGTCTTGGGTACAGTCAGTACAGTGGACACAGCAGAGAAACCGTTCCCCAGGCGGTGCCAGGGAAGCCCAGAGCCAGGCTGTGATTTGGTCAGCCTGGTCTGAGGAGTTGAGCTTAGTCTGAATTGCAGGCATGACCTCCGCTTCCTGACTGGGATATGACTGCTGGCTCTCCCCACACACAGAAGAGGTGCTGGGCACGGCCTCATAGTGGGCCATCCCCCAGGACCTGGGGATGGTGGCGGGAACACCATTTTTGATGGACTGTGTTTGTTCGTCCCTCCAACTGCCTTCTCCAAGGCAGTTTTTGAGGAGGAAATCTCTCTCAGTTCAGCTCAGTCCCTCAGTCATGTCTGACTCTTTGCAACCCCATGGACTGCAGCATGCCAGGGTTCCCTGTCCATTGCCAACTCCTGGAGCTTACTCAAACTCATGCCCATTGAGTCGGTGATGCCATACAACCATCTCATCCTCCGTCGTCCCCTTCTCCTCCTGCCTTCAATCTTTCCCAGGATCAGGGTCTTTTCCAATGAGTCAGTTCTTCGCATCAGGTGGCCAAAGTATTTGGAGTTTCAGCTTCAGCATCAGTCCTTCCAGTGAATATTCAGGACTGGTCTCCTTTAGGATGGACTGGTTGGATCTCCTTGCAGTCCAAGGAACTCTCAAGAGTCTTCTTCAACATCGCAGTTCAAAAGCATCAAATCTTCAACGTTCAGCTTTCTTATAGTCTAACTCTCACATTGATACGTGACTACTGAAAAAAACCATAACTTTAGAAGGACCTTTGTTGGCAAAGTAATGTCTCTGCTTTTTAATATGCTGTCTAGGTTGGTCATAGCTTTTCTTCCAAGGAGCAAGTGTCTTTTAATTTCACGGCTTCAGTCATCATTTGCAGTGATTTTGGAGCCCCCCAAAATAAAGTCTCTCACCATTTCCACTGTTTCCCCATCTAATTGCCATGAAGTGATGGGACCGGATGCTCTGGCTCTTTCAAAATCCAACTCTGCAGGGGGGGTCTTGACTTCTGCATTTGTGCTGGAAGTGTGGGGGGCCTTCCCCAACTGGCTGCTGTCGTTTCCTGGCCACATCTTATGTTACCGGGCAAGAGGAGACCTATATTCTTTGGGGTTCAATGTGTTTTTTTTCTTCTTTTTTTTTCAATGTTTTTTGAGACAAACATTGAGTGGGAAGGAGGAGGGAGAGAGGACAAAGGAAGCACAGGACCCAGCAGATGATAAGAGAGGACCCCTGAGAAGACGGGGGTTTCCAAGGGTCACGCATTCAAGGAAGCCCCAGCAACCCCTCACTTTCAGGGTACAAAGCCTCAGGGCAGGTTCTTCATGACCACAGGCTAACTCCCACCAGGGCTGGAGCAAAGACCATCTATGGGACAAACTATTCTTTCTTCTTACAGTCTTGATGTGGCTGAGCTATTTTGGGCAACCATTTAAATAAAAGCCAATTTGACTAAAGAGCAAAATATATTCCACCGAACGACGGCAAAAGGGCAGAGCTTGGAAACGGAAAGGAAAAAAAAAAATAACAGAGAGAGGGAGAGGGGGGAATAAAAAAGAAAATGCAAGGCATTCATTTTTCCTTTGTACTTTTTAATAAAAGAAATTCTCTGGCTGCTTAAAGTGACACATTAAAAGATGTATGTATCGTGGCTTTTAAAAACACAATTAGATAACACCTTGTCAAAGCCTTACATTCTTTGTTGACAGCCTTGAGCGCAGGCACAATCTCGGCACAGCCATCGGGGCAGGTGTCTCCCCTGACACGCTGGCAGCCGAGTCAGCCATTTTACAGAAATGTTACTGTTTACCACTTTAATCATCAATCCACATCTAGTCACAACAATAAGTCAGAAGGAGCAGTAAATTATACTTGTTCAGCCCTGATGAGTTTGAACTGTTTTGCTGAAATTAACTGAAGTAATTATCTATTTTTCTAAAGCTGCAAAAAAGAAAAAAAAAAAAAAAAGACTAATGTTCCTTGGGGGAAAGAGGCTCTTCAAGTCTTCAGTCTTGCAATATTTAAGGAAACTTTTTTTCTTTTTTTTTCGGTCTGATGACCACATAGGTTTGATGAGGCTGTGAGATGAGGCAGATTTCATGTGCTATATTCTCTCTCTCTTTTTTAAGCTTAAAAATAAATCTCCCTCAAAAGAAGACTCTCCCTTCCTGAACTGATTTCTCCATCCACCTGATTTGGCCTTTTTGATGAGCTCATTACATTTTGGAGCCGTTTCCTCTTGTGATGCAAATCCTCAAGAGCAGAAGATTTCTGCCTTTCTGTGATCTTACGTAAAAGGGGCGGGGACGTTTGCATGGTGACTGGATCCCCTAAATTTCCTCGGCCAGCCAGTCTGGGCATTTAGTCTTGGGAGACCCCTGTCCCTTGACTAGTCACATGGGGGATGGAGTCCACCAGGACGAGAGGCAACCCCCACATCCCCCAACCCAAGGATGGATGTCACATCCGGCTGACTCGGTCCTGAGCTGCTGCTCTTTTGGGGGTCTCTTCCCCATGAGCCCACCACCATGGGATGCACAGTGCTTTTTGCACTCCTGTGGTGGGAACAGCAGACACTTTGGAAACAGACAGAGGGCATGACCTTGACTAGCTTGGGTTTCTCCTTCTGGAAAACAGAGCCAATAACGCCAATTTGCCAGGTTTATTTCAAGAGGTACGTGGATTTCTGTGAGATGGTACGAGTGAAGGCAACAGTGCTAGGCTTGGGCCCTGGGTGATGCTCAGCAACTCTGAATTTGCCTTGTCTTTAGTTCTGTGTGGGAAAGAAGCATGGGGCAACGGCTAAGAGCACAGGTGCTGGGGTCAGATGCCCGCACCTGACACCCGGCGCCTCTGTGATGTTGAGTAGCATCTGCTCGATGCTGCCTTGGTTTCTAAATCAGGCATAATAGTTACCCTTGTGAGTTGACTGAAAACCTCATATGTAAAATGCACAGTAATGCTCAATAATTAACTATTGCAATTAAAATAATAATTTACTTGTGCATATAATATGCAGAACAGGTACAGATGCATAGTAGGCAAACACCATTGATTGAGCTGGTGAAATTCCAGCTAGTTTTCCAGTTCAGCTGTAAGATGACTCACCCTTAACAAGGAAGATGTGGGTGCCCAAATATCCATCCTGGGAGAATCACTACAGGGACGCCTGGGCCTATGCAAACCCCTCCATCCAGAGGCCCTTAAAGACTTAAAAAAAAAAAAACTCCTGTTAAATCCACACCAAATATATATCCTTGTCTAGATTATTCCAAAACCTAAGGGCTCCACTTTCTTCTTAATTTTCTGGGTAATTAAGGCAAAATTAAAGCAAAGCAAACGGTTAGGTGTGGGGGAGGGAGAATGAAACATAATTATCCATTCTACCCAGCCAGACAACTCCCAGCCACAGAGAGACTGTTCACTCTACCATGTTCTGATCTGGGTAAACATGATGATTACCCAGGGGAACGTTATTTTCTTTGATTCATTGTGATAAACCTGCAAAATTCAAATCTGAAGTTCTAATTTAAAAATACTATGTTTTCATATGTATACCTATGGCTGATTCGCTTTGCTATATGGCAGGAATCAACACAATATTGTAAAGCAATTATCCTTCAAGTAAAAATAAATAAATTTTTAAAAATAAAAATACTACATTTTTTGTTTAAACTTAGGGATAGCAGTGGTTTGTCTTCTTCTTCTTAGTTTACTAGTCAGTTTTCTTGGAAAGAATTTCCCGTTTCTTTTTTCTTTCCTTCCAACTTTGCTCATTCATTCTTTTATCTACTCAGTAAACTTTTGCCGATTTACCCTGGCCTGCAGACTATAGCTTAGAAAATGGACCGATCCAGCTCTTCACACTTGGGCCATTCGCAGGCCTTCACGGGACAAGTCAGAAACTGTAGATTCTTTGCTAATCGTATGAAAAATAAGAGCTACAAGTAAGGCATTGAGTCTGGACAACAATGGCAGGACAGACGAGGACCTGATGAGGTTCTGTACGTTCCACAAAGCCTGTTTGTCTTCCTTTTCCCTGGCAACCTTGAGGCATTTTGCCCTATTCACGGGCTGTTTTGTGGACTAATGGGATTTTCATCTTTCAGTTTCCCTAAAAGCTGTTGGGTTCCCTCAGAAATTGAGTGACAAATCCCCACTATGGATTTGATTCTTGGCCTTGTGCATGTCATGTTTATGATATAACAATTTTCACCAAGCGTCACTGGAGCAAGAGCGACTCTAGGGCTCTATTCTACTCCAAAAGGCTCCGAAGTTTTTGTTGATCTTAATTTTCACACACTGCAAACCCAAACATGTGTGATCTGAGGCTCTGTCTGAGGCCAGAGCTGAGGGGAAAAGGTCAGTGTCCTGTCATTCCTTGAATGCATCTAGGATGGCTTTTGGGGGTTCGAGTGTTCCTTATCCAGGCCCTATTGTCCTACCCACATACTCAACACACACAGGTGAAACACACTGGAGGGAGGTACAGGGGCCAGCACATTGCAGGTCAGCAAGTGGAGCCCCCAGTGAGGACACAGCCTGACTGGCTGTCCCAGCAGCTGGAGACGCTGTGTGCCCTGAGTGCTGGAACCTTCTGCTCTGTGCTCTGTTCCAAGGCCCCATTGCCCCTCCATAGCTAGTAACGACTCAGAAGGCACTGACTTCTCTGAAAAGGCAGGCACCAGACACTCTGGCTTGAAGTTTTCCTGCCACGCTGAATGTGGACCTATCAAGAAGAGCTCTTTCATAAAGTGAAACTTTGCTTTATTTGTTGTTTTTGTTGTTCATTGAGCAACTGCTTTCTAATTTTTTACTTATGGCATTTTCTTGAAGTTGGGTGCACCTGGTATTTAGACCCTGTTTTCTGGGGAAATCTTTGGCTAAAGCCTGGGGGAACAGTCGAGCCAGGAGAGGAGTCATCTGCAGATTTTCCATGTACTTTGGGTGCAGACACTGGCACCCAAAATATAAACTTTGGGGGAAGGAAGATACCAGAGAGCTCATTTAGCATTTGACATAGAGGGAAACTGAGGCCTGGGGAGACAAGGTGGTCTACCTCCGATTGTATTCTCTACTCATTCCAGCAGGATTTTCTGAGTTTCTATTGGGTACCAGGCATCATTTCTAGTTGCTGGGAATCAGGCAGTGAACACACAAATCCATGGAGATTGCATTGGAGTTGCACTCTGGACAGTCACATGCCTGGGCTGTGTGGACAGAAGATGGATAGTAATATAATAGAAGCCTCTTCCTCAGACTGTGGGACACAACTCCCGAGTAAAGGACCAGGTCAAGGTAGCGGAACCACCCAAGGAGAACTCAAGCCCAGTTTCAGGGACTGACGGAACCCTCCCCCACCCCACCCAGTTGGGCATCACTGTAATGAGAAGTAAACCACACATGCCATCAGGCCCTCTGTCGGACCCATGGCTCTTGAAAGGATTTCAGAAAACTTCTTGGCATCCACTCCTGGGAAACAGAGTAACGCGGCATGCTGTTGTCTGAGTGAGAGTGGACAGCCAGGGATGTCGGTACTGGCGACCCAGGACGCTGTGGTCAAGCTGCGTTGGTGGGAAAGGGTCTGGGGCAGGGGGTTTCTGCTGGAGGAACTTGTTCTCCAAGTTCTGCAGTTTGGCTGTGGGGTGCTGAGAGGAGGTAGTGATGCAGTGGAGTGGAGAGAGGACGGTAAGAAATTCCACTCCAAAGCTTGCTGGCCAGGGGCGAGAATTTCCTTGGTCCAAAGAAGGAAATCGGAGGGTGTTGAAATAGCGTCTCTTTGGTCACTGGGAAATGGAGTCCAGTCATCCTCAACTCACCTTGGAGCAGTTGATTAAAGCTTCGTGCATGCAAAGTGCTTGGAAAACTTCACTCCACCCACACTTTTATCTGCAGCGGTTATAGGATTGATGGAGGGTGGGGCCTGCATGCTCACTTCTGTGATGAGGAGGGGCAAGAAGCCCAGTGGATATTACTAACATATGCTCAGGGGCTAAGTGTTTATATTCATTCCCTCTTTCCTTCAAAGATACTGAGTATCTGCGCTATGCCAGGCCCTGTTTAAGTCAGTGGAGAGAAAATGGGGAGCAAGCAGATGTCCCTACACTCAAGCAGCCCCATTCTTGGGTGCTATGTGGCATGCTGATACAGAACAAATACACATCTTCATATTTAGAGCTACAGTCAGAGCCCTCGGCAACCAAATTCCCGTAGGTGCCAAAAGTCATGACTGGGTGGATGTTAACTGTTCTCCCCATGAAAATTAGCTTGTGCAAAGAGGTTCAGTCATTGATGGTGAAATCCTGGGATCCCATGGTGCCAGCAGGCCTGTGTACATACTTCATCTTGCTTGAATTTGGGGACTTGGTCCAAAGGAGCCAGGCTGCTGACTCTGAACAGTCCCTGGGCTCCAGGAGCAGATTGGTGGAGGAGCCCAGGTAGGGATGCCCAGTCAATATACAGTTCTGAGCAACATAGGCCAGCATTCTCTGTGTGGAGCGTGGCTGCTGTGATCCTAGTCTGGGGAGCAAGCTGCTGCCTGGGTGCTCTTGCGAGATTTTAATCCTGCCTTTGAAAAGCTGCTTAAAAATAATACTGCTCAATAAATCTTCACAGTGGATGGGACAAGCCAAGAAACCGTCCCCTGCCCCGAACAAGCGAGGAGCGGATGGGAGCAGCAGCAGTCAGATGTAGTATTAGGTAGCATCGGTGGGGTGGCCTGCTACTGTGCCAAGGCTGGTCGTCTTGCTCTTCACTCTCCCGGCACGCCAGCACTGCAGTCTCACACACTCGGGCATCAGCGTGATCACACAGGCATTTGTGGCGTGGGCGCGTTTGATGTCTGCCAAGTGCTCTAGACCAGCAGCTACAGGAGGACATGCCTGTGCCCCTTTTGTCATCCCTGAACCCACAGGGCCCGACGCCGTGCCTGAGACAGAGGAGAGGCGCTCAGCAGACATGTGCTGAGAGCAATGGATGGATGGATGGATGGACAGACAGCAGAATTTTGTGGCTACAGAAATTGTCAGACCTTCTGGTGCTCAACCTGTCCTCTTCAGCTCCACAGGCTCTGGAGAGGTAGCACAGATGGCCTACACTTATCAAGTCATTTTAAATGAACAAATAAAAGCCATGTGCTTACCTATAAAAATACTGTGGATCCTGTTTCTTGAGCAGGTAAAGAGTATATAGATATTGATTTTGTTGCTATCATAATCTTTGATCACTTTGGATATTATTTTGTACCTGTTAAATATATAATTTAAAAATTAATTGGGAAAAGAAAAGGAGATGTCACTAATCTGGTTCACTGATGACAGGAGTCGAGTTTGGTGTATTATTTGGAGAGAGTGATTTCATAAGACAGTATTATACCTAGTAAAATCTTTCTTAAAAAAAAGGTACATGGGACTAGAAGCATCAATTTCACTTCTAGAACTGAAAACGAGATAATTAAATATGTGCCCAGAGTAAGCCACAAGGATGCTCAACACACTACTGGGTACCAAAGAGAAGAATGGAAACAGCCTAGAAGTCCAGGGATAGGGGTGTCTTGAATAATTTGTAAAGCACTAAAATGATAAAATACATTTCTGTGGATAAATAAGAAAGGCAGCCAATAATATGTTATTAAGTTTCTTAAACAGTTACAGAAAATACACATAATAAAGTTCACTTTTATAAAGATATGTACATTTATATATGCATGAGGACATTTTGAAGTGAATATTACAAGTCTACCTTATATATTTAAGTCTTATTTTATATTTTTATAATCCATATATATTAAATTGATAAGAAGTGAAAGTCGCTCCGGCATGTCTGACTCTTTGTGACCCCATGGATAGTCCACGGAATTCTCCAGGCCAGAATACTGGAGTGGGTAGGCTGGCTTTCCCTTCTCCAGGGGATCTTCCCAACCCAGCGATCGAACCCAGGTCTCCTGAATTGAAGAGTATTTCTTAATTTGGAAAATATAAAATAAACTAACAGTGTAGCTCTAAAAAGAAAGTTGTTGAACTTGTCCAAAATGTTTTTGCTAAGAATTCTATCAGCTCCACTGGTTTCTTCTTCCTTATCACAGGCACCCATGGGTCACATAACTGCCTTTGATGAGTACGCTTGGGAAAATGAACTAGCTATTATGTAATAGGTTAACTTTTTCTTGGTAGATAAAATCTGTCAACAAATTGAGTTTGTGGGGCTTCAGGAATGAATCAAAGGCAATTTTGTTGATTTAAAAGTAGCAAACTGCTAAGGTGATTAAACCAACACTCAATTTTCATATGAAGAAACTGAGGTTCAGAGAGGGTGAGTGACTGGCCTGAAGTTGCTCAGCAAACCTCAAAAAGCCACAAAAGCTCTGGGGCAGAGCTAGGAATCCCTGCCACCAGCCCTACATGTGAGAATGGCTTTGCCCAGCAGGGTTTCTGGACCATGGATACCAGCAAGGCATGTGATGTCCCTGCAGAGACAGCAGGCTCCCAAGGTAGGAGTCTCGCGTTCAGAGCAACTCACTCTACTGGAGCACTTTATACTCATCATCGTATTTAGTCTTCACGATTGCACTGTTCATTAAAGACTCTGATGATCCCCATTTTACAGATGAGGAAAGTCATTGTTCACCAGGTGGCTGTTGCACGCCCCAGCTGCTGATGCTGCAGGGAGTGGGTAACAGGTGACCGGAGGATGCTTTTGGACATCAGAGTACGATGGGTGGGACAAACTGCTTCCGTCACCAGACAGATTCCTCTCCTACTTCTGTGGGTGGAACCTCCCCACCTCCAACCCCCACTCCATTCTCTTTATTTTTCTCCCCATAGGAAGACCAGAATAAAACTGTTTCATACAGACCCTGGTTGCTTCAAGTTTCAGTGGAGTCAAACTGATACTCAGTGGGAAAAAGAGGTGGGCTGTTTGAAAAGCCATAAGTTGGGGAAGAGGAACCTAGTCTCTGAGTAGCAAGGCTTCTTTGGGATCCTGAACTGAGATCATGTACAGGTTGCCAGCAAACTGAAAGTGTATGTCACTAGGAAAATGTGCCTACAAGGATGCACACACCTCTCAGGGTCTTTGGAAGGCACACTCTTCTTTTCAAGCACCAAACGCCTTTTGCTGTGGCCCCTGGTCTTCCTGGTTGTATTATGTGGGCCCTTGGCTGCCAGGGGCTGCCTGGCTGGAGCAGAGGGTTTGCCCTGAAGGCACGGGTGGCGCTGAGCCCCCGCTGTCAAGAGGCCACATCTTCCTGCCTCTCCCCATGCCTAGTCTAGGGTGGGGGACAATTTACCTGGAAGAATTCTGGTCAAGGCTATCTGAAGGCAGATCCTTGATGGAATGAAGACACCAT
Source organism: Ovis aries (assembly GCF_016772045.2). Lineage (NCBI taxonomy): Eukaryota > Metazoa > Chordata > Mammalia > Artiodactyla > Bovidae > Ovis > Ovis aries. The sequence continues at coordinate 40,614,719 of NC_056067.1, forward strand.
GAGGACACAGGGAGGACTGGACCTGAGTGTGAACGGATTTGAAACCTGTGCACAAGGGGGAGGGTGGAAGCAGCCTGGGCTCTGTAGGCCAACAGTGTGGACTCCTGTTCAGCTGGAACCCTCTCCAGTCTGTGATCTTGAGAAAATCAGCCTCTCCACACCTCATTTTCCTCCGCTATAAAAAGAGGGTTGCGTGATTACCTTATGGAAGAAGTGGCGGGGTAGCAGCAGGGTCCCTGTAAAGTGCTGGCTGCTGTACCAGTTAAGTCAGCGTGCATCACACACTGGGGGTGGGTGTCAGTGAAGGGTCCACAAACAGGTGAGGCGGCATGCTAGAAAGCCCCTGGCTGGAACAGAAAAGGGAAAGGAAGATCAATGTCAGAGTGGGTGCCTAGGCTGGCTCAGAGGTTCCCCAGGGTGACGCGGGCATACCAGCCCCAGGCCAAGTCATCACCCCACTGTCCGCATAATGCTTAACCTCCCTACCAGGTTTCTCCTTCAGCTGCAAACTGAGTAACTTACATCGAATGATCTCTTTGCTTCCCTGAAGCGCCATGATGAATGGAATGATTTTTTCAAATTTATTTACTGAAGATTCCTCACGTGCAAACACTGCAAAATGCCATTAGATATTTTTCCATACTTTTTTTTGTGTGTGACTGGGTAACCTGCTCTCAAGTGATTTTTAATATGCATGTGTAATTTGCTTTCTTTTAGAAAGTGCAAAATGAAGACTTTTAATTGATATTTTGTGATGAAGATATTTTATGATTATTTTTATTGTGAATTTTAATTAAGCTCTCCTTTGTTCATCGTTTTTCTTTCACATCCCCTCTCTACTTAAATAATTACATTTACAAGTGAAAGTAGCATATGCTATCATAAAAAATTTTCCTAAGCATATGTATATAATATGGTAGATATACATATGTTTTATATTACTGTATTACTGTATCCTTTTATTCTTTTTTATAACTATAATGATACAATAACAATAAAATTGATGTTTTCTATAATTTGCTTTTTTTTCACTTAAAAAGAATAAGATAGGTGTAGAAGTACTGACTTTAGTCTCAATTTGTATTGTCACCAGTTGCATAGTATTCTATTATATTAGTGCAATAATTTATTTAACCAGTCCTGTGCTGATGCCCATTCATACAGGATATTAGGTGGTTGTGTATTTCAAACAATATCACCCCAAGTATCTTTTGTGTACTTGCACAATTGTACTCATACAATAAGTACATAAAAGAGAAATTAAATTGATTTTTCTAAATGGATTTGTTAAGAATAATATTTACAAAATCTTAAATGGTATGACTTATATGAAAATGGACTTTTTCATCAAGTGCTAGACCAGAAGAACCTTGAAATCTGACAAAGGTAATTATGGGCAGACAAAATGGATTTCTAGGAAGTGGTTACCTGGGCCATGTTTTGCTGGTAAACATTTCCTGGGGAAATGAGAAGGTGAATGCTTCGCTTGGGCATCTGCAGGTGGCAGAGACCCAGGAGGGTTGCATGGAGCGATCTGACGTGTACGAGAATGAGAGTTTGCTGGAGAGAAATCAACTCTGGACCTTCAAAAGAGTCAGTCAGGGCTGGTCCTGCTGGAGCATTTACAAGACATCAACTGTCTACCCAGCTGTAGGCTAAGTGGCTACAAACAGATTTAGAGTAAGTCATACTGAGTAGTCGGAGAAGGCAATGGCACCCCAGTCCAGTGCTCTTGCCTGGAGAATCCCATGGACGGGGGAGCCTGGTGGGCTGCCATCTATGGGGTCGCACGGGGTTGCACAGGGTCGCACACGACTGAAGCGACTTAGCTGCAGCAGCAGCAGCAGCATTCTGAGTAGTGGTCCAGCATGCAGTACATAGTCAAGCCAGGTGTGGTTTCTGGCACTAAGGAACTTGGTCCTAGCAGCTTGGGAACCCAGAAACTGGATCACCATAGTTCTCTTTGTGACTTTTTGAGGGGCCTAAACTGCTGGTTTGGCTGAGCTTCTGTTGTGGAAAGGCTCCTGTGATGCTCTCTAAAGAAGATGCAGGTCCTTCGTTCCCCTGACATCATGGCCAGTTTCCTTGATGCCTAAGTGATACTGACCAGGATTCTTGGCCTTCCCTAATCAATAGAAATTGATAAGAGGCCAGACAAAAATTCAAGTAAGGCTTTACTGGGGCCCCTGCTGTACAGAAGAAAGCAAAACCTAGCAACAGGTTCCCTTGCTCACTCCCTGTTTGAAATAACAAGGCGGGTGGGGTATGAACTGGTTTTATACGGGCTGAAGGTAAGAATGTGTCCAGAGGTCGGGCCAGAGGGGTGGTTTAGGTGTTTGCCCACCCCTTTGGTGGTGCTGTGTGTAGGAGGCATGCTTCATACCCTGTTTTTGCTCCCCGCTATTCAAAAGTGGCAGCTGAGCTTCCGGTCTTTTTGCATCTTATTGACCATAATTTGCCCCAACTGCACATGCATAGTTTATTTGTATTTTGTTGCTCCAGGGGACATTCATCCAGGTGCAAGCACCGCAGCAGAAGGCCCCAGCTCCCAGTCCCGGTCTGCCTCATAAGGAATGTGCATCTCAGTCAGAATGTGGCCTTGGAGCTGTGAATAGCCTAACACTGTCGTGTGACCACTGGGAGAGGTTGACTGTCATCTCAGAGCCAGCAGACAGCCCTAGAAGTAGAAAGGGTCAGCTGATACAAATGCTCTGTCCACTTCTGGCTTCCTCTGTTTTTGCTCACTGTATCCAGGTGGCTGCTTGCTGGGTTTGGTGGACATGGCAACCAAGGAAGGGATGCTTCCGGACCACAGGAGTGTAATTGCATTTTTTACTTTTATCTTCCATTGCTCCCCTCTTCATACACTGTAAACCGCTGCTCCATCCTAGCTCTAAGAAAAGAATTAAGGCAACTTAAAAAATGAAAACAAAATCTTTGCCCTCCAAGCAATGGGCTACTGATAAGGAACTGAGACTTCTATCAGTCACTGTAAAAATGGAAATATGACTAACTGTATGAGTCAACAAGACCCAACAAAATTTATCTTGTCTTCTTCCTATATGATTTTTAGTTACTTATGAGCTGGTATATGAGGAGCTTCAAATGTATTTTTGTTGTCTAAGTTCTACTACTGTTTCTTACGAACTGTGTGACTAGGTCTTCACATTTTTGAATCTCAGTTTTCACAGCTGTCAAAGAGTGTGACAATTCCTGCCAAACCTCTCTGACAGAGTTATTGTGAGCACACATTGAAAGACAGTCGGAGAAAGTATTTTCTTAATTATAAAACTTTGGAAAATGATTGACAGGTTCATGGTCATGGCCTGAGATGAGGCTCGTATTTTTAGGTTGGGCAACAGCTATGCTAAAAGCAGAACTGGTTTTGCTTCACAGCCAGGTAATTCAAAGGCCTTAAGGTGTCCATTCATTCATTCATTTTTAAAAAAATTTTTATTTTTATTTTATTTTACTTTACAATACTGTATTGGTTTTGCCATACATTGACATGAATCCACCCATTTTCATTCATTCACCCACCTATTCATGCCATAGATATTTACTGAATACTTACTCTGGCTAGGCATTGTGGATAGAAAGATGACAGGACACTCCCAGCCCCTCAGAGGCTTCTTTCTAGCGGGGAGACGAACAAATATAGTGGATATGATAACACATTTTCTCCTTTTTTAAATAAAATGAAAAAATTATGTTTCTGATTTATGCAGATCTAAAAAAAAAGGTACCTAAATAATTTGGAGGGACAGGCAACCATATTTATTCCCATCTGGCAGGGCAGTTTCAAAGGACTGGCAAGACTGGTCCTCCTTCACTCCTGGGGCTAGGCTGGTCCCCTCCCTCAAGGAACCCCCCAGTGGCCTGCTGGGCCACCCATCATTGTGCGGCTCTCCCCATCAGGGGCTGGTGAAATGGAGGGGTCTATGGATGACTGCTCGGCCACCACACGCAGTCCCCTCTCAGTTGATCTGGAGGATGAAGTATTTCAGTGCCGTTTCTCTCTGATTGGGGAGCAGACTGGAAGCTTAGTTGTTGAAACAGAAGGGAACAGAGCTTCATGAAGCTTTTAAGACAAACTCAGGTTTTGGACCTATATCCCGTAGGACACCTTTTCTCCAGTGGCCACGTGTTTAGTCTGCCTCTTTGAGGGCCGGAGGTTTCTTTGGCAACCAGTGGAAGTTCTGTCATTGTTGCAGTAGATGAAGAGGCTAGAGAGGACTCACCTGCGCAAGGCCACACCCAGAGGAAGCGGCCTCCAGCTCTGAGAAGCAATAGCAATGCCCAAATTAATGTATTTGAAATTAATCGAAAATTAGGCTCTACCAAATGTAGCATCATTTCTTGAAAAGTCCCTCTTATTTGTTCTCACTGTATCTGCCAACCCGGAAGACTTGGCAATAATTTACCCATCTACTGTATCTTTATTGGGGGCCTACTGTATGCAATCCGTGCTCTGCCTCTCTGTATTTTAAGGAACAGGGCCACTCATGCAAAATAGATCAGTCATTGCTAGGACAGGGCTAGGTGAGAGGGAGGCCAGGGGACTCCTGGAGTCAGTGGGAGCCGCTCCAAGCTCCGTTGGGTGGAAAAAGCTACCTGGCCACTTGACATTGCAGGAAATCTGATTTCCAAGGTGATGGGAAGCAGCATTAGCTCCTGGAGGCTCCTCTGCTCCCCTCCCCTTACACTCACGCTACTGTAGCAACGTGTACAACCGCAGCAGAAATCCGAAGTGTGGGGAGCATGGACTCAGAGGACCTCAAGACCACTCAGTTTATAAACAGGCATCACAGAGAAGCTGCCCTTGGGCCCCTCTTACCCTTCTTATTATAGTTCATTAGAACCTCTGCTCTGTTCAGTTGACAAAGACAGATAAAAAGGGTCCATTCTAAAAGGCAGTCATATAAACCATACACTTACCACATAATCCTTAATTACTTCCATACTTTTACGTATAAAGAGCTTTGACTGCATTTCTGGATACTTAGTAAACTGAATAAATCAGAAATTATTCCTCTGTCTAAATTTGGACAATCTGTGGGGGAGAGGGCCAGTTAGCATTAAGGTTGGTGACATGGTGCATATTATTTCTGAATAAATTTTCTTGGAGTCATTGATCCACCGAGTGTCAAATAAAATGTGATACCCACAAAATTCATGTATGACCCTGACATTTTTCCAGTACTTAAAGTAATTGCCCTTCTGTTTAATAACAGTGTTTATAAAATTACTTTCTGATTGGCTAGGTCCATGGCACACTCGTGTCAATAATCTGCTGCAAATATATGCCCATGGCCTTTGGCCTTGGTTTTCAAAATAATTTTCATCTCTTAAGCGTGAACTGGTGGCAGCCCTGGGAGCTAGGAGTCAAGGCTCCAATATACCAACCTTCTTTTGCTCTTTGGTGCTGGGCATTTTGGAACGTTCATTTCAGATTCCTGGCTTTGCACTCTGGATGGAGGATGGGTCTTGTGTTCTTGGCGATAGCTGGAACCTCTGAAAGGGATTTGAGATCATGGAATGAGCCTCTCATCTTAAGGATTCATTGCTTTCAGGAGCATTCCTTTAACCTTGCGCTGGTTTTTATTCCTCAGATTTTACAGCTACAGAATGGGAAATTGTGAATAGGTGAGTTACTTTCCAAGACTGCTCAAGTGGGAAGGAGATGGTTTCAAAATCTGCCCTATTCTTCAAACCTAACAGGATACGGAGACCCATGGTTATGAGTGCTTAGATTTAAGGCTCAAACAGTCCCTTGAGGTTACACATCCAACATTTCTATTCTGAAGGGATTTAGCTGATTTCTGGCCTCTTTGCACCCCACTGAGACCTCTGAGTATGGCATTCTCATCTGAGGCCCCACAAGTTCCAGAATCTTCCATTGTGATTTCACGACTTGTTGACCTGTCAGCTATCTTGTATCTTTCATTGTTTGTCCCAGTGGGACTTCTAGGAAGAATATTTTTAAATTATTTTAAAATCTTTTTATTTTGAAATAATTTCAGACTTACAAAATTAGTTTTAAAAACGGTACAGGGTTTTCTAAAGGCTAACGTCTTACACTTCCTTAGACTGATTATCAAAACCAGGAAATTAACCTCCATACAGTATTATTAGCTAATCTACAGAGCTTATTCAAACCTCCCCGACATCCCACAGATATCCTTTTTCTGGGCCAGCATCCAACCCAAGATCCCACATTGCCTATAGTTGCCATGTGTCTTCTCCAATCTGGGACAGTTCTTCAGTTGTGCTTTATTTTTTGTGACCTGAACGCTTCTAAAGAGTACTGACCAGCTATTTTGTAAAACATTCCTCAATTTGGGTTTGTCTACTATTTTGTTGTTTTAGACAAGAATGCCAGGGGAATGATGCTGTATACCATCAGTCCATCATGGCAGAAGGGCCCCGCATATCTGGTGATGCTAACTTCTGATCACAGGGTTAAGATGGTGTCTTCTTAGCTTTGGGTTATTATTTTTTTCCTTTGTAATGAAAAAGCATCTTGTGGGGATCCTTTGAGACAAAGCAAATATCCTTTTTATTCCCATGTTTTTGTCCACTAATTTTTATATGCATTAGTGAATCTTGCCTATAATAATTATTGCTATGATGTTTTAATTATGACTTTTTAAAATTTCCCTCCCTTCTCCTACAACTTTATAAGGAAAAGCTGTTCCTTCTCTCCCATTGAATTGCTTTTTGTCGTATTACTCAATGATACTTATTTTATTCTGTGTGATATAAATCCATTAGTATCGTTATTTTTTGGTTCAAATTATCAGAGCTTTGGCCACGGGGAGCACCTTCAAATTGTCTCCTTTGTCCTCTTGATGTGCCTCTATCATTTTTTGAGCATGCAAGAAGGACTTTTTGTTTGTTTTAGTACATGCACATAAAACTCAAACTATACAAAAGAGTAAATCTGTACAATGAGAAGTGAGTTTTCTTCTTACCCCAAACTCTGAGCACAACCCCATTGATTAACCGCCATAAATAACATATATGTTTCAACACATTGTCTACACAAATAAATATGAGTATATGTACACTAATTTTTAAACACAACTTGAAACATACCTTGCTTTGCTCCTTAATCAATGGAGCTTGCATATCTTTCCACATCTCCCATAGTTTTGTTAATGATTTCATAGAGTTCATATTTCCTTTGTGGATATTCACCATAATTTACACAAGCAGTCCCCTGCTGATGAATAATTATATACATGCATGTGTATATATGTCTAATATCTAATATTTTTGTTTAGTTGCTAAGTCACGTCCAACTCTTTGCAACGCCCTGGACTGTAGCTCAACAGGCTCCTCTGTCCTTGGGATTCTCCAGGCAAGAATACTGGAATAGGTTGCCATTTCCTTCTCCAGGGGATCTTCCCCACTCAGGGACTGGACCCAAGTCTTCTGCACTGGAGGCAGATTCTTTACCACTGAGCCACCAGGGAAGCCCAATATCTAATATATATCTACCTAAAATCTCTATCTATCTAAATTTTTGTTTTATAACTGGTCACCTTAGATGAGAGAGAGAGAGAAGGAATGAGAGATTCCTTTAAGACAAATTCTAGGAAACATAACTGCTCAAATCAAAGATGGAAGCTTTGCCCATCTGATAGGTTTCCCATTGTTTTTATTTGCATGTCTTTAATTATGAGTGACATTGAACATCTTTCCATATGTTTATTAGTCATTTATATTTCTTTCTCTGTGAATTGTTTTCTCATATCATTTTCTTATTTTTTTCTATTGAATGATTGATATATTTCTCACTGATTTGCAAGAGCTTATTATATATTAAGGAAATTAGCCCTTTTCTGTCATTTGTGTTATAAATATTTTTCCCAGTTTGTCATATGCCTTTTGATTTTGTTTATCATTTTTTTTTAATCTTACTGAGGTAGGTTTTAGATTTTTTATACTTAGATTTAGCTCTCATATTATGGCTTCTGTGACTCACTCCTAGATTTTATATTAGTCTCTTATGTTATCTTTTATGATTATTTTTTGCCTTTAGATTTTTAATCATCTTGATTTTATTTTGGAAGAGAATTAAGGTTCCACTGTTACTCTTTATCCTACCTCTAACCCAGTGGCTAGCCAGTTAACTAAATAACATTTATTAAAATAAATCTCTTTTTTTTTCCACTGATTAAAAAGTCACCTTTAGTATTTACTAAATTCTCAAATGCATTTACACTCATTTCTGTACACTTTACCCAACTGACCTGCCTGCTATTTCTGCACCTGTTCCAAATTGTATTAATGGCTATAGGTATAATTTAATGTAGTATCTGGTAAGTCTTTCTCTCTTTCAGAATTTCAGTATATATTTTCATGTTTGCTTTATGATTTTTAGTCTTAAAATACTCAGGAGAATATTTTTGGAGGTGGAGGGATGAGGAAATACAATAAGCTTATAAATGTATAAGGAGAATTGCTATTGTTACGGCTTAGCGTCTTATACCCAAGAGCAAACTGGGGCTTTCCATTTGTGTTGCTCAGTCATTGGAAACTATTGTTTGTTTTTATTTATTTGTATAGGCTCTAAAATTTATATTTAGGTTTATTTCTAGGTATTCTCTCTCTCCTCTCACTTCTCTCTTCCTCACATTGCATTGCACTGTAAATCAAACCTTTTCTTCAACTGTTTCACTAATTGGTTATTGTTTGGATTAATAGAAAATACTGATTTTGAATATTTATTTTACAACCAGCCACACTGCTGAATTGTCCTATTGTTTCTAATATTTTTTTAGTAGTTTCTCTTTAAGTATTCTTAATGTAGGAATCATATTACCTACAACTGATGATAATCTTCCCTTTTAAAACAAATTTAGAATCTCATATTTCTTTTTCCTTCTCCACTACAATGACTAATATGTTTGAGAAAAATGTTCATTAATGATGTGCAGTGGAGAGCCTGTTTGTATTGCAGTGTGCATGATTTGAGCATTCCTGCATTGAGCATCTTATTATATGTATGTTTCAAAAACACACATGTATTACTATTTGTTAATTATTTCTTTTAAGCAGGGATTTGTATTTAAATTCATAAATGCCTCTTATAGATTTGTGGAGATGATAAAATATTTTTTCTCTCTTTGAAAAGTTGTTAACATAGTGTGTCATATTAATTGATTCCCTAATAGTAAAGCACCTTTTAATTTATGGAATCAACCCTATTTGACAGAGGCCTGTTATCCTTTTTAACGCGCTACTGCAGAAGTCTACTTTTAAAAACATTTAGGATTTGTTGCATTGCTGTTGATAAGTATGATTGATTTATGCTTTTCTTGCTCTTTAGGTCTTTGTCAGGATTTGATGACAATGTTATGACACTTCTGGAAAGGAATTAGGAGATTTTCCTTCTCTTTTTAAGCCCTTAAACAGTTAACTAGCATTGATATCCTTTTGTTTTTGAGGGCCTGATAGAATTAACCTGTGAGAACATCTGGGCCTTGTGCATTTTTGAGATAGCTCTCTGACAATTCTCTCAGTGTTTTTCCTCATGGTAATTGACCTCTTTCTCTTCTGTTGTTAACTCTGGTAATTTCTACTTTCAAAAAAAAAATTCATTCTATCTACTTAAAATTATTTGCACAAGATGAAATAATGTATTATTTTCTCTATACTTCAGTATTTCTTTTTACCTGTGGTTATATCCATATTGTTATTTCTAATTTTGTGAATCTCTGCTTTCCTTCTTTTGTCTTTATTAAGACAACTCAGAGTTCTTCAGCCTCAGCATCATTGACACTTTAGTGGGTAATTCTTGGCCATTAGACTGTCCTGGGCACTATCACATGCCCAGCAGCATTCCTAGCTTCTACCCATGAGGTGCCCAAGCAGGTCCCTAGCTGTGACAACCAAAAAATATGTCTGGACATTGCAAAATGTCAGCTAGGGGAAAAAATACTTCCTAGCTGAGCACCACTGAGATAGCTAGAGATCTATCTATTTTATTGTGTTTCCCCTGCAAAGATATATATTCATTAGATGTTTTTCACTAATGTCTTCTGTCACTCTAATAATTCTTTTCACTTTAGTAAGATATATTCAGTTCCTCTTTTCCTTCATTGTGAATTGAATGCTTGGCTCACTTATGTCCCTGCTTTCTTACTGAATAATCTATGTTTTAAAGGTTATGACTTTTCCCCATTATAGCTTTAACTCCCTTAATATGCGATGATTTTTCTTAAACCAGAGATTCTGCAATTTTCTTTTTAATTTTTATTCTATCTCAAGTAACGTCCATCTTTAAAGGGCTTTCAATGTGCGTTTATGTTGTTTTGCTGTGTTTTCTATTTCAGGTATCAATATATAGATTCATATAGATGCTGCACAGACACTGTGCTCTATCTCAGATTTTGGGGTTGCATAAGTTTTCTTTGTGGTCCATTGTTCTGTTCATGTTTTACAGGCATTTGGAAAGAGTGTAAATTTTCTATTTTAAGAGGGTGGAGTTTGACAGATGTCTATTAGACGTATCAGTTCTACTCCTTTTATCTTTTATACCCTTTCTAATTTCTATCTGCCTGACTGTGGTGGACTGAGCATGAGGAAAAGTTTTTATTACTATCTTGTTTTGGTAACTTTGGCTTTAAAAAAAAAAAAAATTCTTTGTTGTTGTCCTGTGTTTTGGTTTTTGCTTTCTCAATATTCTGCAGCACAGTGGCCTAACTGTGTGTGTCTTCCTCAATTGGTCATTAGGAAGTGCTCCACTGGTCTGGTTAAATACTTTTACTTTAAACATATGGGATTCTCAGGTGGCTCAGTGGTAAAGAATCTGCCTGCCAAGCAGGAGACACAGGAGACATGGGTCAGAAAGATCAGGAAGATCCCCTGGAGAAGATAATGGCAACCCACTCCAGGATCCTGGCCTGGGAAATCCCATGGACAGAAGAGGTGGCGGGCTACAATCCACGGGGTCTCAGAGTGGAACATGACTTAATGACTAAACCCCCACCCCTTTAAACTTATATTTACCTGGTAAAATTATCAAAACCCTAATTTCTTTTACAGTATGTGTTCATAGTCTGTCTTTGCCGATCATCATAATTTTAATCTCTCTGAGTCACTTTGCCTGAGATGAGTCAAATATGCAGCATAGTATTTTGTTTTCCTTTTCTGGAAGTTTGTTTTCTCTTAATAGGTAAGATTAGCCCATTTATACTTAGTGATGTAAAATATATGTTTGGTTCTAGTACTATGATTGTACTTTAACTTTTCTTCTGACTTAATATTTTGTCTCCCGTCTTCTGCTATACTATCTGAGCTTTCTTTGTTTTGTTGTGTTTGTGATTGTATATCTTTTTTCACCAATGGTATGGAAAAGCAGTATACTAAGTATTGTAATGGTTACCTTTATATTACTTTATATATTAATTGTATTCTCAAACATTTTGTTGATTTATTATTTTTGTTTTATTTGCTTGTTTACTTGTTATTGTTTTAATATGGAATCTATAGGGTTTTTTTTTTTACTTTATTCTTGAAATCTAAAGTGCATCAGGATTTCCTGACTTGAGTACTATTTCAGCCAAAGATTCCATTCCTTTCTTTAAGGCCTGAAATATATATCTCTGTGTTGTCAGCATTGCTGATTTAATTAATTCTGCTTCTAATGAGACTTTTATTTCTAAAGAATGGCTTTATTTTATTTTATTCTTTATTTTGGAAAAGTGATTTTATTTTTTTCCATCCCTTTCTAAGCCCTTCTCCTGTTTGATCGTCTACATTTTGATTCTTTGTATCTCTTCTTTACACTCTGTTTCAAAGACCTTCTATTTTCATTATTATGCATGCAAGTTGAGCGTTATTGCATGTCAAGTTCCAATATGTTCTTATCCATTCCTGGAGAAACTTCTGTTTTGATATATGTTCTTTTTTCTTTCTTTCTTTTTCTTTTCCTTTTTTTTTTTTTTGGTTGTTATGCTTTCCGATGCCTTTTTTTCTGGTGTCAGCATTAGCTGAGGCATCTGATGAGGTGACTGACTGGAGGAAATGGACTAGGGGAAATTGGGTTGGAGAGAGGCTGAGGCTTTGAGTGCAGAGTGAGAAGACTTGGCTGCATCTTGTCAGGTGGGAGTCAAAGACAGGAGCTCAGTGGAGCAGTGAAGAAATGGGAGGACCTCAGTGCACCTCACATTCTGGCTCAGGTAATGCCTCCCACACTGAACTTCAGCTACTATTTCTTTTCAACCTCTTTTATAATACTCAGTATTTTCTTTCACTAGAGCAGTTTGTATGCTTGCTTCAACCCCAGATTAGATTCAGCTTGTGGAGGCAGGGACTCCACTTCCCCCATGGTACCAACGGGAAGACCCAGGTCCCTGAAGCAGCTCAATGCATATTCTTCCTTAGGACCAGTGTGCATGGCCTGTAGTCGGTGCTGTTGTCCCTCAGAGAAATCAGAGATAGGCATGGGAGAAGGTGGTCAGGGAAGACTTCCCGCAGGAAATTTGGTGGGGGTCACAAAGGCAGAAAGAGCAAAGCCCAGAGCTCACAAACTCAAATGCGTATTCAAAGCTGGATTCCATTCCACACACTCCCAGTATTCTTTTCCTGTTCGATTTTTTTTCATTTTAGCATGTTTTACTTTATCGCGTGCATATGAATCCTTTATTTCTCATGTCTATGTACTTTTTAATTTCCTGCCCTTCCCTGCAGTGACGCAAGCTCCCTGGGGAAGAAATTTTTGTTTGCTTTGCTAGCTGATATTTCTGATATTTAGAGCAGTGCCTGGCACATAGTAGGTGGAATTCTTGCCTGGAAAATTCCATGGACAGAGAGGAGCCTCGCGGGCCACAGTCCATGCGGTCACAAAGGGTCGGAGCAGTCTTGCTTGCTAGCTGATAGCTCTGATATCTAGAGCAGTGCCTGACACATAGTAGGGGCTCAATAAATGCCCAGAGGTGCCAGGCAAGTGGCATAAATGACTGACCTGGGCTTGACATTTGTACATATACCTCTAGGGACAGTCTTCAGTTTCACAAAGAAGAGTCCTTTGTTGTATCTTACTTAAAGCAAGCTGCTTCACCTATAAATTTTCTTCTTTTTTTAATCCTTTTTTTTTAAAGGAACAGTACAAGTAAACAGAAATGTTTCTTTACTATAGTAAAGAGAACACTCCAAATGTAGGGATAAATGCTGGCTGACACTCAGTCTCAATGACAAGTCACAATAGGGAGTGGTGGGCATTGTGGAAAACCTGAGGTCCTGTTTAAAGGCGCAGCCTCCACTCTACTCCCAGTCATCAGGATCTTGTGGAACTTTATTACTGCCAAGTATTAACCCCTCGAAACAGAATACTATGTGAGTCCAAACCAGAGAAAGTACACTGGGTACCGGAAGGGCCAGTGGAGCTGCTTGGCTACAACTCCTGTCCATCTAGCGGATGGAAGCCTTGCAGTTGGCAGGTGAACCTCGGCTTTTCCTCCACCATCCACACTCCCCACTCTGAGGCTGCTTCTTCCCTGTGCCACTGTGCAGAGTCTAAATGTCACCCACACGTAGAGCTGCGGTGGCTCCAGAGCCATCGTGGTGAGCGGTCTGAAGGGGTGTCAACTCATTGGACAGGGTATAATTTCAGTCAGTGTGTTCTTGTCTTATTTTAGTTCAACATCATTTCCCAGTTGCAAACCTTTTGAATGACACGCAAAATGCAAAACAACATAAAAGGTCCTCCCTGAGGCAGATCTGTGTCCATGAAGAACTTTAATTATTCTTTTTGAATCCTCATCATAATGTGCTACCCCAATTCTGGCAAAAAAAAAAAAAGTAAAAAGTCTGATGGGAAAGATTTGTGTCACCTGTAGTAGGATTTTACTTTTTATAATAGTCTTTATATTTTTAGAAACAGTGAACAAAAGGAAGGACCTTTCTAATCAAGAGTATTCTTTAGATAACAGAGCATCCGACAATATTTGTGATACATAGAAAATAACTGCTCTTATAGTTTTCGGCGGTGACATTTAGAATATCCCATTTGTCTTTCAAAAGTATTTTTAGTTAAGGTTTGAAGAGCAGCATCTAACATACTTGTTGGGTAGAGGAGGGGTGGAGGATCAGTTTAGCAGGTTTTAAGATAATAGATAAAAAGCAAAACGTTTGCCGAGAGTGAAGCAGTTAGATTTGGATAGATTATTTCCTGTATAGATCATTACAGAAGATTCGAAGACCTTTTGGGGGGAATTGACTAGTCCTCCCATCCCAGGATTTTAGGAAGGGGCTGCTGGAGATGAGGCTCAGCTTCTCCTTTTTATGAGTGGGCTGAGTTCCTTGTTCCTCAGGAGGGGCTCCCAGAGGCCAAAATCAAGTATCCTTTTCCATCTCCAGTCTCATCAAACAGTCCATATGAGATGAAATCTGAGCCCGAGAGAGCTCCATTTTCTTTGAAAGCTATCCAGGGCAGCCTCTAAGCGCCAGACCTAAAAACAATATCTTTACAACCGTCAGCCGTAATTCAGCGTGATAATGTAACTATGTTTTTGTTTTAAACCTGACAGCATGTAAAGTTATGACAGACATAAAGCTGGGGTGGAGAGCGGCCGGGAGAAGGAGTTGAGGCGCCAAGCCTGCGCAGACAGTTGGGGGCTCGGGTCGGGACTCTCAGAGCGTCATCGAACACCACCTGTGCTCCCAGTCTTCCTCTGGGGCCGGGGGGGGGGCTTCTCCTCGGTTGATTTGTGTTTTAAACTAAAGCATTTTGTTTGAAACAGTCCCCTAGATGGTTTGCGGTGCCCTTCAATTCATATCCACGCTCCTCAAACAGAAGATTGTAAATAAGTTGCTGGCTTCTGCATTTAAATGGAAACCTTTAGTAACCAAAACTAGCTCACCATGAACTTCCCGGCTTGAAACGTCCATTTCTCCTGCTGATGCAAGTGAGAGAGTTAGTTCTTTCCATTGGCTTTCAACTGACCCTTTGGAAGACGGGAAGAATAGATTCCCTGTTATTTATTTGGGTGTTTTTGGCAATTTGCTGTATATAAAAGCTGTAAGTACAGCAGCAGCTGTACTTTCCCTAAGAAGGGGCTAATAATGCAGATTTAAATGGTGTTTAGCAGGAGCAAAATCTCAGAGACATCAGCAAAGTTCACTTTAATTCCGATTCTATGAACCAACAGTGTTTAGGAGAGTTCAATTTTCCCTTCGATTGCTTGGGCAGCCTTATTCACAAAGCTCCATCATTTCCCCCTTGGGGCTATGCTTGGCTTGGGGCCAAGAGCAGGCAGGACCTCCTGCCCACTGGTGAACCAGAAGCACCCCCTTTGTGTCAGTTGTTAGAAAACTGAAGATCTGGTGCTTTGCTGGAGAAATATAATAGACAGCTTCACTTTCACACTTCTTAAAAATCTTTTTAAAAATAGTCCTTCTAGCAGGAGGCTTTTTTGGGATGCCGTGCTTTACACCTCTGTATTTTCAGACTGTTTGGGGAGAATTTTTATATTTGTTGTTTCACTGGCCACACCACCAGGGTTGGAGGCCTGGCTGTTGACATCGCCGGGCAGGCGAGGAGCATGCCTGTTTCACGGAATGCCTGGGGCTGAGGGGTTAGCAAACCAGGGTGACAGTTTTACAACTCTTTTCTGAGCAGTTCTTCAGGGGCCTTCAGCTCATCTGATGGCGCTGATGGGCTGGCATTGGCCTTCTGTGATTTCAAGGCCCCAGATGCCTCAGCCTTCCCACATGCCTCAGGGTGAACACCTAGGGACGCTCCTCCCTGTTTGCTCAGCTCTGCCTTCCCAAGCTGGATCATGATCATCTAGGTAAGCTCGCACATTGATCTCCATTCCCATTGTGAATCCTGGTCCTGCCCTGTGGAATCTAGGGCCTTCCTCTGAATCTTGGGGTCCTCCCCACACCTTGCCACAGAATATGAATCAAAGCCCCAGTGATCCTATAGTGTAGGGAGGGTACTTAGCATAAAGAGAGGTGGCTTCCTAGGGGCCAGCATTCTTTTTTTTCTTTAATTGAAGTATAGTTGATTTACAATGTTGTGCTAATTTCTGCTGTACAGCAAAGTGATTTACTTATACAAATATACAATATTTTTCATCCCCTCTTCCATTATGGTTTATCACAGGACAGTGAATATAGCTCCCAGTGCTCTACAGTAGGACCTTGTTTATCCATCCTACACATTGTAGTTTGCATCCCAGAAGGCAATGGCAATCCACTCCAGTACTCTTGCCTGGAAAATCCCATGGATGGAGGAACCTAGTGGGCTGCAGTCCATGGGGTCTCGAAGAGTCGGATATGACTGAGTGACTTCACTTTCACTTTTCACTTTCATGCATTGGAGAAGGAAATGGCAACCCACTCCAGTGTTCTTGCCTGGAGAATCCCAGGGACAGGGGAGCCTGGTGGGCTGCCGTCTATGGGGTTGTACAGAGTCGGACACGACTGAAGCGACTTAGCAGCAGCATTCTTACTATCACATGTTCTTATCATTCTAGACTTTTAGATATGATCAGCCATACAATGGGCCATCTTTTGAGGGAAACCATAAAGAAGTCCAGTGTCTATTGTAAATTGCATTATTACTTCAGGCTCGTTCAATTTTGAATGTCTGTGAGTCTTAACACAGAGGAAGCACAGCATTATGGGTTTGTTAAGGAACAGACCTGATGGCCCAGCCATCTGGAAAGCAGCCCAGCCCAACGAACCCCCGCATGAGTGCTTGGGATGAGACCAAAGCTCATGTTGGGCCCAAGGTGAGCATCGGTGACTGGGTACAGGCGAGCTCTGCCCATCATGGGATAAGGAACAGTTGTGACCCTCAGAGTATAACCCTCTGGGTGACACTCTGACCTAGCTTCAGAGTCAGAAACATTATTCACTTGACCAACAGATGCACAAGAACCATTTGATCTAAAAAACACTCACGTGTGTGGATTTTCTGTGCAATAACAGCTTTCCAAATTGGAATTAAGAGGAAAGTTAGTCAATCTGGGCTAGCCCTATTATACATCACAGCCAGGAGAAATTACCATTATAAATAATTAGAAGATTATTAGTACAAACAGTATTATTATCTTATATACCATATATTAATATTATAACAATTATAATTACAACTATTAGAAGCAACCATTTAGGAAGTGCGTTCTTTGTGCAAGGAATTGTGTTCGAAGTTTGATGTTATTTGAATTACCTCAATCATCATAAGAACTGGTCAGTTGGCATGAGTGAGGAGACAGTCTCAGGCAGGTTTAAACATATGTTCTAGGTCATATATCTGAGAAGTGGGGGGAACAAGATTCAAAATCGCCTTCTCCCCAGTGTAGCACATTTAGGGAGCCTCCCAAGTCAACTTAAACTGTAGACAGAAGCCTGATAAAGTACTCTGGACCTGACTTCTTCCTGTGTTCTGATTGTTTCTGTGCCCTGGCAGCGCTACAGTCCCGTGTGCTGGAGACTGGCATGACCTTCGGAGAGTGGGAGCTGGGAGGGAACGGGCTGAGGAGGGTCTCCTGACCTATTAAACTGCCATGTCTTGGGACATTCTTGATCTTTTTTTTTTTTTTGAAAGAATGGCAGCTGTGCTAGGAAATTGAAAGGGTGGAAGTGGCTAAAATATTTTTAAATGCTTTTTTCCGCATATAGGCAAGAGGTTATATTGCAAGTTCAATGCTAATTACAGTTATTTACCAAGGGTGGGGGGGGGGGGGCGATCCATGTGAAAGGGAAGGAAGTTTGGTTCCAGAAAATGCCTGCTCGTTTGTGCCGCCCAGAGCAGCCGGTGTCCGCGGAGGGAGCCAGGCAGGAGACATCTCTGGCTGGCGCACAGGGGGGCTAAATAACTCACAGGTGTCAGACACACAAAAGAATTACGGCTGGCTGACCTATGCAGGGATAAATCCTGCGTCTCTGCTTATGGCCAAGAGATGTGTCTTTAAGTGTCATAAAAATTTAGCATTTTTTCCTCCTAATACTCTTCTATAATTTTGCCAGATTTATTAAAATAAGATTTTCTGGGGGGTTACTATTTTTTTTTTCTTTTCACTGGTAGAATGTGCTCTTTAGTATCATTTTACATAATTTAATACAATTTGTTCCATCCATTGATTTTCATGGGGATACAAGCTGTTCGTTTGTGAGAAAGCTGGCATGGGCGTGAGTGTTGGCAAGGAGGCCCGTCGAGAAGTCGATCCTGATTTCAAAGTTCTGGGGGGCGGAGGGGCTTCAGCCATTTTGAGGCAGGTTCCGTGGAGGTGGGGCTCCCAGGCCTCTCGCGTCCCCCTCGGAGATGCAGGACGGAGGCCGTGGGCTGCCCTGTGGGCTTGGTGGGGGGACGGGCCCCGGCACGGCGCCGGGGGTGGGGTGCTCCCCAAACGTGCAGCCTGACGGAGAAACACAGGTGTTTCTTAATTACTTGTGCAGAAGGGAAGGGAACGCCGGCGGATGTGCGCGGCCGCCGCGTGCCAGCCCCGCAGCCCAGCCCGCGCTGCCTCCGGGCCCCCCACCGGCTCTGCAGCCGGAAGCTTCACCTTCGCGGCCTCCCTTCTCCGCAACCTTCTTCTGTGAAATCCGACCGTGGATATTGAAAGAATCAGCCAAACTCTTGAAATATGGGAAGGGAGGCAACATAATCAGGCTGGTGCTAATTCGTGGAAGTGTTGGGCCCCCGAGGGTTGGAGGATCAGCTATTGCTTTCATCCTCATGGGGGCCCTCGCTGCGCCCCCATGAGACATGCCCTGGGTGCCCTCGGTCTCTCCCCCACCCAACTCCCTGTAGGCTCTTTTGACCAATCTGTGCTTCTAGGGATAGATTCCAGGTGAGTGAGGGACATGTAGGAAGGTTCCAGGCTGGAGGACAAGAGAACTGGATCCCAGTCCACCTCCATTTTGCTGTGTGATCTCGGACAGGTTACTTCACCTCTCTGGGCTGTAGCATCGCCTTCTTCCTTAAAGGCTGCCTTTCAAGCCCTGTGTACCACATGGAGGGTGTCTGCAACTCTTGGAGCTGTCAGGTTCCGTGAAGCTCTGAGCTGTCCAAGACCTGAGTTGACAACTGGGCTTCTGCTTTGCTCTTCTCGAAGCAGCCCTGCCTGAGACAGGTGGGAGGCATGGGAGGAGAGCGGATGGTGTGGGAGTCTTATTGCATAGACATGACCCGCTCCCTGGCCAGGAGGTTGAGATATGTTGCAGGAAGCGCAAATTCCTGTCTTCACTGCTGGTTTTCTGAGTGGCCATCATTACCTCTACCCTCAAACCAGTGTCCCCCTGTCAGCCTTGGCTTCCTGCACGGAGGGCCTGGCGACTGTGGCTGTCATGTCACGCAGACTGACAGGTTCACAGCCCCCCTCGGGTGGAAGGCTCTCTGCACG
Organism: Ovis aries; assembly: GCF_016772045.2. Taxonomy (NCBI): domain Eukaryota; kingdom Metazoa; phylum Chordata; class Mammalia; order Artiodactyla; family Bovidae; genus Ovis; species Ovis aries. Next base: position 40,634,086 of record NC_056067.1, read on the forward strand.
AGGGTGCCCCAGACAGTGATGAATCATCTCCTTCCTGCACCCCTGGGGAAGGCTAAGTAGGCCAAATGAAATGATCTGAGCTGGCCGCTGGCCAGGGCAGCAGGGCTAATCCTTGCTTTTGTGGGAGAGCCTGGGGCCCGGGGGGTCTGCCACCAGTCACAGCCGCCTGTTACGGCGCTGGCCCAGCAGCCCTGCCACCACCCCAGGGGCCTCCGAGGCCTCCTGCTCACCCCAGTGCTGTCCCCTCCCCCATTCCTGCACTCCTGAACCCTCAGAGACCACGACTGCATCCACCTGCCCCGAGGACGTGGAGAGCAGGACAGCACACAGCTCTCATCCATCCAGGAGTCGCTTTGAGCACCTATCTGTGGGAGGGGTCGTTATCAGAGAAAGAGAGGAGAGTGGGTCCCTGCAGCTGCTGAGCGTGGTGGTTAGCGCCTGGCACAGGGAGGCTTCCCTGGTAGCTCAGGCGGTAAAGAATCCGCCTGCAATGCAGAAGACCCCAGTTTGATTCCTGGGTTGGGAAAATCCCCTGGAGAAAGGATAGGCTACCCACTCCAGTATTCTTGGGCTTCCCTGATGGCTCAGACAGTAAAGAATCTGCCTGCAATGCTGGAGACCTGGGTTCAGTCCCTGGGTTGGGAAGATTCCCTGGAGGATGGCTTGGCAACCCACTCCAGTATTCTGGCCTGGAGAATCCCCGTGGACAGAGGAGCCTGGTGGGCTACAGTCCATGGGGTCGCAAGGAGTCAGACAGGACTGAATGACTGTGCACAGCAGAACACAGGGAGGTACCAGGTGAGCGTGAGCAGTTCTCACGAGTGCTTGCTCGGTCCCAGGCACTGTGCTGAGCATTTGACAGGGCTTACCTTCCCAGTAGTTATAACAGTCCTAAGAAGTGGGCATCCCTTATTATCTCCATTTTATAAGTGAAGGGCTGAAGCTCAGAGAGATCAAGTAACTTGCCTAAGATTACAGAGCTGGCGAACAAGGCAGCCCTCCTAGGTTTTGGCCCTGCTTATGCCCTGGATCTGCTGGGAGTTCCTCTCTGTGCATCCGGCAGTCTTGTGCCATTCATCAACCAGCTCAGAGCTGGGTGTGCAGATGCCAAGGTCAAGGGGAATGAGAGGTCCCCGTGTGCAGGAGCTCACAGTGACCGGAGCACAGAGGCCCTGCTCAGCCTGGACCCAACAGATCTGAGCAATCCGGCCCCAGTCCAGAACCGGAGAGAACACCAGTTAATGTGCAGGCATCAAGGAACTGTGCCAAGGAGGAGAGCAGAGCCTGGCTCAGCCTGAGCTGTGAGGAAGAGCAGATTTGGGAAATGCACTTTGGGATGGAGGGTCATTGTCCTTACAAGTTCATCTCTTGAGGCAGAGTGTGAGAGGCCCACAGTGGGCCTGCCTGAGAACACCTGGGGCTACAGCTGCCACCCAAGCTGGGCTGAGCAGGTGGGAGAGATTGAACCATGGCCTCTTTCATTCATTCACTTGTTCATTCAACAAATACCGCTTCCTGACTAGTGCCAGCACTGGGCCAGAGACCTGGGTAGACAAGGGCCCTACTCTAATGAAACTTATACTCCAGTGAGGGGAGATGGACCATAAGCCTGTAAATAAACATGTAAACAAAGTCATTTCAAATACGGTTGCGTGTATGAGGAAAACAAACAAGGGGATGGAGTTAATGAAGATCTTAGTCCTTCATTCATTCATGTATTCACGCATTTATTCATAGAACAAGATTTATTGAGCACCTAGTATATCTCAGGCACTTTCTAGATGCAGATACATCAGTAAATAAAACAGCTAAGACCCATGATCCCAAAGATGTGTCCTGTGTGTGTATGCATGTAGCTGTGTGTGAGTGTGTGCATGTCTACCTTGGCACCGCTGTGTGCCTGGGCCCACAAGGACGTGGGTTTCGTGGAAGAGAAAGGAGACCTCGAGCAGGAACAAGAGCAGGGCTCAGCCTCCCTTTCAGCCCAGGCCTACAGACCTTGCCAGCAGCTTCGGCTGAGAGGAAGCTTTGAAAAACCCTCAGCTCTCCAGAAAGCTCTCCTTGGCACAGGCTTCCCCCCTCCTGCCTGTTCCTCCTATCTGAGGGCTGCTCCCGCCTTCCAGCACCTCCTAGGTCATTGTCAGGACTCGCCACTGGACCAAGGTCAGCGCAACCCTTTCCAGGACAGGAGGTAAGGCTGGCCTAGGCACCACAGGGAGGCTCCTTTTTATTGCTCACCCAGCCACTTGCTGAAAAATTAATCTGCAAATGAATCACATTTACTGAGACCTTCTGGATCAGATAACAGATGCATCCTGACTCGTTCCAGAAGACCATCCAGAGAAGAAATTCTAAAAGCTAAAAGCTTCCATGGACAAAAGAACTCCCGCTGGCCTGGCCAAACATCTCCCCATTTGAGCTCCTCACTCGAGGTGTGCTGCTGGATATTTGGAAGCCTCTCCTGGAAGCACAGGCTCAGGCTCCCGCCCTGCAAGTGCTCCTGGAGTGGAGGCTGGGCTGGGCAGCCGGGCACTCCCGGCCGGCTCTCTGGATTGGTTCTCCTGGAGCCCCTCGGAAGCAACCAGGAGCCGGCTCTCCCCTCCCTGGCCATCTGCTTGAAGCATCTGGTGATCAGGTGCAAGCCCCACACCGGAGCATTCAAGCTGAAATGTGCAGTCACCTTGCCACCCACACTGGCTTTTGTTACGCCGCCAGGCTGCCCCTCTTTGTGTTGGGGAGAATGGTTTTGGGCTGGAAATCTGACTGTCGGCGCTGGGAGTTTATCTCTGCTGTGCTGAGATCCTGCAGCCTGTGGTCCAGCCTCCATACCTGACTTTCCCCACCTGCCAGGGTCTGTGGACATGACTCCAGTGAAAGGCTGGAGCTTTTGACAGCAGAGAAAAGACTGTTCTTTGATGTTCACTTTTACCCAGCTGGGTAAAGCCAGTTGCAAATATCTGGATCCTGCTGTAAAGAAGAAGGGGCTTCCCAGGTGGCCCCTTCCCCTAGAGGTGAAGAACTCTCCTGCCAATGCAGGAGATGCAAGAGACGTGGGTTCAATCCCTGGGTTGGGAAGATCCCCTGGAGAAGAAAATGGCAACCCACTCTGGTATTCTTGCCTGGAGAATTCCATGGACAGAGGAGCCTAAAGACCCATCGGCTTCCTCTGTGTCCACGTTTGTTTAATAAAGAAAGAGTGGGTTGCTCCCAATGCCACTGCTAGTCTTGAGTGAACTGTGGCTGTTTTGAGGGTGATTCACTGTGGCCACAGATGAGAAGTGCTAGGGAGAAGGTCCCAGATCTGCTATCTAAATTGCTTCCTTCCGCATTGCCGACCCGGGTATCCTGAGAGCCGCACGGGTGTCCACATTGTTGGAAACAAGGCGTAGCACTCAGGGAATAAGGGGGCGCAATTCTCTTCAAGAGGGAACCTTGCCTTTTCTGAGCACTGAGGACTCAGCTGATAGCTGGAGACTCTCTGTGAGAAGAGGAGCTTTCCTTGGCTCTTTGGGCTTGTAAAACATGGCCCCAACTGCCACCTCCCCAAACAACCAGGGGGCCTGTCCTCAGGGGTTCCGGAGCCCATGGGCTCGGCATTTACAGGCTTCCCTCTTGCAGAGGGTCAGAGGTGAAAGGTCTTGGGAAACCTTGCAGAGAAGAGAATGAGCCTCTGTTTGAAATATTTAAACAGTGAGTAGTAGGTTTTTGGAAACTGTTTCCTTTTATTTGGTTGTTAATTGCTTAGTGTGATCGAAAAGATGCCAGCGATGTCCTAATACTTGTTGGGGATGCATTTTTCTATTCCTCTTTCTAGATTAGCCATGGGCATTACTCTGGAATGTTCTTACAGGAAGACATGATTCTTTGAAAATAAGAAGCCCTGCCCAGGCCCCCGTCTATGGGTGTTCACTCCTTCCAATGAGCTTTGCCAGTGGTAATTGTAACAATCAGTTGCTGCAGGGCCCACTTGCTAAAATTAGTGTGAGACTTTGTTCTTGAAAGGCACAGAGAAAAAAATAAAGAAGTCAAAAGTCTCAATCGGGCTCCATCCGCTGGTCTCAGTCCCAAGGTATCTTCTTCAGAAGATAGGGAAGTTGAGTGCATGAGGTGGAGGGCAGGATGGTGGTAGGGAGGGGAGGGAGGTGGAGACAGACAGAGAGCTGAAAATGAAAGGCTAGCTCCCCCATGTCACAAGCACTGTGATTCCTGGACAGCCCCCAACTATCACCTGCACTGTTCTGCCAGCCATCCCTTTGCTTCCAAACACTTTCCAACAAGATGATCAAAGGGAAAAATAATTGATTCTAAGGGTGAATTTTTGGAAACTCTTAAAATTTCACGATTAATTCACTTCCTTAGTGGGGAAACACAGCAAGAAGATCTTCCATTTTAGATACTGAGCTGAAAACTGACATTGTTCAAAGGTAAAGAAGAAGCTGATGTTAGTTTCAGGCATAATCTAGCTTTTAAATGTTTCCATATGATGGCTTCAGTACGTCAATAGTAGATTTTAAACACACCCCAAGGATCTTTTATTTTAGAGATGTAATCTTTTTGCCCCTTTTAACCACCACATGCGTGTAACATGTGGTGGTATTTCCCTCCAAAAGTACCACCATCCTTGCTCATGTGCCCGCGCTGACACTTCCCTGCTCCTAACTGCCCCCCCGACCCCACGGCATAGCCCCTTCCCAGGAGTGGAGACTGCAGGAAGGTCAATTCTATTTTATCCCTGTGCCAGCTTGGCACTCCACCCATACTGGCATCAGAGTCTCAAACATCTTTTTCTCCCACATCTTGGTTGAGCATAGCAATGAGGTCCCATTGGCTTAAGGCGCGGTGCTGGCTTTCTCTGGTGGTTGTGCCGTAAGTTAGCAGGATAAGTTTGACAGTAATTTAATTTTCATTGACAAATGCTGTCATAATATTGAGAAAAAAGTGATATATTGTATCAACAGTAGTGGTCGACGCTCAGCCAGTCATATGGACTGGGCGAGTACCATATGCTTCTCCCAAACTCGCCTAGGAAAGCTCTGGCTAAGAACTTGACAAGCTTAAGATACCAGTTGGGAAAAGCGATTACCCTTGAGAGGTTCTCGCTGTTTCCAGCTTCCTCCTTTCCTGGGGGAAGGGAAGGACCATTTCCTGGGGCAGCCACTTACTCACCATCATGGGCATCAGCCAGCCTACAACATACCCCGGGTCAGGGTGGCCCCTCTTGGACACCAGGAAGGCATTAGCCAAGGAATGTCTCCCAGGCACCAGGGCCAGCGGCAGACAAGCGGATCCCCTGCTGACAACCGGAAGAACCCAGGGCCCGCGATGATGAAACACCATTGATTTCCTGCTGGTTTGTGTTTGTCCCAGCTGCGGTTCCCTCCACTAATGCTGGTGGATGTGCGTCTGTGCGTGTGAATGAGGCCAGGACCCCAGTCTGGCCTGCACTGCAAACTCAAACAAGCTGACCGCAAAGGGGACAGGATTCCCATTTGGGGAGTGTAGCTCACCATCTCTGTACATCCAAAGCCCCTTCTGGCCCAGTCTCAGAAGCAAGTAGATTAAGTGGGGTGTTTCTGTACCTGGTGCACCTGTGTCTGACTGAATCCTTGGCTGAAATTTTAGTTAGATGATTCAAGCAAAAGTGTGATTAAGTCAGTCTTTATTTGCTCTGTTTTCTTAGCACTGAGTTTATTTTCATTTGGTTACTGTTCACACACAAAAAAGCAATTGATGAACAATGTTAAAAATGGTCTGGAAAAGAACACAGTGTGTCTGTGTGTGCCCGTGTGTGTGTCTGTGTGTGTGTGTTTGCGCACGCATTCAGGGACACAGCATCCCTGTGCACATTCGGCTGGTGTCCTTGTCTGGCTTGCCAAACGTGCGGGGACCTTCCATTCTCTGAAGGATTCCCATCCCAAACAAGGCTAAGTAAAGAAACAGGCATATGGCATGTATTGGAGGTGGTTCAGCATTGGCACAGGGCATCTGCTGTGGTGAACAGGTATCTGGAAAAGGCGACAGTCCCATCCGCTCTTTCCGGAGCTTATCATTTATCTGGCCTTTGTTGTTGCTGCTTTTTGTTTATTATTATCTTAACAAAGGGAGGGAGAGTGTGCAGATCAGGGCCCTGGGCACTGGCACAACTGCTGTCCAAGATGGCTCCCTGCTTGGGCCGGAAACCGCCCTCTCCTTGCACACGGATGGGGTCTCGGCTGCCAGGGGCTCCGGCTGGGAGCAAGGAACACCCCGAGTGTTGGGGGCTGTGTCTGAGTGCAGACGGTCCTCTGAGGCTATGAGAGCTCCTGGGTGTGGCCGAGGGTGTCCTTGGTCTCCAAAGAGAGAGTCGACTTGAAAAAGCAGGCAGATTGGAGGAGCAGCTGCCCTCCTTGTGGATGGCATCCGTTGGTGGCTGAGTGGAGAGGCGCTCCGGACTGCCTCCCATTACCATTTCATTACGCGACAGCAGATCCATACACAGATCCATACGCTGCCTCTTGGATGGGGTTCCCGGACACAGCAGGACGCTGCAGCAAGAGCTTACCTCCTCTCTGCCTGCTGGAAACCCAGCTCCCTGCCATGTGGTGCTTACTGAGCTGGCAGCTTCAGGCTCACTCTGGGCAACCCAGATGATGGGTGCAGCCCTCCTATGGGCCACACGTGAGCTGCAAGGTGCCAGTGGCTGACACAGTTTCCGGAGGGGTTCCTGAGAGAAGATGAAGAGCCCAGCTAAAGTGCATTCTCTCACTCCAGCACCTCGAGCCTTTGGACTGTTGCTCAGTGGGGTAGCTCAGAATGATGGCCAGCCTCATAGGACTTGTGGGTCTGGTCACCATCATTTTAGTGATGAAGGAAATGAGATCATCTGGGTCACTGACACTCAGAGAAGGCGAGAGTTGGGGCCCTATCTGCTGAGTCCATGATGGGCTGCCATCTTTCGCTGGTGGCGGCAGGACCAGATGGCTTCCCAGGAACCACTATGCCTCAGAACTGGCTCCCTCCTCCTTGGGTCTTCATCTCCTTATGGATAAAACTAACGATCGGGATGCATTCCTTGTTAAAGGGTGATGATTCTGCACGTTCTTCCAACAAGGAGTTTCCTTTCTTTACTGACCAGCAGATTTCTTGATCATCTCTGTATTTAAAGAGAAAAGTCTGCTAGGTGGAAGCAATGAATGACATTATTCTTTCTCCTTATTTAAACCCATGTTGTGGGGTTAGCTTCCCCCCACCTACCCAGGATGAAATCTAGGAGAAGTCAGGGCTGGCTGTATGGCCACAGCAGGTATTTTCCTCTGGGCTGGATGTTTTTTGGAGTTCTCTACAGACTGCCTTGCATCGTCAGGGTGCCCCTGCCTACACTTTTAGAATGTTCTCTCTGCTGGGTGCCAGCCTCTCAGACACTGCATTCCATAGTGAACATCCAGTCTCTTCCTATGGAGTTGTTTTGTCCTTCCAGTGGCCTCTGGGGCCAAGTCTTTTGCTGTGGATTTATGCAGGGGCTCCCTTCCAAAGTGAGCCACATCCGGACCTTGAGAAACACTTTTCATTTGTTCCCAAATCCTCTGGAGGTAGAACCACCCCCCAGATGGCTCCTCCCCTTGGCCTGCCATCCCTGCAGCCACCAGCCTTATGACTTTGCTAAGCTGGGTCCTACAATGACCTCGTGTCCCACTGATGCCAAAGAACATGGGACAGGCTCATTTTGAGTCTCCATTCACTAAGCCTGAAGGGGGAAGCAGCCACTGTCCCTTCTTCCATGAGGAGGGCTGATGTCCGCGGCACACCAGCAACTCATCCCGAAGAGCTACTCTCCTGTACAGATCCCTGCCTTTTCTAAGTCAGTCCTTCTAGAGCCTCAAGTTGGGGGCTAGTTTGGGAGTCTGGACACTTCCTTGCCAGCTGACATCTCACTTTGGATAAAGCAAGTGTTAATCCTTTTTGTTTTATGGGTAGTCTTTTGGAGCATCCATTTAAAGAGCAGAAGAAACACAAATTTTAATATCCTGCTCACTTGATTATCAAGAAGCTCGTCTTAGAATCCAAAGTAAAATCTCTTTTTTTTTTCTAGAATTTGAGGCCCTTTTCTCCTTCCAGGTGGTTGGTGAGAGCATATTAGTGTCCACTCTAGTGACCCTTGTTGTACCTAAAATTGATGAAGCTTGTAGTCTCTCACACTATTCTTCTGAGGAGGGCTGTGTATTTTTTTGTGGTGAGGGTTAGACAGAGCAGCAAGGTATTTCCAGAAGTCCTGTGCAAGGCCACTGCCGTGTGGACAGAATGGCCGGCCTCCTCCCGCTGTCCTTCTCTCTTCTGCTGGATGTTTAGGACATCACAGCACAGCGTAAACATCCGGTGGCTTCCTCGTGGACCACCCAGAAGTGGACCAGCCAGGCCCTGAAGGCTCTTCCCGGAATGTTCCAGTCAGAAAACCCTGTGGGGCTGCAGAGCTATCCTGTTGACGTGGCTCCTGACCTCTGGGGAATACCAAGGCCAAGCTTGATGGAGGGCCTGACCCCCCTGTCCAGTGTGGCTGGTTCTATCTAAGGCCTGTACCCTGACCCAGACCTCTGCTCTGTTTAGCATGCCTCCTGTGCCTGTCAAGATGGCCTTTAAGGTTCTGACATCAAATACCACTCAGCCCTCTGACTCTCTGGGAAGGAGATCTTGCAGACGCCTCAGGAATTGGAAGGTAGCCATAAGGCAGACTATCACAAGTGCAAAACTTAAATGTCTTTAGGGTTAAGAGCAGGGCACATGTGTACTCTGCAAATGAAATCTTCTTCCAGTTAATGAATTCTTTACTCAGGTATATCAAAACTACCTAACTAACTTTTAATGTCAGAGCCCTGGGTTCGATCCCTGGGTTGGGAAGATCTCCTGAAGGAGGACATGGCAACCCACACCAGTGTTCTTGCCTGGAAAACCCCCCAAGGACAGAGGAGCCTGGCGGGCTGCAGTGCATGGGGTTGCAAAGAGTCAGACATGACCGAGCGGCTAGGCACAGCACAGCGCAGTGTACTTTTAATTCTAAAATTTCCAGTTGATTTCTTTTATAGGTTCTAATTTTCTGCCAAAATTCATCACTTGTCATCTATTTTCTTAAATGTATTAGTTACTATTGTTTCAAAGTCTGTCAAGTCTCTCTTTAACTCAATAGCTGTATCTTGTGTGGGTCTGTTTCTATTACCTATTGTCTTACTTTTCCATTCTTATTTGCATTCATTTGGTCTTATTTCATGGTGTGCCTGGTAATTTTCTATTGAATATCAAATGTCGTATTTAAAATTTTTAGGTCATTTTAGCCTCTAGATCGGCACTGTCATATAGGAAGAGAATGTGAGCCGTACATGTAATATTAAATTTTATAGTAATTACATTAAAGAAGTGCAAAGAAGCTGGTGGATTCGTTTTAATAATATATTTTATTTAATATTAGATATCCAAAATGTTCAAGTCATACGTGAAAATGTAACTGATATAAAAATATTTATATTTTCTGATTTTTTACTAAGTCCTGGAAATGCAGCGAGTATTTTATCCTCACAGTACATCTCAGTTCTGACAAAGTTACAACCCAAGGGCTCAAAAGCCACCTGTGGCTTCTGACCACTGTACTGGAAAGCACAACTGTAGACGATGCTGCCGCCTTCTAGGCCAGATTTACATTTCCGGTAGGCCTTTAGTCAAGGGGAAGATCAAACTGGGTGTGTTTATTTTCTATCTGCCCTTACTCCTAAGCATGTCCCTGCTGGGGTCATGACTGTAAGCACTGGGTATTTACCAGGTAACTTCTAACTTTACAGGCCCTAGATTCTAACGTTTGTCTCTTTGGTCCCTTGGAAACCTTTGCTTAGCTTCTCAGTGTCTTAGCTGCCACTTGTAAATTCACAGCTACCTGCAGGGGAAAAGCAATGCCAGAAACAGGCCCTGCTCTCCTATCCCCGTCTTTCTAGGATCTGGGCCCCTCAAGTCCTGGATTCTTTGATAACCTTCTTATGCCTAAAAATAATTTATACACACACACAATTTTTTGATGCAGTTTTTCTATTTATTCTCATTAAAACTGTGATTTGATACAAGTGTTTTGCCATAGCCAGAAGTAGAAATAAAATAACATCTTAATTAACTGAAAACATATATATATATATATATATACATATATATATTTCTGTTCAGCCATCAGCACTGTTCCAGCCTTTAAAATAAGACTTACGTCTCCGCCCCTGATTTAGCACAACCAAATCCCTGGGGAATAAGATTATTTTTCCCAATTCTAAGGATTGGCAAATCGAGGCATAATGAGTTTATTCCTAGGAAGAATCAGGGCCAAGATCCAAACCCAGTCTGTCTTTGTTCTCAGCCCAAGAGATTCCCACCTGCTCTACGCTACCCACCTGGTAGGGAGGTTCGCTGAATCTCCATCTCTGTGCAGGCCCTCCATGTGGAAACACAGAGAAATAGCAGGATTGGTAGTTATTCTGGGCAAAAGCACAAGAGGCATGCTCAGAGACCCTCATTTCATGTGTAGCATTTGTAGGGATGCTGCTTTATTCCAGACCCTGTGCTTGGTCATGTGGGAGAGACAGGATAATGTCATTCACAGGCCTGCCATTGAGGGCATGTTGTTTACCTGCGTGGGTCGGGTACCATGACCCTATCAACAGCACAGAGGCAGAGCTCTGGAAACCTTACAGCCCTGTGAGCCTGCACAGGTTCCCATGTACATACGGCTCCCGTCCCAGCTTCAGTCTGGGTTAGTCACCTCTGCACTGGCAGCTGGGACCTGCCTGCACATAGGGCTTGATGATATTTCAAGTATGTGCTTAGTCGCTCAGTCGTGTCTGACTCTTTGCGACCCCATGGACTGTAGCCCGCCAGGCTCCTCTGTCCATGAGGAGTCTCCAGGCAAGAACACTGGAGTGGGTTGCCATGCCCTTCTCCAGGGGAATCTTCCCAACCCAGGGACTGAACCCAGGTCTTCTGCGTGGCAAGCGGATTCTTTACCAGGAAATCCCATTTCAAGTATGAAAGTGAAAATCACTCAGTCGTGTCTGACTGTTTGTGACCCATGGACTGTAGCCTACCAGGCTCCTCTGTCCATGGGATTTTCCAGGCTAGAGAACAGGAATGGGTTACCATTTCCTTCTCCAGCGGATCTTCCCAACCCAGGGATTGAACCTGGGTCTCCCACACTGCAGGCAGAAGCTTTACCGTCTGAGCCACCAGGGAAGCCTCATTTCAAGTATAAAATACTCAAACGATTTTACAATGTGAGTGAACTAAGATCTTTGACATTAATAGAAATTTTAGTTTTTAACAATAAATATCCAGGTTAATGTGAAGCTTATTTTTAATTCACTGCTTTTAACCTAATATGCTTTCTTTTTTTAATAAGAGAAATCAACTTGTGTTTTCTAAAAATAAGAGCAACTTTTACCATTTTCTTGTCTGATTATTGAAAAATAAGAATGTTTTCCAGCCATTTCTCACTACAGGAAGACTGCCACAATTTGAGTTGATTTCCTTTCAGGTTTCTTCGTATGCCTATCTTCTACATAACTATAAACATACCATACATATGACTTTGCATGTAATATATACGTGTAATATGAACATTTCCACATATTATTAAAACTCTTTATACGTACAAGTTTATGGTTGTAATGAAATATCCTATTTGGGATTTTACATTTCTCCTATTGTTGAATATTTAAATTGTTTCCTATTTTTTTAATATTATAGATATAATGCAAGGGATGTCTTTGGACATGATAGTAGCCCCTCTTAATCCCCCCGTGCTCTCACATTTTAGATGATTTTTCTAGAGCAGATTACTAGAAATGGAGCCAATCCATCAGATAAGGGAATATTTTTGTGCTCTTTTACTTATTTTAAGCCTTGAATATACTCTGCAAATGGGCAATCACTTCACCCCAAATATCAAATACAGCGTGAGGCAGGAGGACTTGGGCAGCTCCTCGTGGCGAAGACCCAGTGCCTGGCTGAAGGTGGTGAGTCCCTAGAGAGCCCCAAGCTGTGAGCGGAAAGGGACTCCAATCCCCAAGGGCTAAGGGTAACATTAATAAACCAAAGGAAGGCCAGTGTGAGGGGGAGGGAGATACGCAACCAGGAAAACCTTTTGAGCAGAAAGTAAAATCAAGTCTGCTGGAATACCTCACTCTTCTTATGGCTGTAGCGATGGGGCTGTTGCGGACACGGTGTGGATATTGAATTTTGGTGACTGAATCCCATTTTAGACGCACTATGAGCTGAATCTCATTTTAGATTGACTCATATAAGGAACCCTGTGGTGACTTTATAAATCAGAAAGTTTGTTTGCAATTCAAATCAGTCCTTTCCTAAGTTATCTTCAGCTCCTTAATTTTACAAATTGTATATTGTAAATTTTTTATTTTTGTATATTGGTTTTTGCAAAGTACACTTGGAGGACACCAGGGGTCCATTTCAGCCATGGGGCTTGTGGGTCTCTGTGGGTCTCTGTTGGATCAATCCCTGAGGTTGACAGCCTGTCCTTGACCTCCAGCGGTCAGTTGAGTCCCAGGACCAGCAAATTGAGGAGGAAGTGCCCACAAGTTTGGAGGAGACTGATAGGTGTGAGGTGGAGGGGGGTTCAGGGAGGCTAAAGAAAGCTCACATCTGAGGGTCCCAAGCCCCCCACAGGAGAGGAAAGCTAGATGACCCTGCTGTGGGACTGAAGTTTCCGAAGGAAGCCTTGGCTACCACAGGTGCCTGCAGGGGTTTCAACTCTGACAGCAAATTAGAGCCCACTTGGATGCTGCAGAATGTTCTGGTCTGGTTTAAGCCAATGACGTAGAGGGCTTTGTCTGAGGGTGAGGCCGACGAGCTGGCAGACACCTTCTTTGACTCCTCCCATGGGGGATCATATGTTCGCAGACTGGATCTCTTTGCCAGGCACACTGGAACGGAAGAGGCGGGGCTGCAGGGCACACCGCCACCTCCCCAAGGGACATAACTGAGGCCTTTGATTTACAATAGCCTCAGCTTTGGGGTTTTCTTTTACCCTTTCCTGCCAGCACCAAGAAGCCATGGAGTTGGGTCTTAGAAATTCAGCAAAGCACAAAAGTCACATCTTAAATCATGATCATGTTTAAAGTACTTCGAATGACTGATCTGATTTTGTAAATAAAGCCAGCTTTGCATAAATTAATGGAAATTTGCACTGGGTAGCATGGGAACTTACTTTCCCAAGTTCTTGGGGACCCTGTGGCAGGGGGCACTTGTTCTGCTGCTGAACTCGTGGGTCTAACCTTTCCAGTGAGGTGGTGTCCTTCTTATCAGGCTTGAGTGCTGAAAACTGCTAAATGTCACTGAACTTTGCAAGTTGCTGTGTTTGCTGAGGCACTGTTCAAACCTCGAAACCTAACTGGAGGTAGAAGTGGGAGAGACACCCCAAGACCTAAACTCAACTTTGGGAAAATTTGTAAAGAGCCCCATGAGCCACATCCCCGCTGGAGCTTGTTGAAAATTCACACATGTATCAGTAATTATTTAACAATCAAGGTGTCCTAAACTTTTCTACAGTGTAATTTACATTGATTTCTTCATTTTACATGTAGTAATTAATTTTGTCTTACTGACAGATGATTCTCAATGACTGATTTCAAGAGATGTTCCTGACAGGTACTTTTTAACCCTTTGTTGTCTTTGGAAAGCCTTATTGTACTCTGAGGGGGTGTTCTGGGCAGCACAGGGATTTCCAGAGCGTTTGGGCAACAGCTATGTGGAAGTGGGAGGTGGGAGGCAGTTTACATGTAGCTCTTAGGTCTGTTCAGAGTCACTTTGGGGTGGAGCTTGGGGATCATATAGGAAGGGCTTCTATCTCCCCCTGTTAACTCTTTGCTCCCTTTAAGAGCTGGCACCTATGGATACTGTCCTAGACCATGCTTGAATAGGCTCCAGGGTATAAGAAGGATTCTCCAGCTTTAGAAGACAAAGTGGAAGTCCCTAAATTTACTTTGAATGAAAAATTGGGAGAGTTAAAGATAATTATAAGGCAACCATTTTTTTGTTTGTTTCTGTACATATCTTTTCCCTTATAACACATGAGAGTTATAAAAAGTTCTTGTAGGGTGGAAAGATCTGCAGAAATGACCATTACATGTGGTGAAACCACAGGTCCTAAGCCAGTCCTGTGTTTCAGTTTTATCTGGACAATGAGCGCTTGTTCATGTCCGTTATCTCTGGGACATGTTGGCAGAGGGACCCTGATGTCAAAACAGCACAGGTTACAATTCTGCTGTGTTTCTTGAAAAAAAAAAAATCCTTCTGACTTTCATCCCTGTTTTATAGACTCTGAGTATTAATTTATAACTCTTGGATTTAAAACACAGGCATATCCAGGTTAGAATTTTAAAAATGGGGATGGAAGTCACAGGGAACATTTCTTTGTAGAATCTGAATTGTGATCGAATGTGTTGCCCCCTTTGCATTGCAGATGATGACCATTGGGCAATATTCTTGCTATTGTTAATGAGGAGGATGTGTATCGTCCACTTTGCAACTTTCCATCTTAAGTGACCTTTTAAATTTGGATCCTATCCAAGTCACATTTTCGTATTAATGAATGATGGAAAAGGTAAATGAGGTTCAAAGTGTTCTAACACTCACAGGTTAGAACCTATGTCTATAGCTAAATGTAGTCATAACTTCGTATGTGGAGAGGGGGTTTCAGCACCGATCCTGTAGGCAAGCCTTGCATGTCAGTGGCTGCGTCCCACTTAGATGGCGGTGACCGCCCTGTAGCATGGAGCTTCCCCTGGTGGCTCAGAGGTTAAAGCATCTGCCTGGAATGAGGGAGACCTGGGTTCGATCCCTGGGTTGGGAAAACCCCCTGGAGAAGGAAATGGCAACCCACTCCAGTACTCTTGCCTGGAGAATCTCACAGAGGGAGGAGCCTGGTAGGCTACCATCCATGGGGTCGCAAAGAGTCAGACACGACTGAGCGACTTCACTTCAAGAATGAAGAAGCATTTGTCTGGCAAATACTAAGACATTTTTGGAGAATTCCCCAGGCCTTTGCCCAGCCTGGTTCTTCTCTGGGCCAGACTCTGGTCAGAGTTCTAGGAGACCAGGTCCCAGATCTGGGTCACCATCGTCTTTAGGCTGTTGCTGCTACTGCGTCTGTAGCTCTGCCTCTGAGGGCAAGCTTGGGCCCCTTGGGGGATTTTTGTCATTATCATTCTTGAGTACCGTGTCCCTCGATATTTCATCAGAGAAGGTGCCAAGATCTGGCTCGGCTTGCGGTGACAAAGGTCTTTGTGTGCCTCCTGGTCTTCTGCTTTGCCTTTCGTCCCCCAGGCATCTATTATTACTGTAATGTGACTAAAGCGGCCTTTTATCCCCAAAGTGCCTCCCAATATTTTCCAGTAGAAAGTAGTTAAGTTCTTCTTTTTACACCTGCCATTTCCACCTACTTGTGCAGAACAGTCTCAGGCTATGTGTGAGCATGTGCACGCATGTTCTCAACTGTGTGTGTACCTGTAGTGTGTTTGTGAAGGTGTGTGTAGGTATGTGCTGTGTGAATGTGGGCATCTTTGCAAGGCACGGGGTATGTTAGAGTGTCCCCATGAGGATTCCCCTGAAGAAGGAAATGGCAAACCACTTTATTCTTGCCTGGGAAAGCTCATGGACAGAGGAGCCTGTCAGGCTATAGTCCATCGGTTCGCAAAGAGTCGGACTCAACTTAGCAACTAAACAACAACGTGTAATGTGTGAGTGCGGGTGTGGATGCGTGCGCTCTGGTGAGTGGAGGTGTGTGCATGCTCGCATGTGAGGGTATGGGAGTGGGCATCAGAGGGCACTAGTGCTGAGCCGTCCAGGTCACTGGGCTTTGTCTCCTTAGTCATATCATAGCCTCCTTCTTTATTCGTGTTCATTATTTGCAGGGCGATTAGTGGCTATGCCTGCCCCCTTGGTCACAAATAGTCCCATGGTATTTAGGAATAGTCAAGTCTTCACCAAACGTTAGCAAATCCTTCCCAACACTATTGTCCTTGTAGCATGAACTGGCACCTGCCCCCCAACCCCACACCTGCGGGAGAAATTCATTACATTTTGACACATTTCCTAAGCAAGCCTGCTGATGCACTATGTTAAAAAAAGTAATTAAAAAAAATTCAGATCTCGGGAAATTCCAGCAGTCAGTCTCCTCCCTTTCTCCTAATCTCTTCATGGTAATGCTCACAAGTACCCTCGGTCCAGACAATTCTTCATTCATTCTCCACCCCCCACCACACTCATACCCAAACTCCCCACCGCTGGAGATTAGCCTTTTGTGAGGCAGTGCATCAAAAGCTTTCTTAAAGTCCCAGTAAATTATACCCCTGGTTTCCCTCTTCAATTCCTTTTTGTTACTTTTTCAAAATATTCTATTAGTTTTGTTACGTATGATCTCCCTTTTGTGAATCCATGCTGAATATCTTTAATTAAATCATAACTTTCCCTATTTTGTCCCTGATTAGTGTTTCCAATATCTTCCCCACCGCTCAAGTCAAGCTTACTGGTGTTTAATTTCCTAGATCTCCCTCAGAGCCGTTATTAAATATAGGTGTTGCATAAGGGCTCTCGTCCACTGCTGCTTCTCCCGTTTCCCAGGGTATTTTTAAAAGGTATTTGCTAATCGTTCCCCCGTCTCCTCACCTCCACTTGCACAAATTCTAAGATGGTTCCCATCTGGTCCCGGAGTTATCAGTCTTCAGACACTCTAATTTCTTTCTCACCTGTTCTGCTAGGATGCCTATTTCCTTCGGAAATGTTTTCCTCTCCTTGGGAAATGCTTGTCTGTTACTGGCATCTGCTCTCTCCTTCCCTTTACGGACATGGAGGCAAGCCTTCTATTTTTTTTAAATTTTCCTTAGCAGTTGTCACCCCTCATTTCAATATACTATGCTCTGCATCTCCTTACATCTTTAAAAAAGCATTGCAGACTCAGATCCAGCACTACCTTGCTAAGCCCCCCAATTTAGAAGTCAATATTTCCCTTCCCTAGGGGTGATAGCATCACTGACTTTTAATTTGGGGCAGGAAGTGCTGACCCTTTGGTAGTTAAACTGTTCTTGATGCCCTCAGCTCTTCTAGGGGAAGGGTGATATCTTGAGGCCTCTCCCCGCCCCGACAACCGGTACAAAAGGAATGTGGCTCCCACAGCAGCTTTCAGGGGGTTGTAAAGTTTCCCAAGGGTCATTTTGCAAACCTCTCCTCCGGAGTCGGCTTCAGCCTGGGTGTTTTCCTTTCCCCCATCCCAAGCTGTGCTGCTGGTTCCCCTGCGCCTGATGGATGCGCTTCTGTCTCTCGTGGCTCCTCCAGTCTCAGGCTGTATTGTGGACTCACCTCATGAATCTGCTTCCTTCTAGACCTCCGTTCCCAGGACACAGACTAAAGGGCTGCCCGTGGAGGGTGCACACCCAGTGACTTTCAGACGCTGGCAACAGCAGGTGCCGCTGTGAAGGGGTGGCCACAGGGAGGGGTTTCACATCCCTGCCGTGAGGACTGGGGAAGCCTCTTTAGATGCACTATCCTCTCCTAGCTTGACCTCGTTTCCTTTTCCAGCACATACAACCCAGATCTGCACGCTGAAACATCGCTCTCAGGTTGTAAATTCTACACCAAATCAAAAGGCCAAATCCTTCTGTAAACCCGAGGGCCGCTCGACCTACATAATACCAAAGAACCTGGCGCTGATGGCTATCGTGGGGCCCGCTGGGCAGGGGGAGGAGAGGTGTGAGGTCCGTGCCCTCCAGGGCAGGCTACCAGCTCGAGTCAAGTTGCAGAAACAACATCAGTCAAAAATTTCAACAAAGTAGGTGTGTGACATCAATAGTCCTCTGACATTTTTTATGTCAAAAGGCACACAGCCCGTGCCCCGTATCCTTCATCATGCAAATGATGGTAATTTGCACACACAGAGGGATTTGAAATTTTAAAAGCTTAATAAAGGCTGTGTATACACACACACTCGAGCCAGTTTTTAAAAACTGCATTTAATTGAGTCAAGTAGCATGTTACTTTGGGGAAAAATGAAGATCGTTTATACTGTTTTTTTTTTTTTTTTTTTTTTTTTAGTTCAAAAGTCTTTTTAAAAAACTGATTGCATGGTGCAGACTAGTTGAGGATCCTGCTCAGATGCAGCAATGAAAAGTAGGTGGGCAGGCCCCCCTGGAGCTTTGGGATTTCTTTTTCACCCCTACAAGTATGTCTCCATCGAAATGGGCCACTGTCCCTTTGCCTTGGGGTTGTGGGATGGGATGGCCTGTGCCTGTAATTCTATCATTCATCAAGACCCTGAGACCAGGGACCCAGAACCTTGGTCCACCCGCCTCAGTGAGCCCCCCGATGGGGTGCGCCATCTTGTGTCTGCTTCTGAGTGCCTTTCCCAAAGCAATTTATAGATGGACTTTGTAAGTGAAAACAAGAGACACAGGTGCTTCATAATAATTACTTGCACATTTACAGAATCGGACATTCTGTCATTTAATAGACCTAAAACTAAAAAGCTTTTGTCTGTGAAAGGTGACCAATAGGAAAAGGGTTTGGATTATATGATATCCCATAACTTAATCATATGGCTCTTAAGAGGGGGACATACACAGCTGTGTCTCACTAATATGCATGCGATATGCGTAAACTGATACGCTTTAATCCTAAACTTGTTTTTAGCAGGAAGAAGAAAGCATTGAGATGAGGAACATTAAGATTCAATATTAACCATTTTTTTCCCTTTGGGCAAAATTATTCATCACTTGATATTTATCAAAACAGCATTTTTTTTTGCAACAGTGAGATGGATCCTCCTGAAAAATTTCCAAACATCCTCAAAGTTATGTGACAAAGTGGAAAGGGGAAGAGAACAGATAACAGCCTCCTTTTGGCCACAGAAAGACAATGGACTTGAAGGACAGACATTTGTTCTTTTCAGGCTCAGGAGTCATCCTAGCCCCCTAGACCTAGGGCTGGGGCAAATGTTGGAGTCATTTAGAAGGGCTGTCCTGTTGTACGCCTCCCCTATTATAAATATTTGATTTGTCCATGTGCTCTGATGTTTGAATCGTTCGTTTGTGCTGGTTTAATCTAAATTATTTAAGTGTACTTTCTTTAATAATCTTAACCAAAATTTAAAAAAAAAGAAAAGAAAAAAGAAACTAAGACAAAGGAATTGTGGATTAGAGACTTTATTTTCAGGGCAAAATGATACGGATAAGTGAACATCAACTGACCAGAAATTATTTGCTTCTGTCTGTTAGACACGTAATGGAGTCATTTAACTAGTCAAATTAGGAGCTGCAGAAATGCACCATGCTTCATTACTGAGTTCGAATGGGCACCATTTTACATTTACGTCAAAAATTATCTCATAGCAAATTAATGTTTTCATTGTGCTGAAAAGCTGAAGCTATGCAGTGTTAGCACCACCTAGAGGCCATTGCAAAAATACTTCAAAGGGATCTACGACCCAAGGATAAGATGATCAATAGATTAGTTTTAGGGAATAGAGTCCTGACCCCCTTTTCAAGTAAGAACGTAGTCATTGACTCTAATTAGCTGGGTTTGGCTTATGATGTGAAGTTCTGAGAGTTCTATGAAGATTTCCCTAAACTTGGCTTAATATGCAATGTGCTGAAATGTTTCTGCAATTTTCCACCCTCTCTCCGTGTTGCTCTTTAAGTCTTGAAAATATGTTTATTTGTTTTTTCTCACTTTGCTTGATTTTTTCTACCTTCGGACTTGTATTATATCAAAAATCTCAGATTTTAGCTGAAATAGCATAATTTTAGCTGAAATAGCATGGTAAATAAACAAGGAGAGTTTTTTTTCTCCCATATTATAAGTTGGCGTCATTATAATCTTTCTTTTGTCAGTAAAAAACTTGTTATCTATGGAAAGAGGCAAAAAATATGACATTGTTTCAACTTAAAAAATACTGAAACTAGTAAATTCTCCGTTCACATAGGTTATAAAAGGTTGGTAGATTTCTCAAGAATGTTGGTTTCTGTTCAACTCAGAGAGAAACCATTTAGGATAAAATAGCAAACCTCTCCCTGATAAAAAATATTTCTTAAAATGATGCGTGGGCATCCAGTGACTCTGGGAAGCCAGAGCATACTGTCAGAGCAGAAGCAAAAGAAAAGATCAAAGCATATAAATAGCATCGAGAACTTGAGAATATTTCAAGACAACACTGATGTCTGAAATATATGTGAATGACTGCATCATGATCGAGGCAGACATATTTCAAAGTACAGCCAGAATCTGACCTCCAGCTCGGAGCTTTAAATTCTCCAGAAGACATCTGTTTTCTGAGAAAGCCTTACCTACCGCTGCTCCATATAGAGGGAGGAGCCCTGGGCTAGGTGGGGAGCTAACAGGTGGGTGGCCCTCGTGGGTTTCGGGTCCAGGCCACCGAGAGGGGGTTGCAGGACACCCTTCCTCTGAGAGTGTAGCAGGTAGGATTGCTCTGGCTCCAGGTGAGAGACGCACCCGAGTTTCTTTGTGCGCTTCCCTAGGGGGCGCCCCACATGCAGCGTCTCTCAGGGATGAGGTGGTGATGCACCTCTTAGGTATACCTCCTTTCAGAGAGTTGGCTTCACCCCTCTGGTCCCTGTATTCTCCCAGCTGCTGTTCTCTTGCTACTTAACTTTTTCAGCAAGCAGAAGCTGGAGAAAAACAAAGTGGCAGGTGTGATTTCTAAACAAAACAGAAAACTCTGATTTAAAAACAACAACAACAACAAAAAAAGAGAGGATAAACATAAGTAAATAGAATAGCACCCATTTTATTCTTAACTGTGATTCACAAGTGACCATTTTTAATTAAAATGCTGCCTGTCAACCTCTTTGCAGACCAAAAAAGAAAATTCCCTCGGAATGTTATCAACTCTCCAGTTTCTGCAAAGATGCTGTATTTTCAGATTTCAAAGAGAGGATCTCCTTTTGAAAGTAAATAATTGTTGGCGATCATATGAGCCTGCTAAGTACAGTATTTTAAACCCATGCTGTGTTGAAAAGTTCAAGAATTTTGCAGTGACCTTAGGGCCACAGATAGGATAATGAAAGATGGAAAGATGAGGGCAGGGTCTGAAAGCGAGTTCTCTTTTGTTCTAACGGAAGCTTTTTGTGTGTGTGGCTTAAGCTAGTGGTTCAATAGAATTTCTTTGAAACAGACACAAAAAATGTTAAGGGCTGGTTACAAGTACTCTCGTCTGCTCTTCCCCTTGAAATGCAGGGAGAATTTTACCTCTTCTCATGAATCTTGTCTGCTGAAATGTCTCAGTCTTCATGTTATGTTTACCAAGGCCAGGCCGGAGGATCCGATAATTTATAACCATTCCTATTGGGTTTTATGTAATAACTTTGGAACTCATATAAAGTAATGATCCACAAACTCTTTTAATGTTCATTATAAAATATGAAATATTTCTCAGAACCATTGCAATTATGTGACCAGACATAACTGTTTCACACATGAGTAAATACAGGGAGGTTTAACATAACTTTATTATCTTCCTGTCTTTTCTTCTCATTGATGTGATAATACTGTTTTAATATTTTTCTAAAGAAAAGTTAAGTAATTTTAGAATCTCTACTGAGGCCCGCTTTATTGGCTTTTGTAATAGAACTCTCAAATCTAATTGTATTTATGCTCAGACTGACACCAGTAAATGTCGTGAATGGAAGGGAAATGCCCCCAAAGCTGTGTATTCTCTAATTATCGATAGATGTGTCTCTGCTGACAAGGCCTGGGGATTTGGGGAGAGTCGGAGAAGCAAAACCGCGATGGAGGCACAGCCATCAGAGGCCCTGCAGATGCTGAGAAGGGCTTTTCGAAGGGGCAGATGAGCCCCATTGTTCTGTACTCACCACGAAACTTTCCTCCTTCCCTGTGTTGTGTCTGCCTCACCGGGGCCCAGAGCCAGCAGCATGAAACTTCTCATACGATGGAAGGCTGATTTCCAAAGAGAATTATTCCTGGGATCCTGTCCTGGAGATTTGAGCCGAGTGACATCGGTCTGGCTGCTTGATCTTTATCTGGAGTGTGACCTTGGAGGTCAGCTGTCCATGGTGTGAAGTGTCCTGCAGTGGTGGAAGGCAGTGGGGACTGCTCTGTACCCACTGTTCTTACTCCCTGTCGGGGCAGCCTCTCCTCGGCCACCCATGTCCTTATGACTACAGTGACTATTTCTAGTCTGAAAAGTGAAAAGCGAAAGTGATGTCTGACGTGTCTGATGCTTTGCAACCCATGGACTGTAGCCGGTCAGGCTCCTCTGTCCATGGGATTCTCCAGGCAAGAATACTGGAGTGGTTAGCCATTCCTTTCTCCAGGGGACCTTCCTAGTCTGCTGCTGCTGCTGCTGCTAAGTCGCTTCAGTTGTGTCCGACTCTGTGCGACCCCATAGACGGCAGCCCACCAGGCTCCCCTGTCCCTGGGATTCTCCAGGCAAGAACGCTGGAGTGGGTTGCCATTTCCTTCTCCAATGCGTGAAAGTGAAAAGTGAAAGGGAAGTCGCTCAGTCGTGTCCGACCCTCAGCGACCCCATGGACTGCAGCCTTCCAGGCTCCTCCATCCATGGGATTTTCCAGGCAAGAGTACTGGCGTGGGGTGCCATTGCCTTCTCCGTCTTCCTAGTCTGGTACCTGGAAAAGATTGAAGAGGGCAGGTTGTATGCTTGGGTTTCTGCATCTTCCAGAAAAGGAGAGGCTTTCATAGCATCGACCCGTTTCTATTATTTAGTCTTAGACAAACGCTTCTTGAAGTCTAGTGTGCAAACCAGTAGCCATGTATCTCTGACTATGCAGATTCTGATTCAGTGGGTCTAGGAAAGGTCCAAGCAAAGGCCTTTCTCGTCTGCTCCTGGCTGAAGTCCCTGCTGTGGGTTGCCCTGGCCTGCATTCCTTGTCCACCGTCTCCTCACTGCTCTTTCCCTGGAGGTAAACAGAGCCGCCAGAGAGTCTAGAGGGCAAGGTGAGGCCCTCAGAGCGGCTCAAGAAGGATAATGGGAACCAAAGGGTAGCCTGGGGGTTGGATTCCGCTCACAGATGTGTTTTGTTTGGCTTGTGTGATATTTACACGTTTGTCTTTGATTAATTGCAAACATTCTAAAACTGTGAGGTTTTTACTTACAAACCCAGGTTTCCTGGTTCTCCGGAGAAAGTGGACTATCCAGGACAGGTGATGGAACTGGATAGGGGGCTCGCTTTAGGTACACGTGGCTCTCGCTTTCCCCGGGGATCTTCCTGCCCTCGGTGCTCCACCCTCCGTGCTCATCTGGGGCTGCCCTGCTCAAAGCACAGCATTTGACAGTCTGGCCCATCCAGGGGGTCTTTCATTGGAGTTTTCAGGACGAGAACCCATGGCCACCTCAGAACCTAGACTCCTCCCAAGTGCTTCAACTCTGCCTCTGGCAATTGCTCCTCCTATTTTAGGAGCTGTTCGAGAGCTTCATTCTCCCAAGCAAGCTGCTGGAGAGCAGGAAACTCTCCACTAATTAAACATCTCGAGAAGCCCCCTCCCTGAGGCCAACACCACGTCAGAGACAAGCAGGCGTGATGCGCACGCTCCCTGACAGCAGGTGTGAGCCGAGGGTGGCTGCCCAGGCTGCGAAGGTTCCAGAGGCGCAGGACTTTCCCGGGGGGTGGTCGGCTGCTGTCCAGTTCACAGGTAGGCAAGTTGGGGGCTTGTCACAGAGTCAGGAATGTTCCTTCGTGCTTCGAAAAAACCTGTGGCCCCTGTCACCACCCGCATCCCATTCTCACTCATCCTCAGCCACCCCTGGAAGCCAGTGGGCCATGTTGGAGTTTGAGGTGGCAACAAACAGGCAAAGTCAACATGTGTGGTTGCTAAAGCAAACAACGTGGAACAGTTGCAGGCAGAGGTTTCTCATGACCATCCCTGGTTGGGTGACGACTTTAAGAGGAAACCAAGAGGCTCTTCTGCTTCCCCGGGCAGCGGCCCCCTTGGCCTCCCGTTCCTCTAGCGGGGGACAGCGGCTGCTCGAACTGGTCACCGCGCTGCTGCTGTGCTGACTCCACTTGGCTTTCCCTGCGTGAGGACCGGCAGCCCAGTCTCTGCGTGAAAGGTTGGACCTGGCCCTGGCAGATTTGAGAGCCAGCCTCGGGGCAGGCCCTTCTGAGCTCGGAGCAGAAGCCTCTAAGGCAGTTCAGCTGTGCCCACCCTCCAGTCCTGAGCAAAGACTGCTCCGAGCACAGATATTTTTATCCCTGAGCAGAATTCAGGGGTAAAATCTCTTTATTTATTTATTTATTTTAAACTGTTGCATACTGGTTAGAGACGAGTCTTCCTGCTGCCAAATTCCTCAAGCTGCCTTCTGCAGCGTGAACGGGTGAAGGAGTCCTCCGCTCCTGCAGCTGAGCCCCATACATCCAGGGAGTCAGAGGCTCACAGAGGACACGCAGGTCTTCTGTCTCCACTCAGTTCCTGGTTAGGTAAATCTCGCTTGAATTAAAATTTCCACTTCTTCCTTTTTCAAGATCAACCGTTTTACAAGATGAATCGAAAACAATCGTTTCACAGGTGACGCATAGTTTCTGGACTGTTCAGTGACAGAGTGCACAGAGATAGCCACGCTCCAGCTTTCTTAATCATCGTCTCAGAGGGTTCTGCTCAATGCTGTTTGTGAATACGGACGAGGAAATCTATCACATGGTGCACTCAAGGAAAACGGCACCCAGGTATAACCACATGCAAAAGAAATGCCCCGCTGCAGGGCACACTGCTAGGCACGGGGAGCTGGCAGCCAGGGAGTGGTGGCAGTCTGGAGAAACTAGGATGAAATCAACCCTCATCCCCAGAGTTTGCAGTCTACTTGGGGAAATGAAACAATAATATGCATATAAGTTAAATGGATATCTGAGACAGTGTCTGATAAAGTCATAATAAATGGTGGGAAGGAAATAAGGTTGGGAGGAGCAGGAGGGCATTGAGCTGAGTCTTGAAAGATGGGGAGGCTTTGATGCAAAACAGTGTTTTAAAGCTTCATGCAAAGAAGGCAACTAGCAAGGATGTCCTCTTGCCTTTAGTGGCCTTTTCTCTTTCACCTTCACTCACATCTGACAGTATTTGAAAGGGCTCAGAAATGAAGTTCTCTTAGCTTCAACAAGTCACGATGTTCTAGAGACCTACCCTGGGATCCCTCTCCTGCCTGTCCTTGGTATGACTCTAAGGAACAATTGCCTGGCCTTCTGAATTGGGAACTACTTGAAATAAAATGACTGTGTTTTATATGATGAATTCAATTCTTTTCTAATGAATTTTATCAGACTGCCCTTCTGAGCACATTGCAATATGGCAGTGCCGGACTATTTTCTAGCATAAGAAAATAAATTAATTTAGGATTTTTTAATCACATTAAAACAATATTAAAACTCTGGTGCATCTTTTACTAGCCCTTCGCTGGAGCACACTGTGCTGCCGTTGACAGCCCAGCCGGGAGAGGCGCTGCGGTCTGTCCCCTAACGTTGCTCGTAGCATCCGCGGCTGTGGGTCTTCTGTATGCGCACGGGGGCAGCAAGCTAGCTGCTCTGCGGCTTGCTCTCCAGACTCAGGAGGTGTCATGCCATCTCGGCAGGGACACAACCACACATGTGCTCTCTGGTCTGTGACACTCACGGCCTTCCCTTCTGTCTCCAGACAGCTATGCCTGTCGTCTTGTTACAAGGCTCCACAGAAAGCCGGGCTCACCTCTAACACGGCAGAGGTGATGCAAGGCTACCAAGCTAGGCTCATTAGATGCCCTGCACTTGGGGGCCTTGGTCTCATTTCCTAACTCAAGGGAGCCCACCTGCCTTAGATGGCCTCTACTTGAACCATGGAAATTGCAGGGGAGACTTGATGGTGGTAGGCTCATAGCCTGATCAGAAAGTCAGAAGCTACTTTGAAGGCTTAGCTTATCTACTTTACAAAGCCCCCCTTTCCTGGAGTTAATTCATAGTTAGTCTGTGGCTGGCCCTGGTGCAGTATAGGGAGTCAGAAAGTGAAAGTGTTAGTTGCTCACTTGAGTCTGATTCTTTGAGACTTGCATGGACTGTAGCATGCCAGGCTCCTCTATCCATGGGATTCTCCAGGCAAGAATACTGGAGTGTATTGCCATGAACTCCAGGGGATCTTCCTGACTCAGGGATCAAACCCGGGTCTCTTACACTGCAAGTGAATTCTTTACCATCTGAGCCATCACCATGGAAGCCCGTAGGGGATCAGAAGGGGTAAATATTTCATCTGAGATACCATACTGATGGTGCCAATGCTAGCGTGAAAGAGGCAGAAACAAGATATTCAAAACATGTTCATAAGTTCTCCCAGTGGCGTGTCTTGGCCATACTTGGCAGATCAGACACTCAAATCCAGGAATGTCCTAGAAAGTAGAAAGCATATAAATAACAGAGTAGTCAAGAGCTAGGGACTGGTGCCTGATAGTTTCCAACTAGGACGTGATGCCCAGGAAGCAACTGAACCCCACTGAGCTTCAGTCTTCTTCTCTGTAGGATGAGGATGGGAATAGAACCTCCCTCAAAGGTTCATCACTCTGTGGAACATCAGTATCCAGAGGCAACAAGATTCCAGGAATATGAGACGGTGGCAAAGTCCAAGAGGACCCTCCGCTAAAGCCACTGCCCTCCTGGTTTCTGGACCTTCTTCTCCTTCACTGGCTCCCCCTTCTTGGTGCTTTTTCTGACTCCTCTTCCTCATTTGCCCTCCTCAGGCTCTTCACGGTTCAATCCTGACCTCTTCCTGGGAGATCCTATCCTCCCTCATAGATTCCACCACACGCCTGCTGGTGGTTCTCAGGCCCCAAACCTTCAGCCCACTTCTCTCCTCCAGAACATCTACTCTAATATGCTATGGGACTCCTCTGTGGGGAGATCTCACAACGTCAAACTTAGGCGTTAACCTTGATTTCTCCCTTTCCTCTCATCCAGCCCACCAAAAAGCCCTGTCAATCCTATCTAAAAAATGAACCTAGAATCTCTCTTTCCTCCATCTTCACCCTTCACTGTGGGTGATCATCGTCTCTTACCTGAGCTATGCTTAACTGATCTAGACCTTCCTCCAAGCCAACTTGTGCCCTAGAGTGAGCTTCTAGGACATAAATTAGTTTTTAACACCTTTCAAAAGCTTTCCATCCCCTTTGTACTGAAACTCAAGGCCCCTTAGCTGCAAAGCCCAAATGCTCGTGTCCCTGCACAACCTCCAGCTGCATCTCTCAGGCTCTGCTCCAGCTGCGTCGGTCTTCTCTCTGATCACTAAACCCTTCTGGCTGTTTGATACCACAGGGTCTTTGGGTACTCAGCTCTCACTACCTAGAATGAATGACAACCTCCCCCTTGGCCATGCACACGTACACACAGCTTTTCATGGCCAGCTC
The DNA here is from genome assembly GCF_016772045.2 of Ovis aries. NCBI lineage: Eukaryota > Metazoa > Chordata > Mammalia > Artiodactyla > Bovidae > Ovis > Ovis aries. The sequence goes on from NC_056067.1 coordinate 40,661,498, forward strand.
CTCATTCATTAGACCTTACTTGAAACATCATGCTCTCAGAGAGGCAGTTACTGACCATCCGCTCAATAATGGCTCATCCCTCTATTATTCCCTCCCTCAGTCCCTTGCTCACTCGTTGTTGTTATTTAGTTGCCAAGTCTTGTCCGACTCTTGTGATCCTTGGACTGTAGCCTGTCAGGCTCCTCTGTCCATGGGATTTCCCAGGCAAGAAACTGGAGTGGGTTGCCATTTCCTTCTCCAGGGGATCTTCCTGACCCAGGGATCAAACTCACATCTCCTGCATTGGCAGGTAGATTTTTTTACCACTGAGCCACCAGGGATGCCTGCTCACTTCTTAGCAATTATTTTAAAACATGTGTGCTTAGTTTTTTCATCAGTTTTGGGTCCAATTCTCCCTCCAAACTGAGAATCGAAGCTGTCAGAGACCTTGTCTATTCTGCTTATGCTTCCGTACTTCTGAATACCACAGTGTCCAACCCACAGAAGAGGTTTAATAGTATTTCTTGAATGAGGGAACGAAAAATATGCACAGATACATAAAATAAAAAGTACTTAAGTAAGCATCAGTTTTCACTCATGTTTAGAATCTGTTTCTTGGGTCCAGAGAGTCATTTCTTAGGTGTGCTCATTAGGGATGTCGAAGACTTGGTTCAGTGGAATCTAACTTTACCAATTGCGTGGGGGATTTTCAGAGATTACTTACAGTAAATAAGATCCTCTGAGCCCCTGTGAAACGCTGGAAGTGATGCATGCAAGTGTGGCCTCCAGGGTGAAGAGCCGGACCCGTCCTTCTGAAGAGAAGACTTAGTCTCTATCCCTGACCTCCCACCCCTATTTGGCCCAGTGGTGTGTGCGTGTGTGTGCGTGTGTGTGTGTGTGTGTATGTGTGTGTGTCTGTGAGTATAGATGGTGATCCTCTTTGACAGATTGTTGGCAGTTTTAAAATCTCCATCTTTACCTCCTGTGAAAAGCCATAGATGACAAATATAAGGGATTTGTTAATGAATGTTAGTGGTACATGTGGTCACTCCACTTCTCAGTGAAGATGGGACCACTGGTTCCTTTGGAAGAGAAACTAGGAGGAGGAAGACCTGCATGAGGCTGACAATTCAAGAGCCAGTGTGCAGAACGCAGCTATAATCCCATCACCCAGACTTCCCTTGCAAAAATGACTGCATTTTGGAGCTGGCATCTTTCTGAGAGGCCTTGCTGGACGAGTTTATCTGTAATTTGTCACAAAGAAGCTGTTTCTAATGTTGGGAAATGCTTCGATGTTGGCAACCCTGGATCACAAGGATTTTTCTCCACCCTGCCATCTCCTTGTGTAGTAGTAAAAAAATATATATATATCCTTTCACCACGGGGACTCTGATGTTAAACTATATAAATGAAAGAAATTGACTTTGAGCCCCAAAATAAATATATAACACAGAAATAGCTGATAAACTAATAAATATCTATCACCGTTATGTTTCAAGATTTCCCAAAGATATCTGAAGAGCACTTAATTGTTACTGAGTAATCAATTATTCAATTAACCTTCTTCTCATTGAATATATTTTTGATACAACTTTTTGAAGCTTCAGCTTTAAAAGGTTCCTATCGATTGAAAGTTTCAAGGCCATATGGCCTGAATATTGGATTTGTGCTGTCATGATTGACAGTGGAGGCTGGTATCATATGCAAATATTTCAGATGGTGTGAGTTTCAGTGATGAGGCTACAATGGTGATGCTCATTTTATAGGAAAATACATTTATGCACCTGTGAATGTATATACATATGTACTTACATACACAAAATCCCTGCCTTCTGCATGCACTCCCCCAGCCCCATGCGTACACACACAGCGATGCTTCATTTGGTACAAACATTGACCAAATACAAGCCCCACTCCAGACGTGAGCCCAGCGTTCCGAAGAGTAACTGCATCATCTCGGAGGCCACCCGGTGATTCAGTGATTCGAGTTTTGGAAGTCTTCTATTTAAACAAGATAAGAGACTGGCAATGCTCTCAAATGCAAAAATTAAATTGCATGAGGCTTAAACTTGCAGGTTGAGAAAAAGTCATTTCCATCCAAAGGGGATCTTTTCTGCTCTGTTTTGTCCGATTTTATTTTTCTAGAATCTTCTTGGGTAACCTTAGGTTTGTCAGAGCCTGCATGGACTTCTTTCCTCAATTTAATCTTTCTCCCAACGACAGTTTAATGTGTGAGTGTGTGGAATTCAAGTAGTATATGCAAAGAAATCTCTGCATTGTATCATGTGGGCAAAGGCTGAGGCTACTGTAGCAGGTTCTGAACTCATCCCTTGAAATAAGTAGTTTCAAGCTTTCTGGAGGCCAAGGAAGAAATGTACATGTTAAATAGATATAAAATATGCAACCCCTTTCACCCAGAAATTCCACTTCTAGGCATTCATCCAAAGAAAGTTACCTGATGTGTGGGGAAAGACTTTTCTATAGACGTAATCATCATCACATCCCTTAAAACAGGGGAAACTTAGAAAACAACCCACATGCCCAAGAAGAGGGATAAAGTTAAACAAATTAGGTACCTCCATAAGGAAGAAACACCATGTAGCCATAAAATTATATTGCAGAGGAATAATTAATGACATGGAGAAATATTGACAATACCTATAACATTTAGTGAAAAGCTGTATTTGAAGCATAAATTTTGTAAAAATATATATTTCTACATAGAAAGAAACATAAAAAGATTGGATGATTTTACATTTAAAATGCCCAGGGGTCATTTCTAGGTATTGAGATGGTGGGAGATTGTTATTCATTCTGTCTTTAAGCTTTTATTTTCCACATCTTCTATATATCTTACTAACGAACCCCTGAAGATCTTGAAATTAGCATAGTTTAATAGCTCAGAGCTTACATTATCTGATGCACCCAACTTTCTTGAAAATGCGATTGTGGAGACTCTCCTGACCCATCTCCAGCCCCTGTTTCAGTGGTCTTGCCTCCCAGCCCCCACTTCACAACATCTCCTCGGAAGACACAGTGCTGAGCTGTGGGTGCTAAGACGGGCCCCCCAGAACACAGTCATAATCAAGATATTAGCAAAGAGTTTCTGTCCTGAAAAATACCATAAACAGGCTCCGTTTGACCTCCTTAATGCAGGAGCACTTTAGTAATCTGCGCCTAATGATTTTTTACATTAAGCCCCAGCTTGTGTTGGGCCCTTGTGAGGCGCAGTAATTTAAGAACAGTCATTTTGCACATTCCGATCCCATTATGTTACATTGTTACTGAATAAAGACTGGTATTATGTTGCTCCCATAAAGGGCAGAAGTGGCCTGAATTTTATCTGCTGAACGAATCAATCTGGATTATGTCAGCTGAAAAGAATTGCGACTGCAGACTCTCCCGCAGATGGGGGGGGGACGGGGTTCTTTTTTTTTTTTAATGTATCTGTTAGTTCTGAATACATGATCTAAGATAATACCTTGTGGTGACTGAAAAGTAGTTTTTCTCTCTTATTTTTCAGTGAGGAGTGTACCAATTATCATTTCAACATCATGTATTAGGAGATCAATTGGGGACTGAAAGCCATTTCCCCATGTTAATACTCTGCTGTGTTTAAGCCGCCCTGACGGCCTGTCGGGGCTGTGGGAAAAAGATTGAGCAAATAATGAGGAAAGAGCTTAGAAAAAAGGCAGAGGGTGGGGCTTGGCAAGGGATGTGAACTATTCATCAACAACTCAACAAGGATGATGGAAATAATAAGTTCCCGTTAAAGAAAAAGGGGAAAGTTTTTTTTTTTTTTTTAAAGAAATAGTTTCCCCTAGGTGGGGAGTGGGGGAAGAAAAACACATTTAACCCTAACTTTATCCTGCTTCTCCATGAACTGATTTTAAACTTCCTGAAATCAGCCAATGCTTCCCTTTGAAATGGATAGTGCACGTTTAAACAGGGTGCATTCTTTAGCAATCAGTTTAAGAAAACAGTGTCTAATTTCCTGTCCATTTGTGCAAATTTCTTAGCATGTGGTAGTGTCATTTAATATCGAAGTACAGTAATGCTCTGCTTTAACACAGGCAAATCCTTTGCGTGAAATAATTTGTGTGATCTTTGAACTGACCATGAATAAAATCAAGTCCTTACTCTGCACCCTTATTTATACGGTAGAGAAAACCTTTGAAACCCGAAGCCCTTTGGGATATGGTTTATGTATCCAGTAAGTTGCTTAAAATAATATAACTCTGTTGCATTTTATAAGTTTCCCCACACTCCTCTAGTCGCCATTATGCAACCCCTTCCAAATATTTACCTTAGAAATGAATAGGCTTTTCTAATATTATTGTGCTCAGAGTTGCTAAATTTCCATTCAGCAGACCTAATTCCGCCATCTGCAAAGTTCTAGATTTTATAATACTTATAAGCTGTTTCTAATCTATTTTTACTGCCTTGTTCTGTCCTGAAATGTCAAAGAGTGCAGAATAGGTCTTGGAATTAACATGACAGTTAAGAAACTTGGCAAGGTTTTACAGCAGATTGTGACATTAACAAAATACAAAGGAGAATGGTGAAATTAACATTAATGTATGCTTGCAGACACTATAAAAATCTATATGTCCATGATCAGGGAATTAAAAAATAGGCATGTTTTTAGGATGATGCTATTAAAGGCAGATCTTTACTATGAAAAGAAATTTCCATATGAAAAGCAACTTACTAAAAGTAATGCCGTAATCCCCTCTCTGGAATGAACAACAGGTTTATGGTCCTAGGTCAAGTAGGCATATGGCTGTCTCCGGTTGCCAATTTTTTTTTTTTTTTTCTCCTAGGCTTCTTTAATCTGTGATAAAACTGCTTTGAAAGCACTAATAGCATTTTTTCACAGCTGTGAAGGAGATCATATGATAGATGTACCTAGAAGGGAGATCGTTTGTTTAGATTCTCAGATTGAAAAAATAAATCACTTAGGGCCCACTTTTAATTCCATCATGGGAAGGTTTCAAACAGTGCTTTCTAGAGGAATTCATATTGTCTCTCTCTCTCCCTCTCTCTCTCTCTTTCTGCAGCTGCCAGAATCTGCCTGTCCGGGTTGTTCCTCGGTGATTGTAGTTGTATACACTATAATGGTTTTGACCTTGGGCTGCTGTTTTAGGAACACTGTGTTTCGGGAACGTGGCGTCTCGGTGTTTGAATCATGCTAGGATGATTCTGAGGACTGGGTGAATGTGCTGACTGTGATCACATCACTGGACCTAGACCCCAGCTCTTTCTTCTGTGTGATCTCGGGCCAGCTACTCAAGTTCTCTGAACCTCAGATTCCTCATCCAAAAAACAGCGAAACAAAAACAGTGACTTGTCCAGCGGTAGTTGTCTTAGAACAGCATACATATATATGAAAGTCCCTGCCACAGAGTACCTGTGATTTATGCAGTTGTTGATGTTTGGAATCTAAGAGTAGGAAAACTCAAGTGAGTGTGGGGGTGGGGGAAGAAAATCTGGGCCTTTGAACACACTCTGCTTCCTGTGAAGTCGGTGCAGCTGGCATCAAAGAGCATGTTCTGCTATAAAAATCTCTGATCCTGGGTGTCCTCTGGACACCTCCCAGCCGGGAGTGCTGAACCCTGGGCTGCCGGCCCAGTTCTTGGGTCCAGCAGCTCTTCCGTTACCTACTCCAGGCCTCCACATATCCAGCTGTAAATAGGGCACAGGGCTTCCCAGGTGGTGCTTGTGGTAAAGAACCTGCCTGCCAGTGCAGGAGATGTAAGAGAGGTGGGTTTGATCCCTGGGTCCAGAAGATCCCCTGGAGGAGGGCATGGCAACCCACCCCAGCATTCTTGCCTGGAGAATCCCATGGACAGAGGAGCCTTGTGGGCTGCAGCCCATAGGGTCGCAGAGAGTCAGATAAGACTGGAGCAACTTTGCACACACACAAACAGGGCACCAGCAGGCCTCCTGCAGGGGCTGGGAGAGCAAAGCCAGTTATTCAACAGAAAGCCCTTAGGACCCAATAAGAAAATCACTTTTTTTTTTTTTTTTTTTTAAGAAGGAGAAAGTTTAAAGAACATTAAGTAATGCAGTGTTTTCTGAGCTGTCTTGAGGGGGGGGACAACTTGGCTCTGCTGCTCGGTGCTGCTCGGTGCCGGCCGTGGAGCAGGTCCCAGGAGGTAACTCAGCCCAGCCTTGAGACGCTTGTTCCTGTGCGGGGGCAGCCATTGCTGCCCTGCCCTCCCTGCCTGCCTGAGTTTGGGGTTTTCCAGGGCGGTGGGGGGCGCTCCTGGAGGAGATCCTGGCTGTCTGTCTGAAGGCCCAGGACAGGTAAACTCTGGATCTCACCTAGACTTCACATGTCATGTCAGCCCCAAGGAGCCAAGCCCGGTGTCCCTCCAGCTGGACAAGGCAGTCCTGCAAATAAAGTGAGGGACAGGCAGCCATGAGGAGCCTTTATGGGGCCCCGGCCTCTTGGGGGGTGCCTCCTGGGCAGTGGGCAGGTTCAGAGGGGTCAGAGGGCTGAGGGAAGAGGAGCGGTCATCGGCTAGAGGCAGGCGTGCATGCAATCACGTGTACACGTGTGCACACTGCCTCCTCATGCTTCTCTCCAGGAGACACTGTCCTCGGCCCGCCCTGCCCTTCCCAGCAGCAGGGGGGGGGGCCTGCCTCCCTCTCTCCTCATGGGCACAGGCACTGATGCCCTAGGTGCTTCTTGTCCTTGATGCCTTGGGTTGCTTTGGCCCCCCTTCTGGTTGCCTTCCGGGATCAGGTCCTGGCCAGGCTGGGCAGCCTCCTCTTCCCTACAGTCTACCTGATCCTTTGCTGGAGATGCTGGCCGGCGCTGGCTGCACTCCCCTCCTGCCACCAGCAGATGGCGCGCTCGGCTCAGTAATGAGACTCACATGTGCGTCTAGGATAAAATCCAACCTGTTTGTCTCCCTTTGGGCACCAGGCAATCTGAGCTTTAGGGTGGATGTTCTTGGAGCAGCCCTGTGTCTTGCATGGAAGCCCAGACCTAGGGGGAGGGCTGTGTCAGCTGTCTAGTCTAGTTCCCTGCTTCAGAGCTGGGGCTCAGGGATGTGTTTTAATTGCTTCATTTGCTTAAAAATGAATTTACCCACATTAAAAATTCAAGGTATATAACAGAGCATAACAGGCAATCTCTGGAAATGTCGGAAGATGCAGTGACAGGGGACCCATGGCCGCTGAGCCACAAGGGGTCAGCACTGAGTGCCCTCTGTCCCCGGGGGCAGTCTAGGCGCTCTTGGATAGGCCTACTTCTGACATGACTGCGGCCTGTCCCCTGAGTCGGGGACCTCAGGACAAACTATGCTTGTTAGGGTCTTGCGAGATCATAAAAGCAACAGCTGTTCATTGGGCACCTGCTGTGCATCGGGCCCTCTCCTTTCAGCAGTTCATTTATTCCTTGGGCGTGATTGTGCCCATTTCATGGGAAGGGAAACTGAGGTTCAGAGGCACTGTGGCATGCCTCAGTTAGTAGAACAGGGACCTGTGCCTGGGGAACGCCAGGCCTTCAGGAGCGGGAGGGGCTCTTGAGCTCCCCTGAGTTCAGCCCCCTTCCCAAGGGCTCTCCACCCCTGTCTCCTGGCCCCCATGTGCATTATTAGTCCAAGAGGCCTTGTCCCTGCTGAGGCTGCCTGCTGGGGGTGTGGTGGGGATAGGAGACCCCCAGGTGACAAAGTGCCCCTGCAGCCCTGAATCAAGATTCACTGAAGGAAACGATAAAGGCTGTGTACAAAAAAGATGTCAGAAGACTAGCTTTCAGTTAGTTGTGCTTTTAATAGCAAGAAATAAGGTAATTCCAATTTTTAGGTGCCCAGACTAAATGAATGCCTACCTGCTCTGGAAGCCTGGCACATGTCGGGTTGTCTCAGTTGAACGGTGGTAGGCGAGTGCCTAACAGCCCGTTTACGACAGTGGTTGTGGTAGCAGATTATAATAGTGAACAGTGGAGCACGCCCAGTGTGTCTTGAGGGCTACAGTGTGCTAGGAAACTATACTCTGAGCCTCACATATTTTAGATCATTTTATCCTCAAACCCTGCGAAGTATGAATTATTAGTCTCATTTCACAAATTAGGAAATACGGGCTCAGAGAGGTTAAGTAACTTGTCTAAGGTCACTCAGCTGGTGATCAGTAGAGTCAGATTTGAAATCAAGTCTGCAGGGCACCATCATTTCAAGGCATTTTATTTCAATGGGCATGTAATTTGCCTCTGAAATGACTGCAGTGCTCTTTAGAAGTGCTAACTGCCCTGAGCTGTCTGGATGCCTCTTGGATGTTAAGTGCAATATTAGACAAAAATTTAATTCTTTCGTTCATGTTAATGGTCTTGGCCGCATTTTGTCCCTCTCCAGGAAACAATTTTTGTGCAATTAGAACATTTACCCTAGAGATGCTCTTCCAAATTTGGCTGAGTGCCCCCAGAGTGGCAGTTCCTGACCTTGACTTAAAGATCTAAGTAGCTTTTCTTTGGGGTTGGGGGTTGAGGTTTTCTCTCCTTTTGCTTGCAGAATGGTTCCAGCATCCCTGGGCCAATGATGGGACCCTTCTAGACATTTTCCCCCAGCCTCTAGCCAGGCTACAGATACTTTATGCTGTGTGTGGGTACAGGGACAGCTCCTGAGTATAGTGGTTCCATCCAGGACTCTGGGGTCCAGGTTAGGGGTCACTGCAGCCCCAGAAAGCTCTAGTAACGGCAACAGTTAAGCCCCAGTTCTTTGCTTTAGAGTTGACCTAGGTCTGTGCTGGCGTTTGGAGGCCAGCTTCAGGGTCTGCCCTGCCTCAAGTGCTGATACTGCTCAGAGGCTATGTGTCCCTTCTGTACGTGGGACTCACAGTGCTGGCCCCTCTCAATTCCTGGCCAGGTGAGCAACAGCAGAGAAGGTCCCAGTTCCTGGCCTGGGGGAAAGCCTTTAGCTGCCATCACCCCTGGAGCTGTCAACACGCCCACCAATCCCCCCTCCTCAGCTCAGCTTACTCTCCCGAGGGCCTCCTGGGTGCAAAATGCCCCCAGGGCCTTGCCGGTGCAAAATGCAAGACATCTGAGGAGCTTCCATTTCTTTTGGAAAAGGACCGTTCCTTGAATGTCCAGAAGAAGGAGTCAGGCCCCTGAGGAGAAGGACTGAGCACATCTCAGCTCAGGAAGTGTGAGTTCTGTGTGGGTAGCAGGAACAGGGGGCTTTGGGGGGCCCTTAAGTACCGGAGCATTGGTCCCAGGGCAGTCCATGGAGTTATCAATGGGGCGGGCCGGAGGCTTCTCAGAGCCCGGCTGAGATCATTCCTCGATGCAGCAGGAGCAGAGCTCAGACTGTCTCTTGGAGGTGATGCCCTGGCTGGCAGGAGCGAGCGTGTCGTTTCAGAGAGGATCTACAAGCAATTTTGGGAAATACCTCTTGTCAAGTCAGGTCCCCATTTCTATTCCTCACTCACTTCCCCAAACTGGACATCTGGCAGGCTGAGCTGTGCAGATATGTTCCAAGGACCCTTAGAGATAGCTGAGAGCTTGGAGTCCCCTGCTTAAGGGAGGAGCCACCCACATCCCCACTCTTTCTGGAAGGCTGCTTGTCCACCTTTGGCATCCCCGAGGACTCAGCCTCAGTGTCCAACCGGACTGAAGGAAGAAGGGACAGGCTCCTGGGGAATCTGGGCCTGCAGGCAGGTGGGACGTTCCAGTCGGCTCCCTTTCCCAGTTCAAGGACCCGGTGGCAGGAATCCGAGATGGCCACAAGAGGGCGCCCGAGGCCTGCAGAAGGCATCCTGCTCAGTCGCTTCAGGCGTGTCAGACTCTGTGCGACCCCAGGCACTGCAGCCCGTCCGGCTCCTCTGTCCGTGGGATTCTCCAGGCAAGAATACTGGAGTGGGTTGCCATTTCCTTCTCCAGGGGATATTCCCGACCCAGAGATACATCTCCTGCATTGGCAGGCAGGTTCTTTACCTGGGAAACTGGGTTCCATTTGTAGAAAACCTGGAAGATTGCTCTATTTGTGAGGGATAGGTGCGTTCAATGAATAAAGGTTCCGATTGACCATCCCCGGGGTGTTGGGAAAAGATATGGGGCTAAAATTGCTCTTACTCTTGGAAAAAATTAAAAGAGAAAAGACATCATGGTAGCCACTTTGTTCAATCCTGTACTCATGGAGATGAGCTGCATTTATGGAGCATCTGCTGTATACAAAGTTTGAGGGTACGCTGTGGGCGAGACAGAGCCCCTTCCTTCCACAGGACACAGGGGAAAGAGCTGGGCCCAGTCCCCACTCCACGTCCAGACCCACGACTACCCAATCCAGCATCTCCCACTCCGTCACCTTCCCCAGAGAGGAGAGAGCTCAGATTCAAAGGGCCTTAGCATGGGACTTGACTGGCCTGAGTGCCTTGGTGTGGGAGTCTGGGCCCACTCTCCATCCTTGAGATTCCCAACAAGGATAAAGGGCTTTTCAAGACAGGTGGGGTCGAAGGGAGACTGGAGCACGCTCCCAGGCTGGGTTCGAATCCGGTCCTCAGTAGCTCTGTGCCCTGGGGGAGCCAGGCACTCCTCTGGGCAGGCAGACTCTCAGTTACTGCTCTAGCTTCGGACAGACTGGCAGCTCCAGTGAGATCTATGCAGAGAAGCCTCTTTAGCCTGATGCTGGTGCAGAGCAAGGATTTTGCAACGGAGGCTATTATTATTATTGACATCATTGTTGTTGTATCCTAGGCCCTGCTGGGCGAGTCCTGGGAGATTCCAGGATCTTTCACGATGATGAGAGCTCTGTTTTCTTTATTGGGGAGCATCTTCAATGCTCTGTCTGTGGAGTCAGGTCCCAGGAGACCCTTCTGGAGTGGCCCCTGGTTCATCACTGTCAGGTCAGAAATCGGGAGCTGTCCTGGGCCCGGTCCCATCCATCTGTGCAAGAGTATACGTCCTGTCGGTTCTCTCCAGTTCACGGCCACCTCCTGCTCCTCCATCCTCTGCTCTTCCCCCTCATCAGATCCTGCCCCACCCCAGGGTCCCCCTCGCATCTCCTGAGACATCTTCCCTCGCACTCATCCCTTGTTCAATCATTCATCCATCTCTCATTCACTCAGCACATGTGCAGGTCAGGTCCACGGCAGGCCCTGGGGCAAGGAGGATGCATGGATCTTCATTCCTGTCCACAAAGAGACAGTGGGTGCGGGCGGGCATGTGAGTGTGTGGCGGGTGCCCCTGGGCTCCGCCCCCTGACCTGTATTCAGGCTGGAGACTGGGGAAGGGGGCCAAGGGAGATTCCTGAAGGGAGTGCCAGTCTGAGTTCTGGAGGGCTGGGCGAGGTGACAGAGACAGAGGTGACCCGGCTGAGAATATAGCCTGCAGTGATGGGCCCAGCCTGGGGCTGATGGGGGTCCTGGGGCTGATGTGGGAGGGCAGTTTGGAGGTGGAGGCAGGGGCAGGGGTCTGCAGAGAGACAGGGACCAGGTCATGGAGATCTTGTCAACCCGAAGGAGATGTTGGTGGCCTCGTCTGAGTGGTTCCGGGCTGCAGAGGGCTAGGGCATGGATAAGTGGGAGAGGGGGAGAATGGGGCAGGGTGGAGGTCCCAAGCTTGGTGAGGACCTGGCCCAGACTGGGGGGAGAGGGCAGGGAGGGTCTAACTCACGAGCACCCGCCCTGCCTCATGAAGCACTAGCATAAACAGATGCAGCGGAGAGCAGCGGAGAGCCTCCTTCCAGGCCTCATGCAGCAGGCAGAGCGGCAGGAGGTCCCGTGGGTGCCAGGCTGGGGCACAGGGCTGCCCTCCAGGCACCAGACGACTGTCCATGCTGTCTAGACGTTTCCATGTCCGCCGGACTCTAAGGACTGGAGTCTGTGGAACCCTGGGACCCCAATCCACCCAGCCCAGACCAAACCCCTTACTAGAGGTCCTAACTTGGGGCAAGAATAATTTATTCCAAACAAGACTGATTACACGGCTAGAGAAACTGAACTAGACAGAAGCAAGCAACTTCCCTCTCTTGTGGAACTCAGAACTTCTGAAGAGTGCTCACCAGCAGACGCCATCTCCTCTGGTGATGTCCGTGTGTCTGCAGAGTGTCCCGGGGTATTCTAGGGCTGTTGCTGCCAAGGTCCATCCCTGATAGTCCTGAGTTTACCACCAAATGTAATATTTTATACATTAATACACATATTTGCAGTGGTACAATTAGTGAACACATCAGCGAGGTGCTAGAAGAGTTCTGAGGGCTGGCCTGGCCATCAGATTTGCTTTGGGGCATTACTTCCGCAGAAAAGTGTGTTTTGAAATTTGTTCAGAAAACAGGATCAAAGCTGAGAGAGGCACCCCGCACCCCCCGCCCCCCCACCGCCCCCATTCCACGTTTCCTCCTCACTCGTAACGATGTGAGTTCCTAGCTTGAGGATCTGTTAGAAAGAGCACTGGGATGCGATGATGAGAAGTCCTGGTTTGAAAACAAACAAAAACAAGCAAACAAAATCAGTCCCCACTTATCGCTCCTGTGACCTTCGTCCTTTGCTTGGATTCTTGCAGAATCAGATGCTGAGACCAGGATTTCCCTAGAGTTAGTCTTTGGGGGAGAAGATCCTGGTAAGGATGAGGCAGGGCTGGGGACATGAGGCAGGAAGGAGGGGCCGAGATGGAACTTGTTTCGGAGCAGGTTAGTGCTGTGGGGGAGGGGGCTCAGGCCTGCTGGGGACCCACTGAGGCCCACGGGAGCTGGGCATTTATAAACCAACCCCTTGGTTGAGTGAACCTCGTGCTTCAAACCAATATGATCCCCGGGCTGGAGAACAGCCTCAGAGACCCTGCAGCCTTTGGCACATGTGGGAACAGGCCTGAGACCCATGGGAGCCTCGCCTGAGGAGCCTCAGTTGCCTGGTCTGCAAGGTCAGCAGTTCGGTCCTCCCAGGACCTTCTGGGGCGGTGCGCGTGGTACAGTGAAAGAGATGCGCTGAGCTCGGGGCCCGCGCTTCCGAGGCGCTGCCGACATCACTCTTCTTTCGTTGCTTTTCTGTGTGGTCTTTTTCTTTCCTGACTCAAATACTCATCTTCCAGTTTATTTTCAGATCTTCCTTCTCCTCTGCCGGGGACGACTTTTGATGGCCCACGCTTGGGTCCTGAGCACAACCAAGGTGTCCTCTTTGTATCTCAGAAGCTCACTCCTGCAGCCTGCTCTCCCCGCCTGGGTTTGCACATGGGCCACCGCAGCAGCACCCTTGCACTGGTTGTCCGGCAGGTCCAGACACAAGGGGTGTCGACCTTTCCTCCTCCTTGCCTCTCTGGCCGAGGCAGTTGTGCCCACCACCTCCTACCTCTGGGCTTACCACTGCCCCCCACTCCCAGCACCTCTGGCCTGATAGACACACCTCCCGATTTCAGGTTCCCCGTGTTTATGGCTAAAATATTACTGGTGACCGACACGCAGCCCCTTTCTCCTGCGTTGTCATTTTATGTTAATTGAATGCTCGTGTTAATCTAATAGAGTTTAGATTTATGTTGGGTTCCTTGTAGAGCGTCATATTTTAATCAATACACATCCCAACACTTAGATGGACAGATGAGAAAACCTGCTTCGTCTCTGCACTTGGGTTCCATCAGCTGTCAATAATTCCTAATTTGAATCCTTCAGACAGTCAGATTTATGGGTTTGAGTATATTGCATTCATCACAGAAATTAACTTTGGGGGGAAATGATGTGAAAGGTCGCATGGCATCTCGCAGAGGCAGATATTGTGTTTCAGAGATGAAGCGCTTGAAATATTTATCTGAGCAAAGTGGGCTGGCAGGGTGGTGGTGAGAGGGTTTCAGGGCCTGGAGGTGGAGCTCTGTCAAGAGATGCTGCTCCTTAGGGAGAACTGGCATCACGCAATTCCAGGAAGAGCCGAGGTCTAGGGTGGTGCCGGTGTCAGTGTCCATGGGCCACTTGGGGATGGAGAGGGAGTGGGCAAATGTTCGGCAAAAGGGGATGCCGCTAGCATATACAGTTTAGTTCAGTTCAGTTCAGCCGCTCAGTCGTGTCTGATTCTTTGCGACCCCATGGATTGTAGCATGCCAGGCCTCCCTGTCCATCACCAACTCCCGGAGCTTGCTCAAACTCATGTCCATCGAGTCAGTGATGCCATCCAACCATCTCATCCTCTGTCGTCCCCTTCTCCTCCTGCCTTCAATCTCTCCCAGCATTAGGGTCTTTTCACATGAGTCAGTTCTTTGCATCCAGGTGGCCAAAGTACTGGAGTTTCAGCTTCAGCATCAGTCCTGTCAATGAATATTCAGGACTGATTTCTTTTAGGATTGACTGGTTTGATCTCCTTGCAGTCCAAGAGATTCTCAAGAATCTTCTCCAACACCACAGTTGAAAAGCATCAATTCTTCGGCGCTCAGCTTTCTTTATAGTCTGACTCTCACATCCATACATGACTACTGGGAAAACCAAAGCTTTGACTAGACGGATCTTTGTTGGCAAAGTAATGTCTCTGCTTTTAATACGCTGTCTAGGTTGGTCATTGGAGAAGGAAATGGTAGCCCACTCCAGTATTCTTGCCTGGAGAATCTCATGGACAGAGGAGCCTGGGGGGCTACAGTCCACGGGGTCGCAAAGAGTCGGACACGACTGAGTGACTTCACTTCAGGTTGGTCATAGCTTTTCTTCCAAGGAGCAAGTGTCTTTTAATTTCATGGCTGCAGTCACCATCTGCAGTGATTTGAAGCCCAAAATAAAGTCTCGCACTGTTTCCATTGTCTCCCCATCTATTTTCCATGACGTGATGGGACCAGATGCCATGATCTTCATTTTTTGAATGTTAAGGTTTAAGCCAACTTTTTCACTCTCCTCTTTCACTTTCATCAAGAGGCTCTTTAGTTCTTCTTTGCTTTCTGCCATAAGGGTGGTGACATCTGAGTATCTGAGATTACTGATATTTCTCCCAGCAATCTCACTTCCAGCTTGTGCTTCATCCACGCTGGCATTTTGCATGATATACTCTGCATATAAGTTAAATAAGCAGGGTGACAACGTACAACTTTGACGCACCCTCTTCCCTAGTTGGAGCCAGTCTGTTGTTCGATGTCTGGTTCTAATTGTTGCTTCTTGACCTGCGTACAGGTTTCTCAGGAGGCAGGTAAGGTGGTCTGGTAGTCCCATCTCCAACATAAACACAGTACTGTATATAAACCAGATAGTCAACCAGGACTAGTATGTATAGCACAGGGAACTCTACTCAGTACTCTCTAATAACCTCTATGGGAAAAGCATCTGAAAAAATATATATACATGGATATGTAACTGAATCACTTTGCTAGACATCTGAAATTAACACAACTTTGTAAATCAGCTATACTCCAGTATAAAATAAGGATTACATTTTTAAAAGTGGTTACCATTCCTGTCAAGTGGAGGACTCTTCTCTGGAATTCTGCTTCCCCCTCTCATGGAGGTTTCTCTGGCATCAGATCCTGCGTGAAGGATTTGCGTGGTGTGGGCTGGTGACCTGTAGGGAAGAGAACAGATCCCGGGGGCTGCTGGAGCTTTGGGGAAACTCCTTCAAGTCACCCCGGGGAGGGGGCCTTCCAGGTCGCAGCCCTCCATGGGGTGAGAGCACCTTCTGGGGACATGAACTCTTGAACACTTCCTGCTCATCCTGCCCGCTGGCCAGGCAGCCTCTGCAGCCAGGAAGAGAGGTTATCAAAGCCTCAGGTGCTGCCTCTGTGCTTGTGGGAGGCAGACATGAGTGTTCAGAGCCCAGGGACTAGGAGACAGGGTGCTCAGACCAGCCACGCTCAGGGTGCAGGAGAAGATGGCAAGTGGCCGCTGGGCACTGGGAGGGGTCCCCTGCCTACCTTCCTGTCTTGCCAAACCCCTACCCCGAGAAACTATAGCAGCTGAAGATGCCTGGAAGGCTGTGCTTTCAGGGCTCCCCAAGTGACGCAGATAACAGTCCAAAGCTTCCTGGGACTTCATTTTCCTCTTACAGCTTTACTTCCCGTAGCATGTGTACAACATCACCTATTAGTCTTGGAGTCCTTTGGTCCTGCATCTGGGGAGAGATGCCCAGATGCCCCGAGACGCTGGGTGCCCCCACAGGTGACCCCAGACTCCTGTGCAGAGATTTATTCTGGGATAGGGGCTGCTCATCTCTGTTTCTGTGTGTGAAAGTGAAAGTCGCTCAGTCGTGTCTGACTCTTTGTGACCCCATGCACTATACAGTTCATGGAATTCTCCAGGCCACAATACTGGAGTGGGTAGCCCTTCTCTTCTCCAGGGGATCTTCCCAACCCAGGGATCGAACCCAGGTCTCCCGCACTGTAGGCAGATTCTTTACTAGCTGAGCCACAAGGGAAGCCCACGAATACGAAGTGGGTAGCTTATCCCTTCTCCAGTGGATCTTCCCAACCCCAGAATCAAACCGGGGTCTCCTGCACTGCAGGCGGATTCTTTACCAGCTGAGCTCTCAGGGAAGCCCGATTTCTATGTGCAGATAAGCAGAAGGACTTGGCCTGGAGTTTGCTGTCTCAAGTGAGCGTAAGACCCCCACTGAAGGACCCAAAGCAGGTTTCTGTAGCCAGTGAGAGGAAAGCTTGAAGAGGGCCCCAGGGAGACCAGACAGAGCTGGGCAGGTTCTCGGCTGCATTCTCTGCTAGACTTCTATTTGTTTTCACTTGATTTGCAGAGAGAAAGGCAGGGAGAGCCCTCTGAGTTCTGCGTGTCCTGGCACCCACAGGAAGGACGGGGCATTGGTTGGCCTCCCCAGTCTGTCTAGCTGCTCTGCACCCAGAGAATGTATTTTCAGGGCTGGAGAGAGGACGGTCCTCTGGGAGCTTCTCTCTGCATGACACGGGTGTTCAGTAGTGAGCTCTCACACAGATACGCACTGGCTTTTAAACTCTGAACACTGTAACTGAGAAATTCATAGCACTTGGTGTCTTTGGAGGCATTCTTTCATGAGCTCTCCAAAAATGGTGTCCTTGGCTCTTCTGTGCCTTAATATGAACTTGAACCCTCGTGTATTAAGTCTTCTGTGTTCTGATTAGACTCCATGGCAATTTGTGGATTGGTAAATGATGTGGCTTCCACCTGTCCTTGCCATGTGCTGGGAGGCACGCCCACCAGGAGAGGGGGGTTCTTTACATTGACAGCATTATTTGGGAACATATCTGTATTTGCAAAAATCCATTATAACCCCATTGTTGTGGGAGATGCAGTTAATAATGAAGGTAGCAAAAAATATGATTTTAAATCAGTTTAATAAAATTATTCAAGTAGATTTTAAATCATTTTTACAGTTGATTTAACATTTGTGACTGGTTTATAGATTATGATATAGGATGGTGTTTGCATCTTTGCAATTTTATTCCAATTTAGAAACAGTACAAATATTAATTTTTGCTTCAATAATGGAGCCTTTGAGAATTAAACTTGTCTTTTCTCAACACACATTTTATGAAAATGATTTTAATATGATTTTTTAATATATTTTTGAGGAACCTCTTGCAGGAAGCCCTTTAACAAGGACTGAAATGGAAGTCTCTTCTTGGAAGTTTCTCTTGCAACAAAGCGGGACAGTTTTTGGGGAGCAAGTTTCTTTGTGGGAGACCTGATGCTTTCTCTACAATTGAAGAAAGTTTGGAAGCTTCTAGAAAAAGTTTCTTAGGCATTAGGATCCCAATTACAGTAAATACTGATCGGTAACCGTGGGGTTACCTTGGTTACTGTGGGGTTACCACCGCAGTAGGCTGGGTCTGTGAAGTCAGACACCCGGCTGGTACAGGGGAGACTGGGGCTTCTGTGGGCCCAGCTTTTGTTCTCATGGTTAGTGGGGACTGGCCACTTCTCAGCTTCGTGGTCTCAGCAGCTAGGTGACCTGTGTGCCGGTGTTAAGGGCTTCCTGTCAGCCTGTGATGAACCTACAGAGCACCTGGCAGGCTGCAAGGATGGGACCCCGGTCCCTCACCTCCCCAGAGGGGCCCTCTGGTCCTCCGGCCATCTCACACTGGCTGCGGTGGTCTTGGCACCCCGACTTAGCCCAGTCTACTGTGGGGAGGGCATCCACTCTCTCTAGCATGGGGCATGGCTCCCAGCTTGGAGTCTCAGTGGGAACAGCTTCTCTGGTGGCAGGGACAGCTGGGCGCACACTGATCTCCTACAGGGCCTGCCTGGGCCTGACCCATGGGAGCTGCACATTTTGTGAACTGTGTGTGATGGCAGGGACTGAGGCAACCCACTTTTCCCGTGAAATGTGAATTTTTGTCTTCCTTTTTAAAAGTCCCCTGAGGACTTCGGCATGCAGCCTGGATCTAAGTCAGGGCTGCACGTGTGGACCATCCTCTCAGGTCCGCAGGGACTTGGTGACTCCTGAGTCGGAGCAAGGGCCCTTGGAGAAGGCCTGGCGTTCTCGTCTCCTCTGGACGCAGGGCTCACTGGAGTACGGCAGCCTCCAGCATCACCCTGAACCACAGCGTTTTTCTCCCCTGGGAGCGGAGAAGGCAGAGTTTAGAGACCTCTCCCTGAAGCAGTGAACATCAAAACAGTGAGCATTCAATGGGAGGTTCTATCCAAGAAACAAAATGTGCCAAGAGGGCCTAAAGTGAGAAACCAGCAGTATGTGGAGCATCTGGAAAGAATCAACCACGACCATCTAGAGCGTCTAGAAAGCATCTAGAAAGAATTAATGACGGCGGAGAGAAGCCAGGGGAAGCTGTCTTCAGGTGCCTCACGAGGGTAACAGCTTTCTTCTGCAAAAAGGTGGGCCAGGTTCTCGTGATGAGTGCGAGGTGCTCAAGATGT
This sequence comes from Ovis aries, assembly GCF_016772045.2. Taxonomy (NCBI): domain Eukaryota; kingdom Metazoa; phylum Chordata; class Mammalia; order Artiodactyla; family Bovidae; genus Ovis; species Ovis aries. The sequence continues at coordinate 40,680,232 of NC_056067.1, forward strand.
GGGGGCAGACTCGGCTCCAGGGGCTCAGGGACCCTGGCAGCGGTCAGAGAGGCTCGTGACCCGCAAGGTTTCCCTCCCGAGGCCTCCGTCTTAGCACTGCTCAGAGGCCAGAGCTGAAAGGAGAGCTGTCCAGCCCTTGACTCTGGACTTGGGGACAACTATGCACAAGGCTGGGTCTCCCCACCCTGAGCTGGCCCTTCATACACCACATCACGGGACTTCCCAGGGGGCTCAGTGGTGAAGAATCCGCTGCCAGGGCAGGAGCGGCAGCAGACTCGGGTTTGACCCCTGGGTCGGGAGGATGCCCTGGAGGAGGAAATGGCAACCCACTCCGGTATTCTTGCCTGAAAAACTCCATGGACAGAGGAGCCTGGCGGGCTGCAGTCCATGGGGTGGCAAAGATCGAAGTGACCTAGTAACTCTGCACCCACGCACATCACATCACACCACCTCTCAGGAAGGAGCCACCAGGCCCAGCTGAGTGTTCAGTGCAGCTCACAGCACGGGTGACTGTGGAACCTGAGATAAGAAACCCAGTGCATTTCAACTGCAGGTCCAGAGCAGAGCTCAGACCCCAGCCTCTGCTGTGGCTGCTGGGCCCTTAGGCAGGGGGCGGGCACTGGGAGACTTCAGTGTGTCCCCCACCTGACTGAGCTGAATCATCCCAGGGCTTAGGATACATCCTGAAGCCCATCACCTCCCCAGGGCAATAGCTGATGTGGAGAGCCTGGGATTCTTATCGTATCAGGGCTCTGCCTCCCCTCCCCCTGCCAGGTGATGCTTCTGCTCAGAGTTGTAAACAAGGGCAAAGGGAATGAGCTCTCAGTGCCAAAGCCTGCAGGGTGTAACAGGGCCTGGGGCGGGCCCCTACTGTTTTGGAATTTCTCCCCGGTTCCTGGGGCTCCTTGGTCTCCCCTCAACTCCCCCTACATCCGAGAGTATTTTTGCTTTCTGCTCTCCAGCAATCCATCAATTAAATCTTCATTCACAATGAAGGAGGGGCATGTTGTGCTCACAGCAGCTCCCTGTGGCCCCCTTCAGCGCTGAGCTCCTGGTGGGTGGGAGCAGTTCCCTTCCCTGGCAACAGGTGGTCCCCTAGAAGAAGAGGGGAGGGGGAGTTGAGCCCTAAATCCCTCTCCAAGCGCTTATCCAGGCACCAGCCTGATGTTTTATTTTTGAAAGTTAATCCATCTGCGAGGTGGATTACCAATAGCGCCTTCCCCTTTACTGTGGTTCCGTGATAATCTCGGAAGAAACAGAGGGCAGAGTCAGTGCCCATGGCTGACTTATTGAGGAGACGCCTGGGGCAAAGGAAGGAGGCTGGTGGGGGGTGCCCTGGACTGCGGCAGAAACAAGGCCTGTGGGTGGACACCAGGGGCCCCTCAGCGTGTAGGGCCAGGAGCAAAGTCCACAGGAGGCCTTAGAGGCTCAGGGCTGCATTGTTCCCTTGGAAGCTGCCTCTTTGGAGGATGCCTCATGCACAGAAGGGGCAGTTGGGGTGTTCTGGCCGGGCCCTGGGTGTGAGCCAGTAGGGAGGGGATGTGCAGGCGTGGCTGAGTGTCATGGCCAGGGCTCAGAGGCCCTGCCCGCAGCTTCAGTAGGAAGGTTACAGGCAGGTGTGTGTTGGCTCCTGACAGTCTACACACCCCGATGGCCTGGCCCCCATAGAGCGTCTGAAAGCCTGGAATTGGTAGTTAACATTTAAAACTCAAGGGATTTCACATAAAAATCTGCATTTCTGGCTCCTCTGGAAAATTTAGAGGTATTGCAACCCTCAGTGTGTTTTGCTGCAAGGCGGTGCGCAGCCGAAGCTGGGCAGCTACTGCCCTTTCAGGACTGGGGTCCCTACCCAGCCCCTCTTCCCCCAGCCTACATCAGGAGCTTGGTGCACAGGTGACGGGGTTCCTTGTCACTTGGTAACCAGGGCTCAGTGTACCCAAGGTCCCTGTCTCTACTGTGCATTCTGGCCAAGGCTCAAGCCCCTGCAGGAGGCAGGGAGGGGCAGGGGTACAGGGCAGGGGTACAGGACAGGGCTGGGGTGGGTGGCATCGCTGAAGAGGAGTCAGGCTGAACAGAGAAGACTCTGGCAGGTCTGGAGAGGGGGACCCTCTTGGCTCCTGGCTGTGACAACAGGAACAAGGAAGGGAGAGGCAGGGACTGATGGGCAGCCTGCCCTCTGACCTGTCCAGCCTCCAGCCGTCATTTACAGCTGCTACAGAACGCCTGCCAGGTGTGCCCTTCACCCACCCCAAGAACATCCCGTCTTCCCACCCTTGCACCCAGATGTCTTCCCAAGCCCTGCAATAGCCCAGCCTGCTTGGCTGCACTCCAGGGGGAACTCCGCTTGGTCTGAGATCCTCTGTATATACAGAAAATCTGCTTTCGAGATTGAGACCCATGGAGTGGATCACTGTTCAGTTGGCACCTGGCAAAGCAAGTAGCCTCTGGAGGGGTCTTGATTTACCAGGCTTCAGGCAGAGCTGAGGATGAAAGTGGCAACTGGGACACAGCCGGAGTGCTCACGGCGGAGGGAGAGGAGCACAGTGGGCTGTGCAACACCACAGAGGGCTTCCTGGTAGAGGGGGTATCTGAGCTAGTGAGGCTGGGGGTCCCCAGCAGAAAATGCAGTGACAGGGAGGACTCTTGGAACAAAGTGGAATGAATCCTTCCTCAGTGTTTCCGACCTGCTTTTGCTGAATGATGGAGTTGGAATGATGCTGGGATGTTGGCCTGGAAGCACCTCAGGGCCCAGGGCCCTTCCTCCAGCTCTTAGGATAGCACCCCACTGGCCCAGGAGGTAGCCGGTGTTGAGAGTTTTATCTTTCTTGCCCGTTGTCCTACTGTGGATTCTGGGAAGCCAGACTGCAGGCTGGTTTATGAGGCAGGAGACTGGTGCAAACCAGCCTCATTTGATGGGTCCTAATTACTTAGGAGCAGAGTGGCTTGAGCCCTCCTGTCCGTTTCCACGCTCTGGTCTCTGGGTACCCCCCGCCCCCGTAGCATCTCCACTGTGTGAGAGAGAACAGCACCTCCGGAGGCCGCGATGGTGTCAGCCCAGCCAACGTGGGATACAGCAGACGCTAATTGTGTCCCCGAGGAGGTTTCCTGAAGTTGGGGTCACTCCACTGTGTCTTTCCTAAGTGATTCGTGCATAATCCACAGCGAGAACTGGAAGGGGAAATGCTGGACACTCTCAACACAGTGGGCGGGCAGGCAGGCGGGGAAGGGGACACAGGAAGGGGCTTGAGGGCCCCAGGGCAGAAAAGCCACCTCTCCAAATCCCTGAGCCACTGGTGTCACCTTGATCCTGGACCCCCGACTCCTGAGCCCAAGGCTGGGATTTGCACAAGCCTGTCCCCAGTTGCCCTCAGCATAAACCCACTGTGTGCCAAGGCCATTAGGGCTGGTGTGTGTTTCCTCGAGGTAGGAGTGATCTACTCAGAGGAATCACGAGATGTACAATCGCAATTGGTTTCTCTCCCAAAATATACATTCGTGCTGGTTATGCGCACACGCAAAGCACCGTATAATTCACACAGGCAAGCGAAGCAGCCCCATCTAGATTCTTGGGAAACGACCAGCTCTCAGATGAGCTGGCAGAGGGACACGATTCAGACATGACACCCATTTCTTTGGAAAGATGCCTTCCCCACCCCCACCCCCAGGGGCGAACGTGCCAATTGGGCATAACGTTAAGTAACATTGGCAGGGGGCACCTAGGGTCCCTCCCGGCACTGCTTCTGGGGTCTGTGAAGATGGTGTCTTTCTTCCCTGCTCTCCCTCTCCGCCTCCCGTGGCCCCGGGGAAGAGTGGCGTTGGGGTCGGGGCGGTGGCATTTCTTCTGGCCACCTTTGGGCAGCGCCTCCAGCCGCTGCGATGCCCTCTCCCCAGGAGTTGAAAGAATCACCTGTCTCTTTTTGGCACCAGCACCCTCCTGAATGCCATGAGAAACCCGTGACCTTCACTCTGGTCTCCATGACGACAAGATGGTATATGTTTAATTAGTTCAGGCTTATTTTAGGACCAATTTTCTTTTATTTTAGGGCAATGCAAGCTATGATAACTGTAAGCATGTTTACGACGCGCGCGAGGCTTAGCTGAAATGTGCCAACAATTCTAGTCAAACAGATGGTGACCCCTGATTCAACTTGCCCTCTCATTCAATTATTCAGCTGTATTTAATTTTCCTCCGGGTGACTCACATGCCATGCCTCCATCTGTCCTCTAGGTGGCGGAAAAGACCATCTTTATGGATGCAATAAATTGTTGCCAGCCAGGTCTCGGGGAATTTTCCCAGCCGGGCCTTGGCTGCAGGAGAGGATAATGAATTTCAACATTGGAACAATAGTTTCTGCCTAATATCAAATGATGTGAAAGGGTGGAAAAGAATTGGGTCAAATTGTATGTGATTTGGCCACAAGCTCTAAGTAATCTCCATTCTAATAAGAAATTTGAAAGACCTTCCAGGCTTAATATCCTCCCAAATAATTTGTTTGGAGTTCAAGGAGTATTAGAGTGTTAGAGCTGTTTTTATAATTGTGGAAATGTTCTGTTTTCATTTTGAAAACCTCTGCTATTTAATTTTTAGTGGCTGCCAGCCCACCTAGTCTGGGACTCGGGGTGAGGGGGAAGCTGAGCAGCGTCTCTGCTCTTTCCCTCAGTATTCTCTGATCTCCTTTCGTGTTCTCGGGGCTTAGCATTTGGAGTTGAAAACTGGATGTCCCTGTAAAAAGACGAATGGAATTGCTCACTAAATATCTTTGCAAAGATATGAACTTTCTAAGGAAGGAACCAAAGAAGCATGTGGTCACAACCCATACTCATTAAAGACTGGAATTTTTAGAACTTTTGGAAAAAGAAACAATCTACTTAATTACCACCTGCTCCAAGCTGGTCCCCTAGCTCCCCAAACTCCTGCAATAGGAGGAGCTGTACCTCGGATGCGTTGCACTAATGCTTCCTGTTAATGGACATAGCTGGGTTAATTCAAGCATGGAATTCAGGCGTTTATTCATATCTCATTCAACTTAAGAATTTATACCTTTAACACTGCTTTCTGGTTTTTTTTTTTTTTTTTTTTGATTCATTAAGACAAGCTCATAGCATGTTACATGTTTATTTCCCCCCAGGGAATATCTCACTTTAAAAATCCTCTTGGAACATTGTATATCTTCCCTGTCCTGCATTTGATCAAACCACAAATAAAAGCACCATGTGTCCAACCAAAACCAAGCAGGGTCCACATGTGTGTGGAAGTATCGATGCAGAGACTGCTTCCAAAGACAATAAATTTAATTTCCATGGAGTAACGGGAGATATGTTCATTCTACCTGAAAATGCTCAGTTCTCGTTTCTGCTTAAGGGCAAAATCCTGGTGATGGAGAGGTTAAAACCACACGCACAGACTGTATTCCTGGAACTTCATTTTAAAGGCTTGGCTTTGGCTTGCTTTCATGCTTTATTTTATCTAGTCAGGGCTTGGTTCAGTCGTTTCGCATTAAAGGGTCTGCATGTAAACCAGGAAATCTTTAGTTCAGGCAAGGGAGAGGGCTGTTACGCATCACAGGATGACTTCATAGGGGCTGATGGCTTGTGGGGGAGAGCCATGCGCATCCGAGAGCTGACCCCACTGCCCAGCAAGGTGGCCTCACCCAGCCTTGGAGGGCAGGCACGGTTGCTCCCTGTTTGTGGCTGGGACACTCACACTTAGCCTGGTGAGGCCATTTATGGTTTCGGTGAAGCTTCCAGGGGGTTAAGTGGGCATGGGGGCGGCGGTGGTGGGTATCTCACTCACAGCTACTCAGGCCACACAAACTGACCTTATTTAAACACCTTTGCCCTCTCAAGGCTACCAGATTGGGCTGGTCACCTGTCTTGTCTTCCCAGAACCCTCTTACCGTTGGCACCACTAGATAACTTTGAGGGGGCTTTCCCAGACTCTCACAAAGAACTGGGTAGAGCACCAAGAGGGTACAAGTGCCATCCCCCATGATAACCCGAGGTCCCGCGGCATCTGTTTCCCAGGCTTCCCAGGCTTCCCCGCCTCCCCCGGGGATGCAAGGGCAGCGAGACCGGAGACCGGAGAGGCTTTGGAATGAGCCTGAGGCCTCTTAGAAGCGCCGTCACCTGTCCTCCTGGTTGCTCTGTCAGAGCTGCTGGAGATGCCAGTTGGGCAGAGACGCCCAGACATCTGGGGGTTCTTACGACTGGGGAGTGTTTTTATTTGTGTGTGACTTGTGTGTATGCACAGGCTCTTTTACACGAGAATCCCCGCTGATTTGTGGGGAAATCAAACTCTAGGATCCCCATCCGGTTTGGCTCCTTGCACACGGCACTGGCAGCAGAGTGGAGGCCACATCGAGGGAGCAAGGAAAGGGAGGGCTGCCTGGAGAGGGGGAAGGCAGGGGACATGTGCGGTAGCCAAGTGAGGTTTAAAAAAATAAACCGTGAAAACGAGTCACGGCTTCTCTGGGCCCCTGGCTTCAGTCTGGGATTTGTCCATATTACATAATTGGTCCTGATGGTATCAGATGTTAAAAAATGGGTCCCTCGCAAGTGCCACCTACGGGGTGGGGACTGGGCCCCTCCAGGGCCGCCCTGACCTCCATCCCCTGCAGGCGCCCTGCCACCCGCCACCTGCCCCCACGGTCCTGTCCTGCCGTCTTGCTGAGTTCCCAAGTTACTCTGCCGCCCAGAACATCATTTGTTTTCCTTTGTTCGGAAGACATGCTACATGAGCATTTGCGTGAGGCCATCTGTATCTTTACAAGCAAATAATGGGCAGGTAGAGGCGGGTGGGTCAGGATCCTGACCCCAGGCCGGGCTCCTGCCTCATGGGATGAAGGCCAGAGGAGGGAGTTCCTCCCTGGTGGGGCTCAGAGCCCCGTCTGCGGGCCAGTGCAGGAGCCCACTGACCTCCCCTCCCCTCCTCTCGAGTCTCTGTCTCTGCCTCCTGCTGCCTCGCTTCCCCCTCCCAGTCCCGGGGAGGGTCACTGGGAGGGGGAGGTCTCTCTAGCCAACTCTTCTGCAGCAGCAAGCAGCCCCCAACTCCCAGGGACTGCCTCCCATTTTTTGGAAAAGGCCAACTCTTTTTTTTTTTTTTTTTTCTAATTTTTCCTGAAGGTGGCAGTGAAAGAAAAAAAATGACTCGCTTTGAAGATTTAGGAATTTTATTACAAAACAGATGGAGCCAGCGTCCCCTTCATCCCCTTGCGCCCAGGGGCACCGACAATGGAAAGCCACAAAGTGGTGCTCACCTGGGCCGGGCCACCCCTCTCCCCTCTGACTCCCTCGCCGGGGATAATAGCGGATCGTAATGCCGGGGAGGGAGTGCAGCTCGCGGCCTGTCAGGTACCTGCGCGTCTTCATGTCATCCGTCAGCATTCAGCCCCTCTGTCATCTCTCCTCAGCCTTCAGCGTCGCGCTCTCTCATCGTGTTCATTATCTCGGCTCAGGCCGGCCCTCCCCCCGCTCCCCCCATCCAGTAAATGCATCTTTGTGCAACTCTCAGTCTCCGATTATGAATCGATGATCATGCGGTATAAGAGAGATAGATGGCTTTTAGTTCCATCTTGTCTCCCCTAATTGTAAAATATTAGTTACATTACACTGTGTCTTTTGATTAATGGAACTTATTTGGAGTAGCCTATCCGAACCCTCCCCCTTCTAAAGTCCTCCACTGACTTTTGAGAATTGAGTGATTTCACTTAAAGCAGACAAATAGGCCCTTCAGCGGGGAGATAGTGAGACTGTGCTACTGTGGGCAAGACAGGCTCCCTGCGTGCAGGGAACAGCCAGTGCCGGGGGAGGCTCCCAGGCCAGCCAGGCAAACACTGGGCTGCTAATACATGCCTGCGGGGAACTGCCTTCCCTTCCTTATTTCACCCCCTTTTTGGCAAACCAAGCCCATCTTGCTGACTTGCAAAACAGGATGTGAAACAAAATTGAATTAAAATTAAATAAATTGCAGATTGCCACATTCCCACACTCAGCCTGCGAGAAGCCAGTCACATCTGAACTTTGATGAATTCGAGCTCTCACTGGCCGGCTCCCTTCTCCCTGAGAAGGGCAGGGCAGCCAGGGGCATGTTGCAGCCCACAGCTGAATCTGTCCTTTAATGCAGAGTTCACCTTATTTGGCACTATTTACTTAAATATGTCTGTTGATAAAATCCTTGTCATACAAAAGGGAAGTCGGTGGCTAAATCCCTTCTTATAATCACTGTCTATCTTTCAGTGTAAATTCAAGGACATGTTCACTTTCAACCTATCAGCTCAATTAAAAAGGTCTATTTACTGTCGCTGTGTGTAATGTCTGTATCTCGGGGAAACAGGAAGACTGACTTCATAAACAAACTATCAGAAAAGGGTGCCATAGATTAGGAATTCTAGAATACATCTTGATAGAGGCACTTTCAGGACACAGGCTATGTAGAATGCATGCAAATATTTATCTGTATTTTTGTAGGATAGTCTTAGTGCTTTATTCTGACCTTTGGATTTTTATTTTTACTTTTATTTGCATGATTCTTGTAGACACTGACTATTATGTATTTTCTGGGGACATGCTATTTCATTTAATGTACTAGAGGCAGAAGATTGATTTTATTATGTGTATAGGAAGCTGGTAATGTTTTACTTTATTTATTTATTTATTTTTGGGAGCATAACAATGTGTTTATGGCTGCCAGGAACAGTGAAGGGAGCAAAACAACGAAGCTGGAGCATAAAACCCATCCTGAGGAGTAGGTGCCCACAGACATGTAGGTCACAGACGGGCAGGCTGAGCCCACGCCGCTTCAGCACCCCCTCGCCCCCCATGCCTGTCTGCGCGGGGACCTTGCGTGTGTCCAGAGAACCAAGGTCCGTGTCGGCTGTGGGTTCTCTCCCAGCTACCCGGAGTGCTGCTTCCTGTCACCAGAGCCTAGACTTCAGATTTTATTTATTTCATTTTTCTGTGTGTTTTGAGTCCTTGCTATGGGGAAAGTGTATGCTTGAGGACTCTTTGTTCTGAGTATCAAGGGACCTTTTTAAATGTCAGCTGAGTTCGGGCTGTTGTGTCTCATAAGCCTCCTCGGGGCTTAAGATGTACTTTCTCCAAGTTTTCATTAGCGGCATCACTCAGTTACGCACATCCATCATATTTTGAGAGTTTTTATAGAATATTCTTACTACGGCGTGTGAATGCATATTGACAATTGTTGGCACTTTTATATATTCCACGATACACTTTTATCTGTTATGGATCCATAATACCAAATGTGTAGTAAAAAGCTATATCAAAAGGCAGTTATCCCACGTGCATAAAATGCTCTGACTTAGTCTCTTTAATTTTCTTACTGCAGCTTCTGAAACCCCCACTTCATCCTGATGGACTGCAGTATTTCATTTAAGAGAAGTGTGTGGCTGAGAGGGAGTGGAGTGACGGTGTTTCTAGGGCCAGCGGTGGCTCTAGTCCCAGGGAAGCCCCCGTGCTGGGGCTAAGAGCAGGTCATGAGGCACTGCACAGCCCTGGCTGCCCCACCTCCAGCCACCTTCTGCTGGAGACATATCACCCCAGGGGACATGGGCTGGAGAGGAGGCAGACAGAAACTTCAGGGACCTGGGCTCTGCCAAGGATCGGCAGCTGACATTTATGGTCGTAGCAGTTGGCAATGTCTGTGCTAAACTCTGGGTGGGTGTCACCAGGTGGATCTTGCCACCCTCAGGTGAGCCCCTCGAACAGATGAAGAAATGGAGGCTTGCAGCTGTGGGGAGCTCATCGCTCAAAGGCCGGGCAGCTAAGTTCTGGGGTCGGGCTGCCTGCATCCCATGTCTGGCTCTGCTGGTTCCTCTACCTTTCTGCATGTGTTTGCAGTAAGTCTGGGCTTTAACTGACTGCTTGATACCATCCCGTCATTTTGAGGATTCAGCGAGATGATGCCCCTTGTACCATCTCTGACACATCGTTAGTGCTGAGACACTGAGAGCCTGTGTGTGTGTGTGGGCATTTGGAAGCTCAGTGCTTTGGGTAGGCTTACAGATTGGCTGTGGTTATTGTGACAAGGTGGTCATCAGACAGGAAATAGAAATTTGGAGATTTCCTCTAAAAGGAAGACAGCCAGGGCCTCGGGACGGTGCATGGATGGGCTGTGCTTGGAGTGACCAGCAGGAGCTGTTGGGGTGGCCTGTAGCCCTGACTTCCCCATGCAAAACGTGGGTGGTGGTGTGGAGTTTCTCAGCCAATCACAAAGAGTGGTGCATGTGCAAAGGAGAGAATGATGGCAGTGACGGTGGAAAGGAAAACGGGCACACGTGCCTGTTAGTTGGGGCTGCAAGGCACAGAATGAGGATTTCCTGCTCAAGACCAGAAAGTGGAAATTCCACTGTGGCTTGTTGTTTGGCATCATGTATTTTAAAAAATAAAATAAACATCTGGTTGTTTGAATGCAAGTGAGATTTCCCTGCTTCCTTCCTTGCACACCACCCTCCCCACCCCCATCTTAATTTCAGCCAAGCTGTGTGTGTAAACACTGTCTTAATTGATTTCAGGTTAGGGGAGTCTGAGAAACATGCTACAATTCAGAGCCCTGTGGTGCTGGACATCTTGAGGCGTCTCCAGAAAGCCAACAATAGGTACTTACTTGCCGGCCACCTACTGTGTGCAGGGTTTTGTCAGAGATAGGCTGGAGACAGATACCAACAAGGCTGGGCCACTGTCCTCCGGGAGCCTCTGAGCAGGGAAGAAAGTCCGCACGCAGACCAAGTCCTACCATTGAGGGGGAGATCAGGGCCCCTGGAGCGAGCAGGGGACTCCAGAGAGGAAGTTCAGGGGAAGGGACTAGAAGAACCTGGATAATTAAACTTAAGATGAATTTGGTAACAAAGCCACATTTATTTCCCATTCAGCTCTAATCTTAACAACACATCTATTTTGAGACTCAGGAAAGGCTCCAATTTGTAAAGTAAATGTTTGGTTGTTTACTAATGATCATATAAACTCTTCCGTTGGATCATTGACACTAAATGGCTTCCTCTCCAGTCTCATCCTTAAGCCAGGATCTCTGATGGTTTCGAGAAGAGGGGTCTGGAGTTGGACCACTTGGTTTCAAACGCTAGGTGCCCATTTCCTGCCTCACCTGGGCACACCGCTGACTGCTTTCACATCTTGGTTGCTGCACCTGTGAAGCGAGAGGACCTACTCATCGGGCTGTGTGAGGACTATTAAATGTGATGACAAAGCCCATGCGTGGATGCCATCCATGATCCCAGGCTTAAAACAAGGGCAAAGAGTATCTGGTTAAAGTGCACCTGCTAGAAACAAAAACTGCCTTTTTTTAAAAAAAAGTGATGCTTGGTCCTTCTTTCCCTTCCAGTTTAGTCAATCACTTTAGAAGGAATTCTGTAGTGAATAAAGATATTGGCTAATTCTTATGAGGATTTTATGGCCTGCTCAGAACAGTCTGAGTGAGGAAGGGTGGAAGAACATGCCTCTCAGGTGGGGAGGGAGATCCATTTGCGTGTAGTCTAAATCCCTCCAGAACAAAATCTAGAGTATCTTCTCACAGTGAACCAACCAGCTGACCAGTTTGCAGAACAGGCCAAGAGGATCAGGATCCCTCTGTGTTAAGAGTGGGATCTGCTCTGGAGCCCACCTCTTCCTCCCTGGTGGCCCTGCCCCCTACAGACACGTCTGAAAGAGACAGACTCTGCATCTGCTCCAATCGTCCCAGAAGGTCTGTGGCTGGGATGAGCCGGCCCCTGTCCGTGTCCCAGGCCGCATGTAAAAGGGATATCTTGACAATAAAAATCTTCTTGTCACTGAGACATTCCTCAACTGTTAGCAATCAATTTGGAGGTAGGGGGGTGTGGGGTGGAAATACCAAAGGACATCAAAGAGGGTCTCACTCCCAGACTCTGCTCTGTTTCAAGGCTCCCGTAATTTGGGGAAGGTTGTATGCTAAATAATTTGTGAGCCTCCAAACACGCAGGTTATTGTTTGTGGACAGATGGTGTATCGCGTTTTATCGCTTTTCCTTCTGTGGGTCCTCATATGTGGGACTGATGTGCATTCTGAAGTCTTTGTCTCCTTGCTAAAATCTCTAATCTAAAACAGGCAATCAAGCACAGAGGCAGGGCTTCACAAGGCATAATCAGAGTTTTAAAAGCAAAGGGGAGGGGGGAACACCAGAAATCCAAGTGCAGTTAGGAGGCAGATATGTTTGCAGAGAATGCGAGAGGTTATTAGGGCATTAGAAGTGGACGGATGAAAGGGACTCCACTGCGCACAGAGAGAAGGCAGAGAGAGAGCCAGGCTGAGGCGACAGGCACCGGGGCGCGCCCAGCGGGGCTGAGCCCCCACCTTCCCCGGGAGCTGGAGCTGGGGCAACGGGGGTCTTTGTCTCCGCAGGCGGCCGTGTTGGGGCCTGGGAGGCCCCATCTTGGAGCTGCGGCTGCCCTTAAGAGTTAAATCATGTTGATCTACAGGAAGGAAATGAAATAGACGAACCCGCTCCTCTTTTCTTCCTACGGATTTTTCTTTTTTATTCTGAAGATAGAATTACTGTTTGTAAGCATCTGAAAGTCATTAGAGGCCCTGCAGTCTGTCAGGTGCCGACGCAAGAAACTGCTGAAACCGAACGGGAGCCTGCACCGAGGGCTGGGAATTTGTCATGTGCTGATGAGCAGTTATAATAATATATGAGCAAATCACAAGCATTCTGCAAATTAATCAAATTTTTTTCCCCTTCTCCCTTGTCTCTGGGAGAGTGGCTTTGCAGGCAGACGTAGGTGAAGCAGTTTTACTCACAGATGGTCGCTCTGGCATCAGATGGAATTTATATAACAGTAATTCTGATTTCCTGCCAAAGTAGCAGTGCGCACACCAGGGAGATTGTAGAAGGCGAGTCATGTGGTTTTGCTGAGGTTGTTGTGGGAAGTTGAAGGGGGGAAATCTCAAATTTTCCTCTTTGCCTTTACTGTTTTTGCCTGAAGGGCCAGAAACGGAACGCCATTCTGCCATGGGCGAAATCCGTCACATCTTTTCTTGTGACTTGTGCTGAAAGAGTGCTTCGCAGCTGTTGGGACTGCTGGCGGTGACAGAGCCCCACGACTCCTGATCCTGGCCCGGTTCCTTACAAGACGGAGAGGGGAGCCGGTTCAGGAGGTGGTCGCACCGCAGGCTGGAAGGAGGCAGGGCTGGCGCCTGGCGCGCCGAGCTCACTTACCCTCCGCTCCCCGTGGCATTGCTAAACCTACAAGGGCTTTTCTTTTCAAGTGTTTTATTAAATGAAGAGTCTAACAACCCTCACTTTAATTACACACGGGCTCCGGGTATAATTCCTCTGGATTTATTCAAGTAGTTGAAAACGATGGTGCTGGTGATTAAACTGATCGTCTTAGTTTAGCAGCTCAAAAAAACCCGGGAGCGCGTTGGTGTGTGAGTGCGTGCGCGTGGGTCCTGGCTGGGTCCCGGGAGGGCCTCCCTTCAAGCTGACTCCCTCTTCTCCCCCTAAACTCCCCTCTCTCGAGGAAACCCTGTCCCTCCCGGGGTGGAGGGGACACGATTGACACTTTGGGGGCCACACTGCCGAGCGGCTCTCACGCAAGGTGCCGTCCCTGCGGAGGGAAAATGATACCAAGATGGCGTGTCGACTGTATTATGCAACGAAGTCCTGCTGCTGTGGGGCTTCTTCCTAATGTAAAGCCCTGCCCATTTGTTTTGGTTTACGTGACTACAGAGAAATAAGTGGATTAGACGGAAACTTTAGCATGCTTCATTGCAGCTGGGTGCCGACATCTGTCATTCCTCAGCCGTATTCTGGATCATGCCAGCCAGAGAAAGCAAAGTCTGACACCTTTGATTTGAGAGAGAGCCTTTTATAGGGGGAAGAAAAGAGTACCGTTTCCTTTGTGACTTCACAGGAAAAGCCACCTCTCTCCCGTGCTTTATTTATTTAATTTTATTTTTTGGCAGGTGACAGCATTAGTGGCACTTGGAGGGCGTTGAACGTTGAAAAGTTTATGTTTCCATCTCCCCTTTTTAGTTTGTTAAATTTTCCATTGTTCGCGGTACCGATTTGTTGAATTGGGCATGATAAAATGTAGCTATTTAAAATATATTCAGTGTGCCCATCTATATGGATATATACTGTGGGTATGGATAGTGGGTGTCTGATTCTTTTATGAAAAGAATGTGCGATGCTGTCTCTCACATAAACTCACATTAATAGGATACAACAGCCCTGAAATTTGATGGAATATGACTGGTCCTGCTACACTGTTTTTGGTGAGATCTTCTGCAACCCACATGAGCCTGCCTGGCCCCCTCCCCCAAACCATATGAGTCCTCCCCACCCCTCAAAATGTACTGTGTTTACAAAAGATGAGCATGGGGAGAGTGGGTGGTGAATTGGCCACAGATAACCCTGGATTTGCTGTCTGTAAACGTACAGCGTTCTGTGTTGGGTGACTTTGTGGGTTTGCCCCCCCACCCCCCACCCCATGCTCCGTGTCTTTTCCAGGGTGGCACTGTGCATACCACATCCTTGGCACAAGCCCAGTTACAACATTGCCCCCTCCCCCCAATATTTAAACTGTCTAATAAAACAGAACCTACAATTAAGGGTTGATGTGTTCATCTTAAGGGACACAATGGAAAACAGGAAATGATTAAACCAGCAGAGACCACCCACTTGTTTAGTTCACTGGGTGTGTACAAGAATGCAATTTATCTGCCACGAGAAAAACCACAGGAAGACTTCACCCAGTGACCTGCCCCACCCAAAGGAGGTGAAGCACCGGGTGTTAGACTCAGGCAGTTCTCAGGGGTTGAGAACTGGGGTCCCGGTGCCAGGCAGGTGGCTGCCTCTGGGAAGATCTTGCCAGACCTTTTCAAGATAAACTGGAAATCTGTATTTTTGCATGAAATCTCTTTGTTCTGAAACATTGGTAATACCTTAAATCTTTTAAAAAATAGCATTGGGGACAAAGCAATAAAACTGTGGGGCTTCCCTGGCCATCCAGTGGTTAAGATTTCATGCTTGCAGTGCAGGGGTGTGGGCTTGATCCCTGGTTGGGGAACTAAGATCCCACATGACATGAGGCAAAAAAAAAAAAAAAAAAAAAAAAAATTCACTGGAGAAACCAAGGACATAGAAAGCTAAGAATAAAGACAAACTTAAGAAAAATGTGTGTGCCTCCAGCTTGTGACTTCTGAGGAGGGCGAAAGCATGTATATCCAGAGCAGCCGTGGACTCCATGGAGCTGACCCATGGTCACCTGGGCTCTGGGGCTCCAGTGAGGTAGGGGGTACTGTCCCAGCACCACACAGGAAGTGGCATGATTGAGGATGCTAGGGAGGGGCGTGGGGCAAGAAGACTTGTTCATGGCACCGTGATTGGGAGACGGAGACCCAAGGTGACCCAAGGTGCACCTGGAAATGATTGAGTTCTTGTGAGTCCTTCACAGATGTTGGGAGGAATGCGGTGGCTGGGACTGGGAACCCTGGGGGCCTCCAGAGCCCAGAGCACTTGGATTTTCCTGGTGTAGAAGGCAGGGCAAGGCAGAGGGCATGGTCCAGGTGTGCAGGGAAGGTTCTGCAGGGCCACCTCTTGGGAGGTCCTCTGAAGAAGGATGCCAAGCTGGATGGAAGGAAGCAAGGTGGGAGTGTGTCCTTGCAAGACCAGAAGCTGGGACCAGCCTCTTTAAGGTCAGGGCTGCTCACTCCAGGGTGTCCCTTAGGCCTTCATGAAGGCAAGAACATGGAGCAGAGCAAAGGGGCACCCAAGGCAGGCCCGAGCCCTTCCTAAGAAGCCACCCAAAGGGAACAACTCCCAGCTTCTGGTATCCATTCTGAGATGTGCATGGCAGGCATCTCCAGCCCCCTAAGGGAAGGGAGAGACCCACCACGCCCAAGTCACAGGAAGCCATTAGTGAGCAGTCCCGACAGAACTCAGTTAAAATGCCTACTTGTGTGGGCCTTTGCTAAGTGCCTGTGGGGCTCTGACAGCTGGGTCCTGAGAAAGGCTTCAAGGAGCTGAGGCTTTGGTGGGATCTAATTGGAAAGAGATTTGGGGGTTGGCAAATTCCTGGTGGCAACGGCAATAAATATTAGGTAAAACAGGGTTGCAGGTTGGAAAGTCAGGCTGAGGAGGCAAGATGCTGTGGTCATCAGAGGAAGTCATCAAAGGCTGGAGAGCAGAGGTGGATGCAAGCACAGAGGGGATTGGGGGACTGGTGTGGTGTGCAGAGCAAGCCCACTGCCTTTTGGTCCTGAGTCTTTCTCCTTGCTGTTTCTGGGGTGGTCTGTTGACCCAGTGAGTCTGATGGTGCCAGAGGTGGGTTCACATGGAGCAGGGCTGGCTGTGACAGCTTCTGTTAAATGCCTAGCATCTGCCTTATTGCCACAGGAACTTCAGAGAACTGCATTTAGCCCAGTATTCCTAAGGAGGGGACGATGTGGATATCAACAGAAGACGCTGCATTGGCACCTTCTAGTTTTGTCATCGCTTGAGTACCACCTTAATAATTTTACTTGCTATTTATTAAAAGCGTATCCAACTTTGATTCACTCATTTTTTTCCTGATGCTGTTAACCTGAAAGTGGTCAGTTCCGTTCCATCTAAAACCACCCCTGTTAGTGTGGTTTCCAAGTATCCCCTTGCTGGAAATGTTGGGAGAGAGAAGAGTTTCAGAGGGCAAGGTTTGCTATGTGACAATGGAGAAGCTGCCAGCCTGTCTGTTCTCCAGCTCCCACCTTGCGTTCTCTCTCTTTGGCCTCTCCTAGCATTTCTTTCAGGATTGAGTGCGCTCACCCAGAGACAAACACTGGGTATTGTTAGAGCATTATTATATTACACATCTAAAAATCTCCAAAAAAGGAAAGTAAGTTCATCGACCCTTTGAAGGTTATTTAATGATAAACATAAATGCTTTCATAAAATCTGGGGAATGATTTAAGATCTCGGATCAATAGTTGCCTGTGAGTGCTGGCGGCCAGGCCTGCGCTGCAATCTGGCTCTCCTGACCACCCAGGCAGGCTGGTGGCTCGCTGAGCGCATAGACAGCCCGGGGCAAACAAATAAACAGAATTTAAGGCAAAATCTGCATGGCGTGGGCCAGAGCATGGGAATGAAGTTGCTAAGGAAGAAGCCACTGTGAGGTCAGCAGGAGGGAAGGGCAGGGTCTCCTGAGGTTGAGTTCTGAGCTCCTGGGTTGCAGGGGGCGGGGGGGGGGGGGGGTGCAGAAGAGGGGACAGGGTTGAGCTGGAAGGGTCTGGGGGACTTTGGCATTCCTGCCAAATGCTCTCTTCTGCAGATACCTCCTGGAATCCAGTCTCATCTTCTCAGCTTTCACTCTAACTGAACTTGAACCTGAAGCTGCAGAGAGGAAGCGAGACAGTGGGTTGAGCCCTGTCCAAGAGGGAGCTGCAGTTTAAGAGGGAGCTGGTGCAAAGCTGAGTTTTCTGCCTCTCTGGCTTCGTGAGTCCAGACACACACGGAGCCTCTCAGAGCCTCAGTGTCCTTTACTGGCAAGTGGAGTCCTAACACCTGACTCCAGCACTGACATTGGAATGACAGTTCCAATTCGAGACTCTCACATAACAGGCACTTAATAGAAGGAGTATTTTAATATGCAAAACCATATCGAACAAACGCTGATGTAAGTCTTCCTATGTGCCACACATTGTGCTAAGCATTTTACGAGTCTTTTCTCCTCGAATCCCCACAACCCGATGAGTGAACTATTATTAGGAGTACACCCATTTGACATGGGTGAAAAAGCTAAGACTTGGAAAGTTTGAATAGCTAGCCCAAGAGCACGTAACCTGTAGAGACAGGTAAGGTTCGAATCCAGGTGTCTGGCTCAAGAACCCAGGTTCTTCATACTGGACCAGAATACCACGAACACTGTATCCTGGTAGGGCTGCTCCTCGTTCTAACATCTAACATTTGTAGGGTACATCGATTACAATTAATGACTTAGTATTGATACACTATTACTAAGTAAAGCCCACATTTTACTCTTACCCAGTGTTCTTTCTCTATTCCAGGACCGCATTTCATTCAGGGGTCAGCTCTCCTAAGGGCCCTCCTAGCTGTGACAGTTTCTCCATATTTCTTGGTTTTTGATGACATGGCTACATTTGAGACATACTATATAGAATGTTCCTCAATTGAGATTTCTCACGGGTGGACTTGGATTGTGGGTTTGGGGGAGGAAAGCCACAGAAATGAAGTACCTTCTCATCCCATCAAATCAGAGTACGTGCTCTCCTCCTGACCTTGGTCACCTGGCTGAGCTCATGATTGTCAGATGTCTGTCTATACAGTTCCCCTTAAGTGCTTTCCACACTGCAGTTCTGTGCAGGAGGTCACCATGCAGCCAGCACAAAGCAGTGGGAGTTTCAGCCACCTCCTTCAGGGGGAGCGCCGTTAGAGTAAGTGGTTTGGAATGTGTGAGGCCTCTGTAGTTCTCCAAGTAGGTATCGATACATATATAGAGCTTCCCTGGTGGCTCAGTGGTAAAGAATCTGCCTGCCAATGCAGGAGGCCTGGGTTCAATTCCTGGGTCAGGAAGATCCCCTGAAGAAGGAAATGGCTACCCATTCCAGTATTCTTGCCTGGGAGATCCCATGGACAGAGGAGCCTGGCAGGCTATAGTCCACGAAAAGTAAAAGTGAAAGTTGCCCAGCTGCATCTGACTCTTTGTGACCCCATGCACTGTAGCCCACCAGGCTCCTCTGTCCATGGAATTCTCCAAGCATGAATACTGGAGTGGGTAGCCGTTCCCTCCTGCAGGGGATCTCCCTGACCCAGGAATTGAACCAGGGTCTCCTGCATTGCAGGCAGATTCTTTAATGTCTGAGCCACCAGGGAAGCCCTGGGGTCACAGAAATGTCAGACATGATTTAGCAACTAAACAGTACCACCACCAGCATTTATCTTTTATGTTTTATTTCGCTGGTTTGGGTCTTCATTGCTGCACGAGGGCTTTCCCTAGCTCTGGCAAGTGGGGGCATAGTCTCTAGTTGCGGTGCATGGGCTTCTCATTGCACTAGCTTGTCTTGTTTTGGAACACTAGTTCTAGAATGCTCAGACTTCAGTAGTTGCCCCTTGTGGTCTCCAGAGCATGGCGCTCAGTAGTCACGGGCTTAGTTACCCCTCGACGCGTGGAAGCTTTTCCGACCAGGGTTCTAACCTGTGTCCCCTGCATTGGCAGGTGTATTCTTAACCGCTGGACCAGCGGGGAAGTCCTCTATGTAGGTATGGATTCAATCATTTGTTTATGTCAGTGTGACTTGTGGGTGCTTATTTTATACTTCGCCATTTACTTCGTTGCTGAAGCTGTTCCAGCTCTGGCCACTGGGGGCTCTCTCACCGGACTACGTGCTGCTCTGATACCCCCACCAGCTTATGGCTTTGGAACAATTCCTTACTCTCCGGCATGAAGTGCTTCAGGATCACCTTGTGTATGTCCTGCTCCAGCCCTGGAATTAGCCATTTCCCCAAGAAGCCCTGGCTCCCTTTCTTGAGAATAGTATTAGAAGTCAAGTTCTGGGCTAACTGTCCTTGTTACCACTGGGATGTCATGGGTTCTGGGCCCTCTCCACTGAGAAAAAGGAAATATTTGTGTGTAGACTAACCCCTGCATGTACCCACATCTCTACTATACATATTGAGCTAAACACAAGTTCACATTGATGTCTCCAATCTATTACCACATGGATCAAAATTCACTTTTAAAATTGTAAAATATTTTTTGATAGTGTTTTAAATTAAAACCCAAATCACAGGAAATTTAAAACCTAAAATTATTTATCCTAAGGATATTTCAAAGTGTTTTAGCATCTTTGATTAGACGGATGAATATTTTTTTGAAAACTGAAAACATAAATTATGTACCTGATTAGAACCATTCTTGCCTATTTAGAATTAGGGAAATTAAAAAATATATATATGGAATGTGTGTTACTGAGAAATGGCTCTTTCTATCAGCTCAGTCCATGTTCTTGTATATTTTTACCCATTTCTTTGCCCCAGCAGAGCGTGTTGAAACTTGAAGGATGGCCGGGGTCCTGGGCAGGCACTCCCCAAGCTGGCAGCTTCAGGGTCAGACAGAGCAGCAGACAGTCAGAGGGAGCAGCAAGTGAGGGCCAAGTGGAGACAAGCACCACCTTGGAGGCCTGACCGACAGGCCAGCCCAGTGGACCACCCAGCCTGGATTTCTCCCAGGTCCACTGGGCACAGTCCTTCAACTTATAAAATCTGCCCCATGTGTAGAGCCATTTTCTTTCCTACTAGCACGCAGTTTGCAAAGGTTTTTGTGTGTGTACTAAGTCACTTCAGTCGTGTCCGACTCTTTGCAACCCTATAGATTGAAGCCCAGCAGGTTTCTCTGCCCATGGGATTCTCCACGCAAGAATACTAGAGTCAGTTGCCATGTGCCCTCCTCCCCCGCCCCCAAGGGGATTTTCTCAACGCACGAATCAAACCCATGTCTCTTACATCTCCTGCATTGGCAGGCAGGCTCTTTACTGATAATGCAAGTGTCCTTAGTTTCAAGGAATCCAAAGGGCTCTGGGTGGGGTGCAATAGGGGCAGGGCGGTTATTAAGGAGTCTTGTTGGTACTTCCTAAGCCTCATTGCCCTGTGCATGTGAGCTGCCTCTGAGGGCTACTTCTCTCCAGGTCATTACCAGGAACTTTCTAGAAGACAGCACCATAGAGCATGACTGTGGGAGACCTTTCGGTGGTAGTTTAGAAATACTCCATGATCCTGTGCGCCAGAGAGGATGTTGCAGAAAATGAGCGTGTCACAGATGGGTCAACCGTGGGCTGTGGCAGGGCCCGATGCTGCTGGTCCCCAAGATTCTTCCTTGGTCAGCCTGGGTTCTCTCATGCTTTCTGGCTTTCTTAAGGGTCTACACTCACCCAAGGTATATGTGGGTGTGGTCAGGGCTGATCTAGAAGCCATGGCCACAATGTTCCTCTTTATTTACCCACTGTCTTTCTCCAGTTATTTCAGCGAACAATGAAAAGAACCAATGAGATTGATCTGAAAAGCTTGCCTGGTGTGAGGGATGGCTCTGCAGTGTGAGGACACGGGGGGGATCGCCCCTTCACTGTTTACCTGTCCCAGGGAGCCCCCTCCCCACCACTTGTATACATGACCGTCTTCTGGATGCCTTTGCTTGTGTTGACCGTGGAGCATGAACCGTGATTCTGGGGACTGCTCCTCTCCACCCTAGGACGCCCTTGTTCCAATACCCAGAGTTGTGCCTCTGTCACCACGTGTAGGCCTGGCTCTGGAAAACAGCATATGTGTCTTTTCTCAAGAATGGTCCTTCTCTCCTGTGAGTTCCCCCGACCTTTGAGCCATCTTTCAACTGGAAACTGGAGCCTAGCTCGAAGCTGAGATGTCCTTCCTTCATAAATGATTGGCCTTCCTCCTCCTACTTGGGTCTCTAGTGGGTTGCAACTCTTAAAGTCAGCCTTTAGGCATGTGAACAACCATTCAGCATGTACTGGGTAGGCCTGTGTCAGGCATGCGGGATAGATGCCCTTCTCACCTTCTCAGCACTAAAATTTCTACATCATGCCAACAGCAATCTTCTCAGGCTAATGCTTGCAGCAGGCATTCAGTGTGGGCTCCTGGAAGTGGTCTGGGGTCCAGGAGCTGTGTGATGGGAGCTTTGACAGAGAGCTTACAACCCTGTGGCTTGGTGCCAGCCATGTGCCCAATGCCAGCCTTTGATGGCAGAGGCCACGGTCGTGCTTGTGTCCATAAAGAGTGTGGCATGTGACACTTGTGCAATATCACACATTACAGTACACACTCCTCCACAGAGGAGTGGACTCTCTCCTGGAGCACCCCTGGGTCCTGATCAAAGACACCCCTTTGTAGAGAATTTCCACAGGTGGTGTGCAGGGAGTGACAGGAGGGAGTAGAGACGAGATCGTCTGTTTTGAGAAAACCTGAAGGTGGAATTCCTGATCAGGACCCAGCTAGCTGTGCCAACCTGACTTTGGACAATTATTTAATCTTGGTTTTCTTTTCCGTAAAATGGGGAGATGTTTCTCCACCACATATCCTCACTGATAGTCATGAGGACCATTGAGGCAATTCCTGTAAACATGCTCTGATGAATGGGTGTCGGACTGTTTTCTCATCACTAAGCACCAGAGGCTGGTCACTTACCTCACCCCCACTCCCCTCTC
The DNA here is from genome assembly GCF_016772045.2 of Ovis aries. NCBI lineage: Eukaryota > Metazoa > Chordata > Mammalia > Artiodactyla > Bovidae > Ovis > Ovis aries. The sequence continues at coordinate 40,702,429 of NC_056067.1, forward strand.
TGCCATCACGCACCTGAGCAGAAGCCACCAGCATGGAAAGTCTGGAAGCCTCATGGATGCAGCCCCAGCTCTTCCCTGAACCCAGTTGCCCACAAGTGCAGAGCTGTAATGAATGGATGGTCCCCCAAGGGCAGGCATTTTCCTTTCCTCCTCAGGTACAGGGAAAGAGCAGATATTTCCATCGTAGCAAGTAAGAAAAATATCTCGTTTCCCCAGTTTTGTTATAAACAATGTACGGCTTGCTTTCTCCTTACTCCTCTTGACCCTCCACACTGTATACATATTTATATATTATTCATAGTGGATTAAAAATGAATGTGCTCTTTACCACGGCTCTACGGTGCTGTGACAATACAAATTAACGTATGATGTACTTACTTTTCACATGGCTGTGATGGGAAATGTTGATGGGCTCAAAGTGAGAGACAGAGAGGTAGGAAGTGGGGTGATGTTGGGGGCTCACATCTGGCATCAGGGTCCAAGGTCCTGCCTTCAGACAGGGATGGGGGCTCTTTGGGGCAGCAGCCTTGCTGCAGAGCTGGACAGGCCTTCCCCCCTGGAGTGAGGTGCAAGCTCCACAGGGGCTCCTGTGGGCCCCACCCCTGCCCAGCTCCCACCGAGCTCCACCTTCACCACACTGGAAGCACCAGCTTGCAGGCCCCTGCACCCACACAACCTTTCTGCTTTTGTATTGAGGTCAGGCGAGTCTGTCTGCTTGGGATAGCATGCTGCTCCTCTCCTTTTCTCTTGGCTGCCTCCCTCTTTCCTTCATCCATCCATCCATCCATCCATTCACCTGTCCTTTTGCTTGAAAAATACCTGATGGAAATCTGTCACATTCCAAAGTCTCTACTAGGTAGTAAGAAATATCAGTAATCAGAAAACAAACAAACAAACAAAAACAGAGCAAAAGCAAAACCCCACAGTTCCTGAGTCCTGGAGCTGACTGTCTTATGGGGCAGACAACATAACTGTTTGTTGATCTACTCTTGTTGGACACGCTACTGTGGAAGAGGAGAGTTTGCTGTGATGAACCTCAGTGGGTCTGGGGTCATCAGGGGAAGCCTGAGGCAGCTGCACTAAGAATGGGATTATAGTACTTCCATGAAGCAGGGGAGGGGGCATTCCGATGCAGGAAATGAGACAGGATTGGGCAGAGGTCCTATGGCAGGAAAGAGAATAAAGCATGTAAAGCATCTGGAGAACAGAGAGGGTCCTGTGGTCAGAGGCAGCAGCTCGGGGGCTTTGAGGGCAAAGAGGCTAGAAGTGCATGCAGGGGCTCATATTCCTCCCAGCTGAGCTCTCAGAGCCCCCAACCCCCTTGACCATCTCCCCCACTGCATGGCCTCAAACTGCCAGCCCCGCACCAGAACAGGATCCCCCAGACATGATATCCTTCCCACGTGGACCTGTGACCACAGCCCAGCACACGTCTGCTGAACTTCACCAAGGGAAATACTACCAACAACGACTTCCTTGCTAACCACTACTTCCTTCGGACTCTGAAGGTCGTGCAGATCCCCAAACCCCCAGTCAAAAGCAGGAGCTCCAAGGAGAGACCATTTCAGGCTTTATTCCCCAACTATCTGGGATAAGATCACCTAGGAGAGGCAGGCTAGTACAAAACTGGCACAGGGAAGTCTTGTTGAATGAGTGCTTTTGAGGAAGAACAGAGCATAGCCTCTCTTGACCAGTCTTAGATAAGGAACAGAATGATAACAAAGAAATCAGCAATTACAGCAATGACAGACAGCTGACATTTGCAGAGCTCTTTGTCATTTACAAACTTGACACACTGTCTCCTCTGATCTTCATAACAGGATTAGGGTGTCAGTATTCATATCATTCCCCCATTTCCAAGATGTAGAAACTGGAGCCTTGAGAGATCAAATGCTCGCTCAAGGTCAGACAGAGGGGAAACCTAATCTTGGGTGTTAGTGGCCTCTCAGCTTCATGAAGGGGCAATGCTGTGCTTTGAACGCAAGGTCCTGGTCAGACGCACACTGATCACTGCGGGGCAGGAGGACACCTGAAATCAAAAGTGCAAAACAGAGAGCTCTCTGTGGTCAGGCCTCTGCAGGAAGGGTCTCCTGTGTTCAGAGGGGCCAAAGGCCGCCCTAAAGCAGAGTGCTTCCCTGTGGGGCTGAGCTTGAGAAAGGCCAGTGTGTTCATATTCTCCTCAAATGGGGAGCTGGCTGGGGTGGGTGCCCTTACTCTTTTAAATTCAATCCAAGAAAGGCTGTTAGACTCAACTCTGTCTTAAAGCCTTTGCTGCTTCTTAGAGATTGATGGACAGTAGTAGCATCTTCCGGAGAAGGCAATGGCACTCCACTCCAATACTCTTGCCTGGAAAATCCCATGGACGGAGGAGCCTGGTAGGCTGCAGTCCATGGGGTCGCTAAGAGTCAGACACAACTGAGCGACTTCACTTTCACTTTCCACTTTCATGCATTGAAGAAGGAAATGGCAACCCACTCCAGTGTTCTTGCCTGGAGAATCCCAGGGACAGGGGAGCCTGATGGGCTGCTGTCTATGGGGTCGCACAGAGTCGGACACGACTGAAGCGACTTGGCAGCAGCAGCAGCAGCAGCAGCATCTTCATCTCTACCTATAGGCCCAGGTGAATGGCTACCTCCATCTCCGGTGGTGCAGGCAGCATGGCTGGTCTTTCTTCTCATTAAAATGTGCCAGATGGAAGTTTGCAGCGTGTCACCCTGAGGGCTTCTCCCCAGGGGATGTGTTGACCTACCTCCGTCTGGAGATCTGATTTCCTTGGAGCCCCACATCCACCTTAGCAGGAAAGTAAGAAAGCTCCCTCGGATTTCCACGGCCCTCTCACTGCCTCTGCCTTCAGGTGGGTCCTTTGTTCTGTCACATGTATTGGAAAAGCACAGTGGAAATTTCAGTGGAGCTCTCAGCTGTGGGGTTTGTTCTGAAAGTATAGGGTATGTTCTCTGACCCAAAGGTAACAGATCACTGAGTCTGTGCCAATACCAGGGGCTTCGCATGGACAAATGGTATAGAGAAATTGGAAACTTTTCATCCAGATTTAGCTAGACTGGGAAATGAATCAAGTTTCCAAAAGTGCTTTGCATACCAACAGCTTTCTCTTTGGGAGTAAATGTTCCCATCACCAAAGGATCAACCTTTCACTTACATCCTATTCTCGGGGGAACACAATGCTTTCTTCCGGCCACATCGCGGCTCCTCACAATCACCTTCCCTCAGGATGGACGCCTCATTTCTTCAAAGCTTTTCTTCCACCTCAGTCTCATGGGAATCTTTCAACAAACCATTTAGAAGGGTGTGTGTGTGTGTGTGTGTGTGTGAATCCTAAAAATTCTTATAATTCTTATAGGAATTTTAGAAAATTAGGAGATCTGAGTACTTTATACACATTTGAAATTTGTTTTAAAGTCGAACCATCCAAGTTCACTCTATTTTAAGTTATTCATCTGAGCTATGGGGTTGATATTTTTGACATAACAGTCATAAAGCTCAAATATAAGGATAAACATACAGACATGTATGTGAAAACCTGTGGGACAGAGGCTTTTGGGGTCTTCAGGTACTACTATTACCTACAGTGCTTCCATTTACAAAGTACAATGTAAGATCAAGGTTTATCATGATCCCAGTACTGTACAGACTTCCTTCCACAAATGTACACATGCATAACATTATACCTTTATATATAACTTTTCAGCTCACCTAAGTTAAAATAAAAACTACTTCAGTGCTAATGGTTTGACCACTAAAGTATCCAAATATGCCAGAATTATTGTATATCTTTGACTCTCCCAAGATACAGATATTCAGATATAACCATAGGATAAAAATCATAATTAAGATTTAAAATCAGTTGGTGACAAAATTTTACTAAGTGCTTTTATGCCCAGTTGGCCAATTCAAAAAAGCCTTTATTGTGAATAAAGGTGATATCTCAGGTTCTCCGTTTGGTTTGCCGAGATGCATGTGGTTCCCACAGTGACACAATTTGCAGAGAGGGTGGCTTCCAAAGTTTGGAGCATAGATTCATACAGAAACAATAATAATAGGAAGTATAATAGGCAACTTTGACAGATGGGAAGAAACAGTGGAAGAATGTAGGAACCTGATGAATCACGGTGATCTAAAGTAGATTTATTAAACAATACCATGGTTTGGTCATTTGCTTCACGGTTCTGCAAGCCTCTTTGGATTATGGTGCCAAGAGTTTTGATTTTATTTATTTATTTTAAATTATTATTTGGAGTTTTTAGCTCCAAAGTCTTGTCATGATGATTTTCCCCATCTGTAACTTATTGCCATAAAATAAGTGAATTGATGAGTTAGCCCCAGCTGTATCTGAGCCACTGTGAGAAGCTTTGGACAAAACTTTAGAAATGTTTCTTAGGCTTCCTGAGGGAAGTCTCAACTCTTCTCTCCAGTTCTCTGAATGAACTTGAGTTGGTTCCTATGCCTCTGGCTGCAGACTTGGGCTGTCCTTCCTTCTTACTCCCACTCAAGAGCTGCCCTATCAGAGAACCTCAAACCACCTCACTGAGCCCTGGGCGTAACTTCATGTCCATAGGGAAGACGATTTCATGAGTTGGCTGGTTGAGCCACGGGATCTGTTGGAAACTCACTGACACCCAGCTTAGTGCTGATGAAGATTCATGATTATGGTGGAGAGAATGGGCATGGCTTTTCCTATCTCACTGCCATTGATCAACACCAGGATTCTTCCCTTCAGTCTATGCTTTAACTCCAACATGATGAAAAGTAGGGCCATATACTCTATTCATAAATATCCTAAGTCCACTAGAAACAGAGTCTCAGTTTTCTCCTTCTACACCAACCCAGATTTTTCCCTGTCATCTGGATGAAGGGGTGACCAAACCCTAAGGATGGGGTTGGATAGCAGGAAGGCAGGAGGCAAACGGTACTCACAAAGGCTTCTCTTACTTGATAATTGTGGTCCAGGCCCCTCCTTCTGACAGTCTGTGCTCTTCTTGCTGTGGTAGGCCGTGGAGAAGGGCCGAGAGCAAGTGTGTTCCACTCTATGGACTTACGCAAGTAGGAAAGTTGATCAAATTCAGTCTTGTGTTAGGTACAACAATAGAAACAAGAGAAGAGAAAACTCTGTCTGAAAATTTGTAATTCATTGAAAAAAAGGCAAGGGCAAACAGTAAAATAATAATGCAATTGCTGCAAACAGTTCATACCCGTTTGTTCTGTGCCAAGCAAAGGGCTTGGCACCAGTGATATTAAGATGGCTATGCTTCCTGCCTCAGGAGCTCACAGTCTATCATGGCGGCTAATGCCCACACACACAACGCAGTCACACAAAACAGAGCCTTGAAAGGAGAATGCGGTTTGGATCTGCAGAGAACAGAAGTGATGTCTCAGGGAGAAGGTGGCACAGTCAGAGCATGGGGACCCTGCAGAATGAAGCCCGTCTGCAGAGACCATCTAATCGTTTGGTTTGGAGTGGGCAAACAGGGGAAGCTCCTGGAGACGGGAGAGGTGTTGGGACTGAGCTGTAAAGGCGAAGGGGTAGGTGGTCATTAAAGATTTGGACAGGGAACTCAGAGCTGAGCTTCCGTTTTAGGTACTCACTCTGGTAGACCTGGGGAGGATGGGCAGGAAGTGGGGAAACTGGAAGCAGAATGCTCTCCTGCAGGCTGCCGTGTTCACAGTCTAGCACGAGCTGGTGTACACCGGACCAGGCTCAGAGGGGATTATGGGAAGTAGAAAGATTCAACAGGTAGAATGGATTTGACCTGGGGGCCAACTGGCTAGGAGGGAAGATGGAGAGAGCTAGTTCCCGAAGCCCACTAAGAAAGGAGCAAGAATCTAGTGCTGTGTGCAATTTGGTGAGGAAATGAGTTTCAGTTCCAAACATTTGGTTGCTCTCCAATTTCTCAAGAACAAGACTGCTTTGCAAAGTAGATACACAGGACTTCTGCTATTATGCTCTAGAAAAAGTGATGAATATGCTGTTCAGATGTTTTCTGGGGTAAACAATTGGGCCCATTTATTTGCTTGTTTATTTTCCTGAGCAAATGAAACCCAGCACTGGGTCTTGACCTCTCTGGGTGCTGGGTGGGACAGCACTCACGGGCTTCCAGGAATGGCATATCCACAGCTTCCCAGCATTGGGCAGAACGCAGTGTCCCATTAGAACTTCCCAAACTAGATGCTTTACTGGTTCCTAAAGACAGCAGAGATGTGTGCATGTCTGTGGTGCATCAGAACAGAGAAATGAAGCCCGAAGGAGCAGGTGGATTTTCACAAGAATCCATCTTCTGTTCTTATTTACAGCCTTTCTGGAGTCCGGGCGTCACCATTCAAAATTGAACTTCTTTAAAACTAGGCTGGCCTTAATTATCTGAGTGTCCCAGTTCTTGTCTGATACTGTCTGCTGCCTCCTCTTGAAACAGAGCTCCCCAAATTCCTCCAGCTTGGCACTTCCACTCCACTGAAGAGCAAGGCTTGGGGAACACCCCTCTCTCACCCGACCCAAAACACACTTCCTGGTCACGCTTGTCTTGCTTATCAGTAGAGTTGGTGGGGACATGAGGAAGTGAACTGGCTTGGAGATGAGTCAGCATCCCAGATGGAGGGATTTATGGGTTTTCTTGGTATGGAGCTAGGGTCACAAAGTCTAGTCCAGGGCTCAAATCCACCTCCTGTCTGTTCTCATACAGCCTGTGGAGCTAAGAATGGTTTTTACATTTTTAAATGGTTGGGAAAAAAAGCCCAACAAGAATAATATTTCATCACATATGAAAATTATATAAAATTCAAATTTCAGTGTCCATAAATAAAGTTTTGAATTTCATCAACAAAAAGTTGGAAATTTATTTCCTCTCTTGTTATATAAGTATCTACGTCATATCTTTGATCTTGGCCTGCAAAGTCTAAAATCCTTGCTATCTTGCTGTTTATAAAAGAATTTCCAGGTGTTGGAACTTTCTTTTCTCTTACCTAGAAAGGCTGAATTAAAAACCCTGGCTAGGATGGAAAGATCTTTTAAATCCTTGTCCAAGTTATTATTATTATTATTTGGTAACTTATTGTTTGAGGCTTTCCTGGAGGCTCAGCAGTAAAGAAGCCACCTGCCAATGCAGGAGACATGGGTTCAATCCCTGGGTTGGGAAGATCCCCTGGTGAAGGAAATGGCAACCTGCTCTAATATTCTTCCTGGAGAATCCCATGGACAGAGGAGCCTGGTGGGCTACAGTCCACAGGGTTACAAAAGAGTCAGACATGACTTAGCAGCTAGTAAGTGCAGCTTATTATTTATCCAAGTAAGTTATTACTTATCCAAATAGATATATTGGCTGCATCTTTGTTCTTTGCCATTTGACCTTTGCAAGGCAATAACACTGCTGATATTGTACTGGTAATAATGATCATAGTCCTTTGAGCTCTGGGAGCTGGGGAGGGGTACGCAGCAGAACTGACCGGCCACTCTTTCTGCCCGTAGGTCACAGGCCTTTCCAGTGCCGCTACTGTCCCTACAGTGCCTCTCAGAAGGGAAATCTGAAGACCCACGTCCTCTGTGTCCATCGCATGCCTTTTGACAACAGCCAATACCCTGACCGCAGGTTCAAGCGCTCCAGAGTTGACTCGGAGGCTTCTGGGAATTTCGAAGACCCCGCAGCTGTCAAGGCGGGGAGCTCAGCAGAGTTAACGGAGGAAGGCAGCAAGGCCCAGGAGGAGCGCAACTGAGCCAACCAATTCGGAGATTGCAATATTATTTTACACAGTTTTCAGATTATGCATCTGGTAAAAGAGTTTGCTAACTGCATTCCACGGGGAAAAAATCATGTACAACCCCCCACTAGTGTATAGAACGTTTAAAAATTTTAAAAAGATATCTATATATATATTAAAAAAAAATCCCCAGCCCTTGAAAATGGCTGCTAAACTGTTACCCGGCAACAAGTACTTCCAAACAACGCAGGTGGGAGAAAAGGGATTTCAGAAATGCTTGGTGTCCTCCGAGCTCAGGAAAGCTCGGGGGCCCTTCCAATGCTAGAGTCGCCTATGTCCAAAAATCAAGCTCTTAACTGCAAAACGATGCCATCTAAATGATTTAGTGTTGCCTTGAAGATGGAGGGGCTGTGTTTTCATTGTTGAAAACACCTCTATAATCTGACACCAGCTGCTGTCATCTGCCTCGCACCCTAATGGGATGTGTTGGGAGGCAGTCGCGGTGCCAGTCAGACTGGAGCGGTCACTGCAGAGAAAATCAATTCACGTGGTGTCGTAACTGCACTCTTGGAGAAATCTTAGCCGGCCCGCAGCCAGCGCCAGGGCAGACCAGCACTGCAGAGGCTTGCCATCTTCAATGTGCATTTTTAAAAAAATCCACAGCCAAATGAATCAATGGTCAGGAAGTGTCTGCAGACAAATGTCCATTGCAGGTTTGATGAGTAATTCCTTTTTTTAGATCAAATTGCAGTATAGAGGGAAATGCTTTTTCTCGGTTGTCTTTTTTTTTTTTCTTTAATTTTTGGAGGAATTTACAAGAAGGTTGCTAATAAAAAAAATAGGGATACATGATATCAAATGCTTAAAACTAGCCTACCCTACTCACAGAAGGTGCTGGTGAAGAATGGAAATTTACGTAATAGTAGAAAGATTGCTTTATTATGATTTTTAAAATGTTACTTGAATGAAGGCTGCTCTAGTCCTTATTATCAGATTTTTTTCATCTGTTAGTTTTTCTAAGTGTCATAGACATGAAGCAAGATTTTCTTCTCCAGCAAGCTCTTATGAAATAGCTTGTATTAAAATATGAATCTAAACATCCTGCTCTCTATCACTAATGAAGAAAACTGTTTAAGTTAAAATGTCTGTTTTTGTAAAACAAATGTGTTCTATATTTTTGTAGATTTTAGATTTTCTACTGATTGGATACTCCAAATTTATCAAGTTCTACACCACCCAGAGGGAGATTTGGAGGGCCAATAATGAAACACTTGACTCATTTTTTTAACAGACAATTTATGAAGACTAGTTAAGGGTTTATTCTTGAATCTGCTAGTGTGGCGTCAGAGTTCAGCCTCTTAACATATTTCCTTTGAGTGACACGAAATTGGTGCTGTTGCTTGTGACGGTGGAGAAGTACTGAAGTATTAACTTCTTCTAAGACAAAATTATTCAGACTTTAAAAAAAAAGATCGATATTTCCTTGCAGGCTGGGAGCACAGAATAAAACCCCAGGGCCTTAAAAACTTCAGCTCTGCCTACAGCAGTTTACAAAAATACTAAACTGCAATCAATGTAAATAAAATGCTTCGCTATCCTGAGACCAGAAGGAATCTCAGGCTAATAAGGAATCCGGTTTGCATATGCTGTCGAGAGGGTGACATCCACCCGGGGTTTCAGTGTAAACGCAATCGCTGTACAATGTGGACCCATCTGGCATAGAGCAAGCTGCTTTCTTGTTTTTCTAGAATAGTTCTCACTGCCTTACTTAAATCGAGTTGATAAACTTAATGCAACTGTTTCTATGATCCTAGAGAAAGGACTGAAATGTTATTGAAAACTTTCCGACTGTAGTAAGCTTTAGGATTTTAACTGCACTACTGTGTTTGGTGACTGTGCCAGTCGCTTGCTTTCTGTGTGTTTGCCCCCTGCCTTTGGTATCTTAGCAAAGAAAAATATTAAAAAAAGAAGAAAAAAAAAAGTAAAAAGAGGAGAAAAGAGGAAAAAAAGTGGAAAAAAAACCCAACAAACAACGAGAGCCACATCCCATTTCTAGCACTTTGGGCGCTCTTTCAGTATCCTTTTGTGTCTTCTGAGCATCGTCAGATGCGACAGGCAATAATTCTGTTTGTGACACTGGGAACATCCCCTCTTCTTTGTGGCGTGTGTGTTGATTCCATTTTGTCCAGTGCTACTGTCCTTATTTCCCCCCGACACAGGCCTTCTCTCCAGAACATTTGTAACTTGTAATACGAACAAGTGACAGCCGCAGTGATGCAGTGTCAGTTTCTGAATGTCATCAGGCTCTCATATCTAAACATGTCAAGTTTTTTCCCTGTAACTTCTGTAGTCTGTGATGCTGGTCATAATACTGTCTACATTCCTACACAAAGAAAAAAAAAAATCTATCTTGGAGGAAATCTGAGATCAATAGAGTAGAGGATTTTGTTGCTATGCTTGTAACAAGTAGAAAACTTTGTATTTAAAGTTTATTCTTGGTCATTATTTATTATTATAATACATCAGTTGACAGAACTTTATTCTGGTATAGAAAGTATTAAAAGTTGTTTTTTCAGCAATGACTGTTTTCTTTCTGCTGTTAGAATAAAATGTCTTTGAAGCAGTCCAGTTTTATCCAGTGTTTTACGCAATAAAACCTCTACCTCTGGAAAAAAAAAATACCCATTTCTTCCTATTCGCGTATGTTTACTAGGAGGAGCAGGACATATTTTTGTAGCTTTGTCAGATTCTGGTAATGCTTGGTCAAACTACACTTCTAACAAAAAGCCCTGCAGTATTCTGTGTGGGTGGTTCCCATAGCCTGGTTCTTTTTCAAATTTCAAGCTGAAAGTGTATCACTGGGTGTACAAACAGTGTGTGTATGTGCGTGTGTGTGTGCACACACCCAAGTGCACGTGTTTCTTTGAAAGCTTGCAGACATGGGTTACAGTGAGGTAATACCCATGCAAACACCAGTGCTCCTCATATTATAGTAATTACACTAGACACTTAAAGCGTTGGGATCTATTATTCTCCTTTACTGGTAGCAAGTTAAAAAAAAAAAAAATCATTAAAAACAAGGAAGTCTTTTACCTCCGATCAGAGGACAAGCTGAATTCTCTCTCCAGAGGCAAAGGAAAAGAACAAAGAATAATAAAATCTATGGTTTCAGGGCTACATAAAAAGCAGAATTCTGACACTGATCTTCTCAGGTTGGTGTGCACCTCACACTTGATGTGCAGGCTTGCTTTTTGACTTGTTTTTCATTGTTAGTGGTGGCATGGTTTCAAAACCAAGCTCCCATGGTAAACGCTGCAGCTCTGGAATAGGTCAGCCCCACTGAAATGTTGGAGGCAAAGGCATCCAGCCATGCTCTAAGAATCTATAATCACCGGGTTTCTTTCAGGAGGCCAAGCTGTTGGTGTTCCTGGACAGGGACAGATGACAATCCTAAGGGCCCACTGTCACACAGAAAAGGTGAGTCATGAGGGGTTAGTGAGAGATCAGGAAAAGGACCCATCAGGGAAGGAAGGTTGATGGAGGGGCCGTGACTCCGTATACGTGATGAATCCAGTCCCAAATGCTTCCGGGGCCAGGCAGGACACCTCAGTGGCAAGAGGAGGACGGTAGGAATTTGCAGCGGGGGCTCACGGGCAATGAGAAATGCCAGCCCAGTGCCTCATCACCAAGAGGAATGTGGCATCAGGGCTTCTGAGTTTGCAAGTGACACTGGACCCCTGGATTTTGAGTGGTCTCTTAATTTTACATATTGGCTCAAAATGTGTATTTAAAAACTGTGTGATAAATAGATGGTCAAAATGTGGCTTATACACACATTTGCGATTTCTTTTTTCTTTTTCATCATGGTTTAGCACAGGAAATTGAATATAGTTCCCGTGATATACAGTAAGACCTTGCAGCTTATCCATTCTACGTATATATAACAGTTTACATCTGCTAACCCCAAATATCTAACCATCCTTCCCCTACCCGCCTCCCTCTTGGCAACCACAGCCTGTTCTCTACATTTGAGAGTCTGCTTCTGTTTCCTAGATAGGTTCATTTGTCTCATATTTTAGATTCCACACGTAAGTGATATCTTCTGATGACCTTTGTCTCTTTCTGACTTACTTCACTTAGTATAATTATCTCTGGGTCCATCCATTTTGCTCCAAATGGCATTATTTCATTCTTTTTTATGACTAATATTCCATTTATATATATACGCACACACACATACACACCACGTCTTTATCCACTCATCTGATGGACATTTAGCTTGTTTCTATGTCTCGGCTATTATAAACAGTGCTGCTATGAACACTGGAACGCACATATCTTTTCCAATTATTGTCTTGTCAAGAATGGCATATTATTCTGCTATGAAAAGGGATGGAGATCTGACACAGGCTACAGGATAGGTGAGACATGAAGACATTGTGCCTAAGTGGAAGAAAGCTCATCACAAAAGAAGCCAGTCACATACTGTATGCATTTATAGGAAATGCAATAGGCAAATCCATGGAGACCACACATAGGTTAATGGTGGCTGGATTTGGGGAGAGGGGAGAATGGGGAGTGACTGTTGGCTAAAGAGTAGGATGTCTCTTTTTTGCAGAGATAAAATGTTTCTAAAATTAGATAGTGATGGTAGTTCCCCAACTCTGAATATACTAAAAACCACTGAGTTGTACACTTTAAGATGATGAATTTTATGGTAGGTGAATTATACCTCAATAAAGCTATTATAAAATAAAAAATAAAATTGGAAGGAGGCCTTTTTAAGAAGCATCAGTATATATTTCCATCAAAATATTTTGAGCTCTTAAAGAGTCATAGACAATTGGCAGATTGGTACATTGTAAAAAAAAAAAAAACAAAATTGGGGTGTCCTGACTTAAATTTGAATCCTAGCTATACTACTTACTGGATACTTGATCTTGAACAATTTAGCCATTCTGAGTTCATTGGCTGTAAATGAAAATTATGAAATTAAATTTCAATAAAGTAGGGGAAATTATATGTAAATTTATAAAGGATTCTACAAATGTTAGATTGTTGCTATTGTGGTGTGATAAGCCATGTCTATATTTGAGATTAATTTCACCACAAAGCATTATACACTAACACCTCTGTGTTTTGATAGGGTTCCCCGGTGGTTAGGTGGTCATGATTCCTCCACATTCACCTCCTTTAGACAAAATGATCCTGGACAAATGTCTTAAACGTTCGTCTTCCAGCTTTCTCATTTGAAAAATCAGTATTTTCACCACTTTCTTGCCATTCTCAGGGTCTTGAGGGTCAGATAGGGAAAGAATGGGATGCAGGAGCAGAAGAGTTGGTCCTGGGGTTAAATGTCATTCCACTCACTTGTTTGATGAGAGTTTACAGAAGACCTAATGTGTGCCAGGCCACAGGCTGCAGATACAGGGGTGAGTCAGAGACCATGCCCACAGACCCCTGCCTAAGGAGAAAACAGACTTCAATTTGATAATCATCACACAAGTAAGTATAACGTATCTGGAAGAGGAGATTCAGAGATAACACATCCCAGAAGATTTCCCTAAGGGGTGACAATGAACTGAGATGTGAAGGACCGGGTGCCTGGTGGAGAAGTAGCACAAGGGCTGTGTGGGCTGGATGGGGCTCTCCGGAGGGCTTGTCTCCACCTCTCCAACCTGTGGGATCTGGGCAGGTCATTCCAGCTACCCAGATCTGCTTCTTTATCTGTGAAGACTCTTTCTGAGCTTATATGAGCTAGCAGTACATAACTGTATTATAAGCTATGCAGAGAGCAAGCTAGGTACCACCAGGTTCCAAGGACTGTTACTGAAACTGACACCAGCTAGAAACTCACTTGAACACTGAAATGTGGTACATTCTGCAGAGGCATGGCTTTCTGACTTGTCAGAGGTCAGCAATATAGGAGTCGATGTAACAAGATCCAAATGCCTTCTTCAACAAGTTCACAGGATCTCAGACAACCACCAGTCATCAGTCACACCCAGGGGCCTCGGTCTTTTGGAAAGGAGTGGGTGGGTGTCTCCTGGGCCCAATTCAAGGTCTTTCCATGGTACCAGTCCGTCCTTTCGTGGATGGGCTTGGCTATTGTGGCAGCAGCACCATTTGCTGGGGGAGTCTACATAGGATGACAAACGCCCTGATTTCCCTCAAATAAAGGGATTCCCAGGTTGCAGAACTTTCAGTACTAAAAGCAGGACAGTCCTGGACAAACCTGAACGGTTGGTCAACTGGGTCCAAGGCTAGTCTCTGCAAAGGCACACATCCCAGCTCAGCCAAGCTATTGCTGCCCTTTACCCAGGAGGCTCCATCGGGAGAGCCAAGGGGCTCAGAGCATGGGCTTTGCTAACTCAAGACTTGGGTTCAGTTTTCCTTGCCGCAGTACCTTTCCTATAAGGATGAAAGGTGACAAGGATCACACAGCACTCCACACAGTGCTTGGCACATGGTCCTTGTTTATATACTCTCTGTTGAGTGACTGAATGAATAGATCTCTGTTCCCACTTCGACTAGGTGGGGAATGCCTCAAATGTGAATTTCTCTTCCTAGCAGCCGGAAACTGCTAAGCTGCTGATACTCAGTGTTAAGATACTATTTTGTGCTGAAACTTTTATAAAGATGATAACCCTGCTGTCTCTTGTAGTTTGGGATTTGCACACTTCCCCCTCTCTGTTGAACATCTGTATTGTAACAGTATATTATGAAAACCTCACCTGGTGTATTGTAAGCACAATCCCAAGGAAATTAGTGTTAAATATTGTGATCTTCTTTTCAAGATAGAAAGGCTGGGCCCGTTACACAGAACTAGAGGTATGTTTCCATGGGGAAGGAAAAAAATGTATAGTGTAATGCAATATTAAAAATGTCGCCCAGCTGAGCATTCCATGTAGGGGCTTGTGTAAAGTTTTAATCTCTTCACCTGTTGGTGTTAAGAGAAAAGAGAGAGAGAGGGAGGGCGGGAGGGAGGCAGGGAGGGAGAGGAAGGGCTTATGTGAACAGGGAAATCACAAGCAAAGAGGAGGGGGAAAATTTAAATGATCCCAGACCGAACTGTTTTGCTGTTAATACAGAAATACAGTGCAAGACACATTTAATGGGCTCTATTTTTTATTATACTATGCTGAATAATTAAGTTTGAGGCTAAGTGTCACATGGATTTATCTTTTAATTAAAAAAGCATGGTTCACGCATATTTGAGTGGTAGTCCAAATAAATGCAATATAGAAATTTATGTTTGTTTATCTAGGTGTTAATTACCTAGAGATTGTTCTGGATTACTTCTTTTTATAAAGTGTCATAGGCTTGTGTCAGAACGAATAAAGCTTGCCCATGGAACCTTATCAATTTGCTAACGATAGTGCTGGTTTGACCTGAGGTGGGGGGGCAGAGGAAAACTTTGGGGATTGTTATGTACACACGCCCCCATTCAAAACCACACCAAATAAAACAGTCGTTTTAGAAAATATTTCTAAGACATAAAGGCACAAATATATCTTCGTTGTTTTACAGCCTCTTGTCCACAGCTATTTATAAAACATGTGATTATTTATGCATTGGGTTATGAGAAGTTCGGCTAGGAGAGGCCGTGAAGGCGGCTCCATCAATCCAGTTACCTGAACCCCGGAGAGGTGGAGGGAGGGTTTCTCAGTAGAAATGGGGCCGGACAGGAAGTTGGCTGCTGTGATTTGTCTGAAATATGTCAGCCTCACTGCCTCTCCCAGAAAGGGCAGACAGGGAGAAAGAGGGATAGCAAAGTGGAGGGTAGAGGTCACGTTTTTTCAGAAACCAGGATGCACATTGGGAAAGCAAAAAGCAGAAGCCCCCACAAACTGCTCCTCATACCTGGGGTCAGTGCCTGACTGTATCTTTGTTTACAAAATGATTTTTGGTGGCAGGTCCGCTGGAAGGGCTTGGTCAAAAGGTTCAACTTCAAAGAAACAGGCGCTGCAAGGGCAGGAAGAATTCCGGGCCGGTCTGGGGATGTCTAAGTGCGGCGCGCTCCTTTGTTCTGCAGGTTTGTTTGCCTTGGTTTTCTGAGTCGCCGGGCCTCTTCCCACTGCGCATCACGCCTCCATTTCTGACTATCAGATCTCCAGAAAATCAACGAAAGTAACTGCGGGTCCCGTCCCCTGGCTTGGTGGATCGCTCTCCCCGGATGCAGGGAGAACAGGAGGAGAGACTGAGAACTGGGACGAGCACTCAATTGTGATTCTCTCCCGTCCAAGCTAGCAGGGGAGCGTCAAGAACCCCCAAACAGCAAACCAGCCCAACATGTACGCTCTCCGCTGCGAAGGGTTTCATTTTCAGGTTTTCCTCCCGCCTGGAGACCTGGCGGACTGATGGGGCGGGTCACTTGGCAGCGCGCCTGAAGAGGGGCGTCCGGGGCGGGGGCGGCCGGCAACAAGGGGGCGCGGCGCCAAATGGTGGCGCCCGGGCCCCCTGAGGCTCCGCGGGGCGGGGACAGGGGCGGGGGCGGGTTTTTTTGGCTCACACCCCGGAGCCGGCCTCTGACTCAGCCCCTTGCCCTAAGGTATCAAAGGAGCCTGAGCCTAAGGAGAAGCGCCCCGCCCCGGCCGCCCCAGGCTTGGTCCCCAGGGCTCCTCTTTTGGCGAGGAGGCGACAAACGCTCCAAGGGGACTCGCTGTGGCCTCTGGCTCCAAGGGGGGCGCATGAGTCCTCAGGCGCCAGCTGATCATCCCATAACCGTGGACAGAAATTCATGCCGCACATTTTAAAAATTACTGACACTTGAACTCTGATTTCCTCCCAAATTGCTGCTCATTTCCTCCCCAGAATCGTTGTTACCAGAATTTGGGGCTCAGGAGCACTGCAGGGTGGAGCGGGGGTGTTGCTCGGAGGAGCGGGTCACCCATTTGTGCCAGATGCTGGGGACCCAGCAGAGGACAGGCAAGGAGGATCCTGCCCTGGCTTTCCGCTCCACCCTCTCAGTGATTTGTGGGAAAGTGGAGGGTGGGAATCCTTTTAGATCTGTGGTCAGAGAAGGTCCTTAGCATTGAGCTTTCTTTGAGTGAGGACTTGCTGGCTTCCAGCTTGCCCACCAGAGCCTTATTCAAAAAGAGGGCCCTGAATTGGGAGAATCCAGCAGTGAGGTGTTTGAGGGCCCAGATTTCAGAGGCTGTAAAAGAAGGGGCATGAAGAGCTTTGGGGTGGAGGGCATTAGTTTGGAATGACATGGAGGATCCGTGTGCCCAAGAATACCAACTTCCTTTTTAAAAATTGAAAAAATATTGAGGTGAAATTCACATACATAAAATTAACTGTTTTAAAGTGTATGGTTTAGTAGTATTTAGTAAGTACACTCACAATGTTGCGCTCTATGAGTTCCAAAACATATTTATTACCCGAAAGAAAACCGCACACCCGCTAATCAATAACTTTCTATGCTCCCTTCCCCATCCTCCAGCAATACACAGTCTCCATGGGTTTACCAGTTCTGGATATTTCATATAAATGGAATCATGCAATATGTGAACTTTTGTGTTTGACATATTTCACTTAGGGCTTCCTGGTGGCTCAGACGGTAAAGAATCTGGCAGCAATGCAGGAGAATCAAGTTTAATCCCAGGGTCAGGAAGATCCCCTGCAGGAAGTCATGGCAACCTATGCCAGTATTCTTGCCTGGAGAATTCCATAGACAGAGAAGCCTGGTGAGCTACAATCCATGGAGTCGCAAAGAGAGTATGAGTGACTAATACTTATTTCACTTAGCATATTTTCAAAGTTCATCCACGTGGTAGTATGTAACAGTATGTTATTCCTTTCAATGACTGAATAAACTTGTATGATTATACCACATTTTGTTTCTCTGTTCACCCATTGATGGACATTTGGGTTATTTTCACCTCTTGGCTATATCACACGCTACTGATATGAACTTTCACCTATAAGTATTTGGGTATCTGGTTTCCATTATTTGGGGCATATACTTAGGAGTGGTATTGCTGGATCATTGAGAAAGTCTATGTTTACATTTTGAGGAATCACCAAACTCTATCACCTTTTAAATTCAACAAATCAGATCATTCTCAGCTACACTGCTTAGAATGGCTTCCTCTTACATTACAATACATTTCATATTCCTTACCATGGCCTTTGAGGTCCTACATTATCTTACCTTATCAATCTAACTTCATCCTCCATCTCTCCCTCAGTTACCTTCCTTCTCTAGTCAACATGGTTTTTTGCGCTTCAGGCCTGCCAAACCTGTTCCTGCCCCAGGCTCTTTGCACTTGTTTTCTCTTGCCCTTTCCAAGCTGGACACCTTCCCTTTCTTAGGTTGTAACTCAGATGTCACTCAGGGAAGCTTTCTGTCACCACACCCATATGTTCCCAGCCTCTGTGCCACACCACAGTTCATCATCTTATTTCTGTCTTCTTTGTGGCAGTAATAAATTACTCCCTAGAAATACCTTGTTTACCTCTTGGTTTACACAATGATAGTCTGCTTTTCTTAGTGGAATGTAAATTTCATGAGATGAGGGACCCATCAGAGCCCTGGTACAAGTAGCCCTTAGTACAGAGTAAGACCTCAAATAAATGGTTATTGAATAAATAAGAATTCCCAGCCTGATTACCTTTGATAATAATCCCTGGAGTGTTGTTGGAAATTTTATTAACTTTAAAAAAGTTCTTTCAGCAATCTCCAGAAATGAGGCCCCAAACTAAGAAGAATATTGACTAAACTCAATGACAGACCAGTGGTATCCTTGAGAACTTGAGTATGGTCCTTCTTACTTGTAGTGTGGGTATGTGTCTGTGGGTGGGCAGAGGAGTGCGCAGCCCATTGCATTGATAAAACTGGTCTGATACCCCCAGGCATTGGGTTCATATGAGACCAGCTGCCCAAGCTCTTTAGAAGGATGCATAGCTGCCAAGTGGGTAGCTGCAATCAGAAACTTGGTTCCAAGTCTGTGTCTGCTAAACTGGCCCCATGTCTTTGTACCTCTGAGCCTCAGTTTCCTTATCTATTAAAGAGGCTGCTAACATGTGCCGTAACGTGTACTGATATGAGAGTTGGACCATAAAGAAGGCTGAGCACCGAAGAATTCATGCTTTCAAACTGTGGTACTGGAGAAGGCTCTTGAGAGTCCCTTGGACTGCAAAAAGATCAAATCAGTCAATTATAAAAGAAATCAACCCTGAATATTCATTGGAAGGACTGATGCTGATGCTGAAACTTCAATACTTTGGCCACCTGATGTCAGAAGCTGACTCGCTGGAAAAGATCCTGATGCTAGGAAAGACTGAAGGCAAAAGGAGAAGGGGCATCAGAGAATGAGGTGGTTAGATAGCATCACTGACTCAACTGACATGAATTCAAACAAACTCTGGGAGATAGTGAAGGACAGGGGAGCCTGGTGTGCTATAGTCTATGAGGGCGCAAAGAGTCGGGACAGAACTTAATGACTGAACAACAACAAGACATGTGCTGTGCAGACTTACTGGGAGCCACACACGCGAACATGGGGAAGTGCTGTGCAAACAGAAATGCTGCACACATCAGTTGTTATCATAGCTGCTGATATGAGAAATGTGTGTGCCCTGCCCATGCCAAGGTGTGGGCAGGGAGGACAGAGCCCGGCAACCTGGTCAGCAGCTGCTGCGGCCATCCAAGCTCCCTCTCCCACCCTGTTGACCCCGGCCACACTCATGTCTGTGACCCTGGGGTCAGCGCCTCCTCTTAATGCCTTTCCATTTCTCAGTTTGCTGACTGGGGTGATTTTCGGTGAGGTCCACATAAATACTTCAAAAATAATTCACGATGAAGAGGAATGCTTCTGGAATGGATGATGGCACGACGAATTAAACGCTTTATAGGGCTGAGCGTAAATTATTTTAATGCATGTAATAGATCCGCCCAGGGAGACTTGAGCCCTCCAGGTCATGCCTCTGTGCCCCCAGGGCGCAGAGGGTGGTGGGAGCAGGTGGCTGGGAGCCTGCTCTGCTGGGGCGTGAATCATTTCCCTCTCCAAAGACTTATTTTGCCAGCACTTAGGTCCCCCCAACCTGAGGAAAGGATGGGGAGGCCTCACGTCTGGCCGGGTGGAGCCCGGAGCCAGTGAGCGGGCAGTTGTTAGCAATGGCAACAGCCTGAGCTGCACCTCGCCTTCCGTTCATTGTCTGCTCCTCCTGAAGAGGGTGAGGTATGGTGGCGTGCAACATGAAACCAGAGAGTTCAAATATTTTGTCTCCCGTGACAGTTTTGAGTTGCAGGATGAACGTTTCAGTTCAGGCCATCACCAGCAACATTTGACATTTAGACTCACTGCACGTCAGTAGAGAGAGGAAGACCTCTTGGAGGTGATTGTGTCCAACACACCCATTCAAGAAACAAGAAAGCTGAGAGCTCAGAGAGATGCAGAATTTTGTGCCCCAGACATAGAAAATAAACACACCGTTGTATTCAAGGGCTGCCTAAGCAATATTTATAGAGCGATATCTAGAGATTGTTGTTGTGGTTTTGTAATTACTGGAGTAGGTTTGTAATCCCAGAGGAAAGGATTCATTGATTCCAAAATGTGTTACCATGTCCCTTTAGGGCCAGGCAAAGCATGGTAACAGTCCTTTATGTGGACCAGTTGTCTCACATTTGGGGAGAAGCTTGTATTCACTCAATGTTCAATGATCATGTCACATATGAGTTCTCAGACATTTGTTGGGCATTGACCATTCTACTAGGAGCCAGACAGGCTCACCTGCTCTCAAGAAACTCACAACTGAATTTGAAGGAGGAAACAGACAGAACAGGCTCCATCTTGAAAGCAGGACTTCATCTTGGGCCGGACTGTGGACTTTTGAGCTATATGCCCAGTATCTATGGAAACGACATATCAACTGGAAAACCAGACCCCTCACCCACCCCAATTGAAGAGCCCTAGGGCTCGTACCTAGACTCTCTGTCACCTAAAAGAATACCCTAATTATCTGTGTAACCAAATAGAATCATAAATTCTATTATGCTTATTGGGGTATGACCACAGGCCTATTGATAGTCCACTGTTAACTACCTACGCTTAAAGCATACGAATCACGGGTTAACTTTGATTGTATCTTTCTTTTCCTTTGTTCAGACTAGTTTCAGAGAATTTGTGGAGAGGGGTTTGCGCATGTACACTTAGGGTATATAAGGTTTTCACAAAAACTGGTCAGGGTCCTTGGCTAAGCGGAGACTCTGCCTTGGGCCTGCCGGTGTAATAACTGCACTCCACTATCTGCATTGTCCTTTTGAGTGAGTTTGTTTCCCAGAATGCATGGCTACAACCTTACAAAGAAAGCAGATCAGGAAAGCTGCTATAACATATGCCTTGCACTTGTCTGAGTCCTGGGACAAGTCTCCTTCCACAGATAGCTTCTTGATGACCTGTTCATCTGTGTCTGAAACTCCACCCTCAGTGATTCAGTCATGCATATCAAAGTTGATGTGACTGAAAATAAGAACAGTGGGAACAGAGAATTAGAGAAAGCTCCCACTTCCAGGGGGAGCATTAGGAAGTGAGGTGATGGGCCTAGAATGAGGAATAAGATTTGAATATGCGGGACTGAGAGAGAGTCAGGGAGGAGGTTCTAGGAGGAAGGGTCAAGATGCCCCAAAGCAGAGATCCAAAGGTTCTGGTGGGTTCTGCAACTTCAAACAGGCCAGGAAGATCACAGCCAAGAAGAGGAAGGGTTGAAGGATGAGGTGTCTCTAAGCAGGTATGCATAAGACGGGTCCATTGTGTTTTCCTAATAGTCCTCATTGTCATGTAGATCAGGAGGGGAATGACAGAATCTGCTGCTGAAGTTAGGCTGGCTGGTAAGGAAATAAATCATGCTGTACCCCAGGAGGACTTACAAATGAAGATGAGAATTGTAGCCCACAGGAGGAGTCTTCTGAGGCAGTTGATTACTGTCCACAATGGCAAAAACTGAGTATCTCAGGACTTCCATGGGGATCCAATGGTTAAGCCTCTACCTTCCAATGCACGGGCATGGGCTTGATCCCTGGTCAGGAAACTAAGATCCCACAAGCCTTGTGGTGTGGAATAACAATTGGTTGCGAGAAAACTTGAATACCTCTAGGTGAAAAAAATCAGCAACAACAGCTGATCATACCGTGCGCCACAAACAAAGACGAACTCAACATGAGTCCTGGACCTGAATGCAAAACTTAAAAAGGACTTTAAAAAATCTTAAAAATACTGAATATCTCACCTCTGCCATTAAGCCTTTCCTCTCTGTCTCTACACACACACACACACACACACACACACACACACACACACACACAGTCTCTCAGTCACATCTGACTCTTTGCGACCCCATGGACTGTAGCTCGGCAGGCTCTTCTGTCCATGGAATTCTCCAGGCAAGAATACTGGAGTGGGTTGCCATTCCCTTCTCCAGAGGATCTTCCCAACCCAGGGATTGAACCTGGGTCTCCTGCATTATAGGCAGATTCTTGACTGTCTAAGCCACTAGGGAAGCCCTTCCCTATCCAATTCTGGGATAATTATCTCTCTCTGTGCTCCCAAAGCACATAGTTCTACACAAGAGTTCAGAACTTACTGCGGTTTGTCATAGCAAGTTCCGTTTGCTTCCACCTAGACTGGACTCAGTCATAGCCCAGACAGTGGCCTGGGCTGGTTCATTTCAGGGTCAATGGTGACCCACGATGGAAGCTTCATGTATGCTTCCTGGTTCCACCTATGTAAATGACCCAAGTTTAAAATCCAGACTTCCTGAATGTTGGTTCAACATAACCACACCTTCTCCCATTTTAGGTTTCTGGAAAGAAACTACTCAAACAATCAAAATTACAGTTGGTTTTAAATGGCAAGCTGTTACCAAGGCTGTCGCCCCAGAATCCTACTCCTACATCTCTTCGACTAGGAACCAATAACTCTTATCTACGTTTAGGGAGGAAGCTGCAAAGAGAAAACACAAGAACTGGTTAGAAATAAGTAAGCCCACGATGGCAGAAGATTTGACTTCCAATAGACCTTGAGCCTCATTATATGCTCATTGTAATATATTAGCATATGCTAAATGGTACACCCATGGGTGCCACTACGGCTGACGATTGCTAGAAAAGCCTATAGAAGGCCTGGAAAGGAGGGCTGCGTCAGTTCTGGGTCCAAACCACACCCCTATTCTTGGATTACTCATGAATATTCCTCCCGCTCTTTCTGATTCCCTCACTTTAATTCCATTCTCCTATATATTTGGTGTCTCCACCTGAATTAGGTTGAGAAGTTGATATGTGTACTCGGTTTCGCTTCATTTTTTCGCCACTGAATAAAGCCCGTGTGTGTGCCTGTGCGTGT
This sequence comes from Ovis aries, assembly GCF_016772045.2. NCBI lineage: Eukaryota > Metazoa > Chordata > Mammalia > Artiodactyla > Bovidae > Ovis > Ovis aries. The sequence goes on from NC_056067.1 coordinate 40,725,477, forward strand.
GGACATGTGCTCAATCATGTCTGATGCTTTGCAACCCCAGGGACTCTTTGCAAGCCAGCCAGGCTCCAATTCTCTATCCATGGAATTTTCCATCCAAGAATACTAGAGTGGTTTGCCATTTCCTTCTCCAACAGATCTCCCCGACTCAGGGATCGGACCTGCATCTCCTACACTGGCAGGCAGGTTCTTTACCAGCTGAGCCACCAGAGAAACCTTGAATAAAGCTTATGCTGTTCCATTCTCAGCACTGGTTTCATTTTTGGCTGTACCAGTCAGATGGGGAAAAGAACCTTCCTGGTGGAGGTGAGGTCCATTCCCAGGCTAGGACCCTGGAGGTAGTCTGCTCTATCAATCAAAGCCAGAATGGTATACCCCTCAAAGCCTTAACACAGTGCCTGGCATCGGTGTGCATCCAGTCGAGGTCTACAAAATAAGCGCTTTGGAGCCATAGGTCATGTTAATTCCCGGCCCAGGTCCCCTTGGCTCATGCTCTGCAGCTGCAGTGCAGGGGGCAATCCCAGCCTCTGACTGCTTCCTGCATAAAGAGTCATAGGAGTGTGCCCAGCTGCAGGTAGGCCTGAAAGCGCTAGGGATTTAATGCCTCCAAGAAACAACCCTCAGTCAATGGGAGAGGGGAAGCAGGGAATGAAAACCAGCAACTGGGTTCTCCACAGTCCTCTGAGGGCCCTCTGTGGGACTGAGTCCCAGCGGCCTGCAGCAGCAGCCTGCCCATCACTGGCCCGTCACTGCGTCACTGCACTGGTACTGGCTTTCGCCCTTCCTCATTTTAAGCTTCCACTCCTCAAGTGTGTTGGAATTCTCTTAATGAACTACTCACACCCATGTTCTTGTCTCACCAAGAATCTGCTTTTTAAGGGAACTCAAACCGAGGCAGGAGCTACATAAATAAATGTATAAATGTTGAAAGAAGAAAGGAATATAAATGAACAAATGAGTGAGTAAAATGATGGAGAGATGGAGGAATCTGAGAGCAAACCGTGCCCATTCCACCTCCTTCCCTGGGCTGGTCTGAGACGGAGAGGATAGAGGGAAGGCCTTGCAGGTCCTCCTGAAGTACAGGCTCTGGAGGACTGTCTCCGCGGACTTGTCGCTGCACTGCCACGACGTGCCAGGAGGCCTCTGCATCCAGCAGGGGCACCCGAGTGGGAGACTGGCTAGGACCACGGCTTCTAGTACATTCTTCTCTGTGGCGGGGCTCCGAACCCTTCCACCTGGAGTCCAGGGGAACTCCAGCCACGATGCTGGAGGCGGTCACCTTGGAGAAGAAAAGCTGTGCTCCGTGCCACAGAAGACCTCGGTGATCTGTGTTGGCAGCCGAGTCTTATAAAAATAACATAAAGGCCCGGATCACTGGGTAAGGGGTGCGGGGAGATGGAGGAGGGGGGAGTGGGTTGAGGATCCTGCCGCACCTCTCCCAGATGGCGCCTGCCCACCCCCACCCATCCTGACACGAGGGGGACAGGAACGCATCACGTACCTGAAGGCGGAAACAGAAGGCTCCACCGAAGATTGGACTCAGAAAGCCAGACGCTGCGCAACAACCAGGCTTCTCCGGGTACCGGCTGTGAGCGCTGCTAAGAATAGAGCCAGGCGGACCGAAACTCTGCGCAAGAGCCTCGGGAACGCTGGAAGCTCTTACGGCGGAGCTCCACTCTGTCTTCACGGGGTGGGCTGTGCGGTGACCTCAGAGTGCCTCTGCCCCCCAAACTTCCTGCAGCAGAACAGTCCTTCTCTGGAGCCAAAGGTCCAGCATTTGGAACAGGGAAATGACCTTCCAGCCGGCGGCGGCGGGCTGGTCACTTTGTAGCCACTGCGATTCCAGTTGCTGTGTATGCACTGAGCGTCTATTGTGTGCATCATCTGTGCAGTGGCGCTGGGGGGCGGGGGGAGTCACTCGGGAGAGAGAGGACACCCCCGCCCTTGGAGAGTTTGGAGTCTCCTTGGAGAGCCAAACCCCCTGATCCGGGGCAGGGCAGGGAAGAGAAGTTGCCAAGGAGGCGGAGGAGGGAACCCAGCGGAGGTCACCTGGAAGGGAGTGAGGAGGGACGCTGCCAGACTCAGGCCGGTGGCCGGGGGAGTCAGACAGGGAGACGCTGCACCTCAGGCCCTGGTTTGGGAGCGTGGGGAGCATCCTCAGGCTCAGAGCAGCCAGACTGTCGGGAGAAAGCTGGGATGGTGCCGGAATGCTCAGGGGCGGCTCGCTGGGGCAGAGGAACGAGCTGCAGGGCAGGGGTGGGTCCTGCAGAAGGAGAGGAAGGCTGATGATGCAGGAAGCAGGTGGGCTCCTTGGAGAAACCTGGGAGGTCAAGGATGGGGTCAGGGAGCATGAGGTAGGGCTGGCCGGCTGCTTCTTTGGGGTTAATCTGCCTCACTAATGCTGTCAATCAAGAAGCATCAACAGATACACAGCCTGCGGCCCCTCCAACACTTAGCAGACAGATGCTCCTCTTTCCCTTCTCAGGAAATCCAAAATCTGTTCATTACCTGGAGAAACTGAACTCTCCTCAGAGTTGCCCCTCAAGTCAAATCCTGTGGTTTGAGCTGGACAGGAGCTAAGGGAGTGAGTTTGTCGAGGATGGTGATGGACACCAGAGTTTGGTCATGGATGAGCTAGACTCACTGGTCCTCTTAGGAAGGAAGCCTTAGCTGCAGTGAGCACTGCGGGGGCCACTGTGTGCACCAGAGCAGGCCTCGCCACCGCCCAGGGATGCTGTTCTCTGTGATCGTGTGTGGTTGCTGGACAGAGAACCTGCTGGCCATGGGTCTCCATAGGGCAGGGACAGGCTGAGGAGCCGCTGTGCCTGGTTCTCAGGGTTAGGCATGAGAGTAAGTAAGGACACTGACATTAGTCCAATCTCCAAATTGTCCTCTAAGAGCTTTCTCTGTAATAGACACTTACCCAGGGCTCCTCCTGCCTGGAAGCTCAGACTCTTGGAGGAGACAGAGAAATAAGTGAACATTTTAAAGGAATCCCATCTCAAAGGCTAGCATGAACTGCAGTGATTTTACTGTGATTTCCCCTGACATAAGGCCTCAGGTTTTGCCCACCACCCTTCAACTTCAGGGCCCAAAGGGGTGAGGGTGGCAGGGACCCTCGCTTCACTCATACCCCTCAGCAGCTTCTGGTTGGTGGGATTTAGGAGTTGTCATTCCCATCAGAGTGAACAGGTTGATGTCAGCCTAGCAGATACTGTGAATGCCTCCTGGGCCAGGTCCGCCTGCTCCCCTCCTCTCTGAATTCTGTCTTGCAGCTTCTGACCAGTGTTGGGCTCCTCACCTTGATATCATTTAGAAATTCAATTTTACATGTTGTTGGTCTTGACTGTGGACTGTTGCATTTTATTAATTTGAAAACAATTTATTTTTCATGATTCCTGTAGCCTCTGCTTCCTCCCCCAACTGTGCCCTCGGGGAAGGGCCCTTTGCCCTCTTCTTACTATCAAAAGTAGAACTGAGAACTGCCCTCTTTGGGCAGTGTGGGCTGCAGAGCATCACAATTACACATATGGCACTTTCCTTGGGCTAAAGTGGTATTCATGCCTTTGGGGAGTAATCACTGGGCAGTATGTAGTCCTTTCAATGACACCCAAACAATCCCTGGCACAGAACTGATCAGTTCTTCTGGCCTGAATTATTAAAGGCCCATTGCCAAGGTGGAAACAAAATCCCCTCCTTAGAATGTCTTTTCCCTCCTTTTTGTAAAGGAGGGCTTTTCACCTGTGGGTGGTCATGGCAGGTGCTCCCATCCCTGCTGTAGAGATGGCTCTTTGTCACCCAAGGCATCACAACTCAGCCCTCATTACCTGTGTCCCCAGGCCCACATGCTTAATTTCTTCGCATGTTCATAAATTAGTGTCCTCAAAGCCAGGTGCCCCAAAAAGCTCTTTCTTGTCTATGCCACCCCCAGGCAGTAGCCCTTGAAGATTTAGTGCGCACCCTTCCTTTCTCTTGGAAGCCCTCCTTGTCTCCTGTGGGCTTCATGGTTTCTGCGTCTCTGAGCTCTTCAGTTGCTTCTGATTCGAACAGTATGGCCTGCTCCGCACATGATGACAGTTGGCTTGGCTTTAACCAGCCTCTCTGCACTGAAAGCAGAGAAAGCGATGGCACCCCATTCCAGTACTCTTGCCTGGAAAATCCTATGGACAGAGGAGCCTGGTGGGCTGCAGTCCATGCGGTCATTGAGGGTCGGACATGACTGAACGACTTCACTTTCACTTTTCACTTTCATGCATTGGAGAAGGAAATGGCAACCCACTCCAGTGTTCTTGCCTGGAGAATCCCAGGGACAGGGGAGCCTGGTGGGCTGCCGTCTATGGGGTTGTACAGAGTTGGACACGACTGAAGCGACTTAGCAGCAGCAGCAGCAGCTGCACTGAAAGAGCTCCAGGGACCCAGCTCTTGACTCACTCTTCCTGTACATCCTTGGGGTACCCGGCATGGGAAGAGGGATCAATAAGTGCTTGCTGAGGAGCTGACCAACTGATCGAGATGGCTGACCGGTCTCACAGTCTGTGTAGTTTGGTGAATTGGGTGCTCTTTTGGAATTTCCAAGATCAAAAAAGGGCAGGAGAAGGATGAAGCTGCAGGCAACATGGAAGCAGATCTTTTTACAGATCTCTCGCCCTGCAGCTGTGGGGTCCCACATTTATGATCCCAAAGCTACAGACCTAGGGACAAGGAGCAGTAAGTCCTGCCTGTCAACCACCAATCTGTACCCCTTTTTAGAAAACCTCCTTGCTCAATAATAGGATCATCATCTAACTGATGACTGCTTTCTATACAAGGGGCCTTAGCATCTCAAATAGCCTTGTGTGTGTCTGAGCAAATAACATGAAATATTCTTATTTTTGCACGTTGGCTAACCAGGCTGACTGCTTTAGGACTGCTCATGGCTCCTTCTGGAAGACACTGTCATTAAAGAGAGTATGCAATTTAAAACAGAAATAACAACGGCACAATCTGTTAACTTGCTTACCCTTAGTAGACAACGGTCGGTGATAAATCTATATGGGTTGACTACCTGCCTTTTCCTTTCCTATTGTTGGTTTCATTTCTCCTTCCCTTCCCGGGTGGGAGTTCGTGTTGTCTCCTTCTGTGTGTTATCTGTGTGGAAGGCTGGAAACTCTGATTGTTTCCTTGGACTGACCCAGATTTACATCCCAACCGTGCCTCATAACTGGTCTGTGACCTTGGCCAGGTGGCTGGCCCTCACCCCTGCAGGTCTGTTGTGAGGAGCCCGGCACCACGTGTCCGCTGTTCTCATGGAGGATGCAGTGATGCACGCGCATGTGCGGTGAGCAGTGATAATGGATGGACTCGGCCTTTCGGTTCACTGCAGTATCCCCCAAAGTAGATCATTATTCTGTATGGAATAAATAGTGTTATCGGGCTGATATGCTTAAGGCTAATGAGCCCATGTCTAGCATCTGAGGAGCCAGATAACAAGACATGTTTTTCTCCATTGGCTTCTATTGATGTATTAATTAATGAAATCTAAGATTCCCCTTTGAGCTGGAGGAGTGTGTAAATCACTCCTGAGCTGTATACGTGGTGCATCTTCCCTCCTGCTCCCAGATGCTGCAGAGGGCTGGGAAGGGAAGCGGGGTCTGCTCTCTGGCCTGGCCCAGGTAGGAGCAGGAGCAGGTCCAGCCAGGAGGCAAGCCCCTCCTCCACTGTTAGCCAGGGAGGACCAGCCGAGCAAGGGGGGCATCTTGGTTACAGGCTGGCCTCCTAGCTCAGCTTCTACTTTCCTCCCATTTCCCCTGGGAGTTCTGTCTTCAAAGGAGCCCCAGGACTCAATGGGCTGTTTTTGTAGTGACTGAAAAACTGCCCAGGAACAAGGCTGTGTGAGATCTGGGCAAGACTGTCCCCAGAGTGTTGGTTTGTTTTGGGTGACCATCTGCTACCATGAGTGGCACTATGGAGAAAGTCACAGCTTTGGTACAGACATGCCTGGGTTCTAGGCCTGCCCCCAGCACTGAATAGCTGCATAAATTATGTGTACGTGCTAAGTGGCTTCAGTCTTGTGAGACTCATTGCAACCCTATGGACCGTAGCCCACCAGGCTCCCCTGTCCATGGGATTCTCCAGGCAAGAATACTGAATGGAGTGGGTTGCCATGCCCTTCTCCTTAGTCAAGTTGTTAAAAATCTGTGTGCCTCCACTTCCTTGTTTACGAAACAGACCTTGCTAATTCTGATGCTAATACATATCCCGAAGGGTGGATGGTGAAGATTACATGACCTAGGATGTATGATGAAGTTCCTGGAATAGGGTGTGCATAGAATAAATAATTATGGGCCACAGGGACTATTGTTCTTTGTAACAATGATAATGTATCTTATTAAATATAGAATGAGAGAAATAAAATTGGTGTAAAGGTATTTCTTAGAAAAAGGAAATTGCATTATTTTTCATACCTTCTAGTAACTCAGCTTCTCTAATAATCTGTCAAGAATATCTTAAGGAACCTGCTTCAGTATTTAAATTCAGTGTTTGACTAGCACTTTATTTTCCATACAAAAGGAGAAAGGCATTTGAAAAAAGTTTTTGTCAAAGTGGCTTGCACTTCTTTCAACAACTTTGCTGGAAACATTCACTCGTATCTTGGCCACCCAAAGTAACCATACTCCCGTAGCTGAGAGATACCACCCTATATTCCATAGATAACCAAGTACCCACACACACTCTGTAAGTAACCAGGCACCCCAAGCCCAATTGATAACCATGTATTTCCACACCCATAGGGAATCATGCATCCCTCTGCCCCATAGGGAATCATGCCCTCATGCACACCAAGTACCCTTGCATCCCAGGCAAGACCTACACTCAAGTGATAGTATCTTTGCAGTCTGCTCTCTCACACATGAGAAGTCCCAAGACTGCAGGTGTCACCTCCCAGCCTGCGGGAGCAAGGCAGCCTCAGAAGCTCTGTCTTCTAGCCACTGCTGCTCCTCCCTAGGGTTTGGTGTGGCAGAGCCTCTAGGGAGCACGAGGCGGCGGCATGCATTTCTCTGGTCTGTTATCACAGAGCGATGGGCTGTGACCCAACTATGGGAAGCATGTCCCGCAGGCCGTGGGCCTCCACCACAAACCCCTGTGTCTCTTTCCTGATTCGCCCACTAACAGTGGACAGAGGGCACTCCCTACACGGTCCTTCACTTCTGGCACCTGCTGCCAAAACAGTGAGGATCAGGGCCTCTCAGCACCCACCACCACAGCCCCCAAGCCTTCTTTTCGTTTCTCATTTCACATCTATATACCTAATGTTTTGCAACTCAGACTGTATTTAGAATCAATAACCACTTAGAATTAAAATTCGAGCTGAACTATAAACCATAAAAGCCTCTGATTATTTCATTAGTAATTTGCTAATTGGCATTAGATATTTAATTACACATTCCAAATATTTGATGAATTATTTCAGCTCCACATAGAAAACCAGTGTTGGGGACTACATTCTTCAGGAAACCTAAACCCAGACGGATAATTCCAAGGAAGCATTAGCATCTATGTGTGTCTTAAACCTGAGCAAGTGGTTTTGCTCTTTCTTTGAAGGCACTTACCCAGGCTGTCGTGAAGTCTAGCCTGGGATCCAGGGCCGTCTGTACCTCTCTCAGGCTCTCTCCATCAAGGCACTTTCTTTTCACCCTTTCCTTGCGGGGACATTATATTTTCTGCTTTGATCTGCTTCCCACAACATAAGGTGGTCCCTCACCCACCCTCCCGCAGCCCCTTCCAAATCCTCCTGATGGGCTGTTGTTTGACATGGATAAGGAGGAGTCAGGTATTCCCCCCTCCCCGCCACCCTGCCTCTCTCCTCCCATCCACCTAGCAGCAGGTCCTGTCTGCATTGGACACCAGGTGGCCCCCACAACCTTCTTAGAATGAATTTGCATTGGATATCACTCTGTCTCAGCTCCCTCCCTGAAGGTGTGGGAGTGCTGTTTCTCTAGAAGGAAAAAAAAAAGATAATTTCAGTACATGAAAAAATGCACAAATGTTCATTTCTGTTTCTTCGGGATTCTTCTCACGATAAGTAGGCACTGAATCCATGCAGCCCCAAAAGTGTGTCCTGCTCCTCAAGTCCTGCCTAGGACCTGCCTAGGACCCCAGGACCCCAGTCTATTGGTCCCCAGCCTGATGTACCCAAGTCTCCTTGGGACGATTCACAAGTGATGTAGAAAGATAGGTACTTAAAGCTGAGTGTTTGTTCTCTGCCTGCCCCACCCTCTGCAGACATCAGCTTGTCTCTGGCGTGTGGCTAGTCTGAGAGCCATACCGGACCTAAAAGACACAACAGCACAGACGTTCCCTCACTGCACTTGCCCTGTGCCAGACCAAGGGGAGAGTAAGATATATTTGGCACATTAAATGCTCAGTTATTCTCATAACAGATTGCGGCAGGAAGCCATATGTGTAATTTCCAATGACCATTGCAGAGAAGGATGCCCAGGGAGGATGAACAGATAACATGGAAGAGAAAACTACATCCCACTCACAAACCTGCAATCCAGACCAGAAGGAAGACATTGGTTCTTAAAGGGCCAGCCATGCCCCCAGTGTAGTGCCTGTGGAGGACATGCCCCGTGGTGTAACCACACTTCCTCTGGCTATATTTCTCAGACGTGGAGAGATATATCCTCAGAAATTAAATCAAGGACCCCAGCAGCCCTTACGTGACAGATGTAAACGCCCATTCCCTCACAGGCAGACTTATTCCAAATTAAGTGCAGTCATTTGGAATATCTGTGCAGGGAGGCTCATGAAGCTTGAAGACTGTGGACCCTCCATGTCTGTTGACAAACACTCCTGGAAGGAAGTAGAAGGAACAAAGAGAACCCCGAGTGTCCTGAGCACTGGCCCCAGCTCTTCTCCTAACTGGACCTTGAGAGTATTGCTTAACTCCTCAGGTGGCTCAGCCAGAAAATAGGCACGGTGTGCTCCCCCCATATAGATGGGAATCTACTGGCCGTGAGGTCTTGGTCACAAGCACCGAAGCCCAGGAAGGGTGAGGGGGTGGTGGGAGCAGGAGATGTTGGCTCACTGAGCCATTAGCTCTCCCATTCCTTGTCTGGCTGCTGAACTTTAAAATTTATTTGCATTTTAACCAGCCTCTGTTAATAGACATACCAGTTTTTAAGAAAAGCTTCTTCAGATCCCTTTGGAAATTGAAGGTGAAGGTGAAGTTGCTCAGTCGTGTCCGACTCTTTGCGACCCCGTGGACTGTAACCTACTAGGCTTCTCTGTCCATGGGATTCTCCAGGCAAGAATACTAGAGTGGATTGCCATTTCCTTCTCCAGGGGATCTTCCCGACCCAGGGATCGAACCTGGGTCTCCCGCATTGGAGGCAGACGGTTTAACCTCTGAGCCACCAGGGAAGCCCCTTTGGAAATTGGGTGGGTCTAAAATAAAAACCAATAGAGGAATTTTTCAATAGAAATCTAGCTCTAATGATCAACATAGAGGAGACTTTTTACTCCTCTCTGGACCTGGAGCCGCTCTGGAACAGTGATGCTTCCAGAGTGTGAAGTTTGTGCAGTCTCCAAACCCCAGGATGAGTGTTCTGGAGGAGAAGGTGCAATTCGGCATACAGCAGCCTTAGGGCTGAGTCCAACCTTCAGACCCCAACCCCAGCTCTGATCTGGCCTCCGTCCACACCACAGCCCCAGGGCTCCCCAAGAGCATCCTCATCCTGACCCTGCCCACCTCTCTTTCTGCTCAGCATTAGCATTTCCACCACTTCCCTAATCCTTGGAAGAATCAGGTCTCCATGGGCTCAGTCAAGATCAATGTTTAACAGCTGAATAAAAGAGAAAATGTCATGGTTCAACTGGAAACAAAGAAGGGCTATTGGGAGATCTTATCACCCGGGTTAATCTCAAAGTCAAGGTGTGACAGGTCTGATTAACTGATTAAGCTGATTCACTTAGCCTGGCTTGCTTTCTTCCCAGCTTCCGCCTTCAACCCTCCAAGATCTTTAGGGCCAAGAGCAGGGGCCATCTCCTATGGGATGCCTTTCCCCATCTCCAGCCAGAATGCACCCTAGGGTCTCTGGCACTTCCTTCTTGGACACTAATTACCCTTTGAGTAATGCCAGCTTTGTATATGTTCCTTCCTTCCAGGTGACACAACGCCTGAGCTGGATTCCTCTGTGTTTCCCCCACAGCTTAAGGCCTGGCACAGGTTAGGTGCTCAGTAACTGTTTTGGTTTTGAGTGAGTGGGAGGCTGAAATCAATTGCACACACCGTGTTTGGGAGCTGGGGTGAGAGGAGCCCCTTGCATATTAAGGTGCCACTGACGGCATGGTGAGGTTGGCCCTACACAAGATCAATGTCAAAACTTTTGCCTCTGGTCCCAGACATTGTCTGGAAGAAAGTAATCAGAAGAGAGGCTGGGGAAAAGGCATTTCTGGAAAGAGCAAGGCAAAAAGTCACTGTCCCTTGGAGGGTGACAGGAACCATGTTCTAGGGGCTGGCCTTCCAATCAGACATGAAGAACAGAAGGATGGTGGCTGGTGAGACTGGGAGGTGCTGGGGCAGCTACCCCAGGCCAAATATCCAAAAAGACTCTGCACAGGGAGTGTTCCAACTTCGTATCCTTACCTTTAAGGTCTTTGAACTTTTGAAGTGCTTTTTCTCCCTGAAGATTGGCCCCTGAGATCAGGGGCATGGGTGGTGGAAGAGACCTTAGGATGGCAGGTTCTAGGGGACGGGAGAGCATGCAACAGGAGGTGAGTTTCCAGAGGGAGTGTCTTCTGGATTTCAATAAAAATGCCTGGTTCCATATCACTATTGGGTAGTGAGACAAATAAGGCGTTACCTGCTCCATGCTCAGTTTCTGAGCACGTGCAAGGCCACGGTATCTAGGGATTTTAACAGACAAGAGTGTATCGTTTTTCCCAGGTTGGGCAAACGCACACACACAGAGGCAGACTTATTTCAAATTAAGTGCAGTCATCTAGGAATATCTGTTCAGGGAGGCACATGAAGCTTGAAGACTATGGACCCTCCATGTCTGTAGACACACACTCTTGGAAGGAAGTACAAGGAACAAAGAGAATCCTGAGTGTCCTGAGCAGACCCTACACACAAACCCTAGGGTTGTGAAGATGATGAAAAGTTATGATGCGACCTGCTCTCTTAAAATATCCTCTCTGTGTCCCCTTCCCTCACACATGTGCAGCTGAATACTGTGTGTCAGACACTGTGCTAGGGGTCAGCAAAAAGGCAGCATGTCCCTGCTCTCATGGAACTTGCAGCCTAGTGGAAGAGACCTACACCAGTCAAATAATCTCATTATCAATAAACGGGGACGTTTGCTAGGAAGGACAGAAAAGATGCTGAGTTGAGAAGAGATCATGGGCTATACTCTGATCCAGGTTTAGGGGAGAGAGAAGTCAGAATAAGCCTGACCAACAGTATTTCAATATAATAGAGGAAAATCACGTAAAAGTGACTGAGTCCACTTCTGCCTTCTAAGGATATGTGGCTATAAGGGGTACGTGTGTGCGTGCTAAGTCACTTCAGTCGTGTCCAACTCTTTGCAACACTACGGGCTGCAGCCTGCCAGGCTCCTTGGTCCATGGCATTCTCCAGGCAAGAATACTGGAGTGGGTTGTCTTGCCCTCCTCTAGGAGATCTTCCAGAGCCAGGGATTGAACCCACACCTCCCATAGCTCCTGCATTGCAGGCGTATTCTTTACTGATGAGCCACCAGGGAAGCCCCCTTACAAGGGGTAGGATAGCAGAATTCACATCAACAAAGAAATAACTGTCCCTCTTTTCTGTGGGCTAAAATTTGGAGAAGTTGCCAGTGGTGCGGCTACCGAACTTAAGATCAGGTCTGTGTGTATGCAGGTGGTAGACAGTGGGGCCTGGTACTGGGTCTGGGGTCAGAGGGAGAGGGGCTAACTTGCTTCATGTAATAAAGTGCATTTCCTGCTCCAATAGGTCTTCTGGGCCCAGGGATTGAACCTGTGTCTCCTACATTGCAGGAGGATTCTTTATGTGCTGAGCCATTAGGGAAGCCCTGATAAAGTGCTAGGGTTTATAATGAAATCATTTATATGAATTGCTGGAGTGTTGATGAACTAGGGAGAGAGAGGGCTCCTGGTAATAAGGGAACAGGAAATCCAAGTTTGTGGAAAGGATGAGAGTCTTTGACAGAAGAGAGAAATCTATTATTTATTTTTAAATTCTCTGCTGTGAGGAAGTTCAGAGCCCCCCTCTGGACCCTACTCCCCTCAACCCTATTACTCCTGAATCATTGGTAAAGCTTCCTCCAGGAAGTGATACTGTAGATGGGAGGTGAAAGGGAGCTTAAAGAGAAATGAGAGAGCTTGGCTGACAAGCAGAAGTTGGGTAGAAGCTCCAAGAATTCAGAAGCTCCTGAATTTGGCTGGAGCCGGAAGTTGGAGTCCTCGGTCATGGGACTCCTGGGAAGGTTTCTGGACTCTCTGCAGGTCACGAGGTTGGTACTGGGGCTGCTGTTGACCTACATTCTGGACTGCATTAAAGTTGAGAACTGGGGATAGAGAGCCTTTTTATTTGTCTGTACGGGACTAACACTACTACTGTAAATGTTCTAAAATCTGAACACTAATCAGATTTTCAAGGGGAGAAACATCAGAATTCCAGGACTGTTTTAAACAAAACCTTTCATTAAATCTGAGTATGTTCAGCAACTGGTGCTAATGGCTAAAAACGATGGACAAGTGGATGTCCTGCTGAAACGCTTTCCTGAAGGGCCGGGACCATTTGTGACTAGCATGAAGAGTGCTGGCATCCCCCTGGTGGGGCTGAGACACTTGAAAGCTGCTTGTCTTAAAAGGCTCTAAAAATGGTGCCCCACAGTGTCTGTACACATGGCTCATGCTCGGCAAATCCTTTGTGCAGACAGAGTAAGGTACACTCTGTTCCTTATCTGAATTTCCGCTTGTTCCGAACTAATTAGGAGCATCTTAATAAAGCAACTGTATCAGGAGTCCGGTGACCCCCCCTCCCCCTCCCCCACCCGCAATCAACTTTGGTAGATCCAGCGTGGATCAGGGCTGGGGATGCACTTTAGCTTAGCATCTGCAGGCTGGCTGTGGTTTCTATTGTCCCCCATGGAGTCTGGAGATAGAGCCCCCCTTTGCAAAACACTGCCCTTGAAAACTGGAAGAATTACTCAGTAGGAGCAATGTACACAGGGCTTTTCGGAAGTGGCGGTGTTGCCGTTATAGGCCAGATAATCTCTCTGTTCTCTGGGCTGCCTGGGGCACTCGGTCTGCAGACTCAGCCTCTACCATCATCGGTGCCAGGAGCACCCCCCTCCCCCTCCCAGAGTGGCAGCCAGAAATATCTCCAGATGTTGCCAGGTCTCCCCTGGGGAGCAAGTTTGCCCCATGGTTGAGAATCATTGATCCAGCAGAGGCAATTCACGAGAATCTGCCCTCAAAGGGCTTAAAATCAGCAATGACAGGTGAACCGGACGCGTGGGCAGGAGGACGCGAAGCGGAGGACCCTGGGGGAGAAAAGCGCCTGCCCACGATCTTTAATAACTCTCCCTCACGATTCCGATTCCAGCCAGTCCTTTCTGCTTTCCTCTTTCCTAAGGACTATATTTCTGAGGTCCCAGGTGACACATTCGACTCATTAAGGCTTCTTAATTCCCACATGAATTATTGCTGGAAGGGTCTGAAGGCCCAGTATCTCGCCTTATTACACCTGTAGTTATGAGCAGTAACTATGGCCTTTATTACAACATTCAGCACCAGCCATTAAATTCGAGGCATGAAAATGATTATTTCACCCCCAAATCCACTTACCACTGGCACACTTCCACGCATGTTCTCATACCAAACCCAGCCTCAGGAGCTTGCCCGTCAGAGGTCCTCCCAAATGCCGGGGCGGTCTACTGTGTCCCCTGGTTTACTGAGGCTCCTGTCAATCATCCTTCATGACTGTTCATAGAATCAATTTTTAGATTTCCTTAGGTGTAGGCATTAGCTAATATTTCAATAAATAAAGCAAAAGCTAGCACTGTCACTCCCTCCCGTTTCACCAAAGGATCTTTCTTTTCCCTATAGAAACGCGGTAGGGCTAAAGCCTTCCTTGTTTAGCTTGGGGCTAAACACACCCTACACGAAGCAGAAAAATCATCTAATTTTTTCAATGAAAGCCTGTGCCAGTCAAAGACATTCTTAGCTACTCACACTTAAGAGGCATCAAAAATGTACAAATATTGGAATCCTCAGCCTCGACAGGCAAGTTACCATGTACACAATTATGAAAGGGAACCAGATTAAGAGAGAGTGTGCAGAGTGCCTTTGAAATATCGATGAAAACGTGGATGCGGCTTCATTTTAATGTTTTTGATTTCCCCGATAACGAGGAAATTGTCCTCGTTTTCACTGGTAGACGTTCTTAAAGGTTTTAAAATCTGAATATTAATGCTGCTCCCTTATGCAGCGTATAAATGACTTTTGACAATTCTGGTGGCTCTCGTTCTGAGTCCACTGCTGAAAATGGAAAAAGCAGTGGCCAACGAGAACCCGGGGAAGGTCGGGGATGCTGCGAGGAAGGGAAGAAAGAGAGGAGCAGCATCCTGGCAACAAAATCTTCCTCTCCCACGAAAGAGTTAACAGAAAGAAATAAAATCAGATATGTGTAGCCTCCAGACGTCCATTAAAGTGCAGAATGCTGTTTTCTATCACAGATTATATGCCAGATGTTCAAACTATCTCTAATCATTGCAGATGTAATGGAGTAGAATGTTGCAGTTTGTGAGTTTACTGGCATTAATCCTATATACTGCACAAGGGAAAAGATTTTAAATATATAATTATATCTCATTAATACTCAGGTTTTATTTCCTTTCAATGGAACAGGACTTATTAAAGCAACCATTTACCGCATGTTTTCTTTCAGTATTTGGCCCTGGCATCATCCTGTGTGCATTCGACGTGTAAATATGCACTAACCTGGGTGCGCACAAACACCCAGGGAAGGTTGTGAGTCCGCTGGTACCCAAATTCACTTTTATATGCATGAGATGTTTTTATATTGTAAATTGATAAGAGGGACTTAACTGCATGCATTCTGAGTTGCTACTTGGGTTTTCTTCATGCCGGAAATATTTGTATTTCTTAATTTGAAAGGAAATTGCCTGTGCTCCAGCTTTTTATGGCTTGTTGGGAGAAGGTGCACCCTGGGCTCCAGAGAGGCGCTTCGTGGGTGTGGCTGAGAGCAGAAACGCTGCTTGGAGCCCACGTTCTCCCAGGCCCTCAACAGGATGCACTAAAGGACCACAAAAGTTGTTTTTTTGTTTTTGTTTTTCCCCAGAGAATCACCAGGATTAGGATGTATCTCCAGAGTGATCTGGGCTGAAGAATAAGGAAATTCCCTTCTGAGCACCCCCAGTTTCCCCCCTCTCAAATGAAATGACACCTTTTTCAGCAACCCACTAAATTGGCTTCAGACGTGGAGTGCTAGCACTAAGCCCCTCCGGGCTGACAGCCAGCCTCCTCCTTGCTGGGCACACTCACAGTGGTGTCTCTCTCTACTTGCCTCCCGCTGCAGCAGCGGCTGTCCTCTCTCGCCTTCTCCCTGTGAGTTCAGCATCCTCTCCGCTCCAAGAGGTGGATTTCCTCATCCAGGACCAAGCTGACCCCAAGCGGTTTGGATGCACATACCCTGAGCTGGGAAATGCTGGGAGCTTGATTCTTCATAAGCAGAGAGGCTGAGTATTCAGGAACCCCTCTTTTCCTCTGGACTAACTCTTAATTCACATCAGTGATTTATTGGATTATTCTAGCAGTGGATTTCCAGACTGGCAGGGCCATATCCACCTTGGTCTCTGAATCCCTCATGCCAAAAACAGTGCCTGATACATAATGGGCTTTTCCTACCTCTTTCTTAAATGAGAGAGTAAAAGAATAAATTAATGGAGAGTGATGGCCTTTTGGGAAAAGCTGGGTGGGGCTGACAATTTAATACGACATCCTCAGCTATGACTTTTGGCGTGGAAAAGAGTTTGATGGATTCTGCAGTAATGAGATTGACGAGACAGATGGTCGCTGCCAGGAATTCAGCAAAGGCCAGGGTGACAGAGAGGTGACAGCTCTGTCAGATCCGGGTGCCAGGAGCCATGGGAGCTCAGTCGTGCTTTTAGTGCCTCAGGAATTGGAGGATGGTTGGGTGCAGGACCTTCGAGGTGCAAGCCTGAGGTCGAGCGGCTGGAGATGGCTGGGTGCACCTGGAGGGCCCGGAAAGTCCCAGAGGGGTGTTGCGGGACAAAGCAGATGTAGCTGCAATAAACGGGGAAGGGGCTTGGGAGGAGGAGAGGGGAGGGGTCCACGGGCGTCTCTTAAATGATCCAGCTCATCAGACTCTTCGGACTTCTGGCTTTGTCGTTTTGTTTTTTAAATATTTATTTCTGGATCCTGCCAACTGGATGGACAGTCTCAACTCTCTCTCTCTCTCTTTTGCTTCTTTCTCTCTCCTTCTCCATTCCTGTAGGACACTAAGACCAATGGAGGGAAAAAACAAAACAAAACTTGCCTCTGGAGAGAGAGCTCGAATGGGTACACCCAGAGCATTATATGGAGACAGTGTTATATGGAGACAGTGTTATATGGAGAGAAATGTCCAGGTTAGAATCATGTTAGAGAAGGAGTTGGTGGGGGTGGGATGGAGCAGCTCATCTGCCTCTCTTCTGTTTTAAAGGCCTGCAGATGTCAGAGCTCCAAGGCCAGGAGTGGGGCCAGGGCTGGGGAGGAGCTGCAGCCAGAGTGGGAGCTCCAGGGGAGGTCAGGCAAGCTAAGCAAGGCAGGCGCATCCCATGGCTTCCCCCGGCCCCCCGGCCCCCCAGCCCCCAGGGCTAGCAGTCAGTCCTGAGGACTTGAGCTGGAGGAGAACAGCTGTCAGGTCCAGAGGGCGGGGGTCATGCTGGGGTGAGGAGAATGACAAGTGGGGGAGCTTCCTCTGGGAACAAGACCGGGGTGATAAAGGAGACAATGAAAAGGTGGAATGGAAGAGAGTCATGTCAAAACAGACAGCTGAGGAACTCTACTGGTCAGGGACTGAAAAGAACGTTTCTACAGGAAACTGAAGAATCTGGCAGTCTCGGAGAGTAGGCTCATGCCTTTCAAAGGAGGACGGCTGCTGCTGCTGCTGCTGCTGCTAAGTCGCTTCAGTCGTGTCCGACTCTGTGCGACCCCATAGACGGCAGCCCACCAGGCTCCCCCGTCCCTGGGATTCTCCAGGCAAGAACACTGGAGTGGGTGGCCATTTCCTTTCCCAATGCATGAAAGTGAAAAGTGAAAGTGAAGTCACCCAGTCGTGTCCGACCCTCAGTGACCCCATGGACTGTAGCCTACTAGGCTCCTCCGTCCATAGGATTCTCCAGGCAAGAGTACTGGAGTGGGTTGCCTGCCATTACCTTCTTCGAAGGAGGACGGCAACCCTGTACAATTATTTTTCTATCGCTTTATTTAACATTGGTTTTTAGAACCTTTTCCATTCAAAGTCTGTCTCTAATACAAGGCTATTCACTCCAGATGGAGGGAGCTATCTCTCACTGAATACCTGCTAAGTGCAAAAAGAAAGCCAATACATGGATGCATTAATAGGTTATTGATCAAGATAGGTATATGCCAAGACTCACACAGGAGAATACAGAAAAAACTCTAAAGTTTTAAAGTTCTAAACTTTAGAGTTTAAACCCTGAAGTTTCCGCTGTAGAGTTTAAAGTTTCTAAAGTATACCGATGGTGTGCCAGGTTGCTTGAAGGGACCTGCATGTAGGTGGTAATG
This sequence comes from Ovis aries, assembly GCF_016772045.2. NCBI lineage: Eukaryota > Metazoa > Chordata > Mammalia > Artiodactyla > Bovidae > Ovis > Ovis aries. The sequence continues at coordinate 40,743,297 of NC_056067.1, forward strand.
ATTCCCAACTCTGTCCAACTAGTTGTTGGGGTGGTGAATGGGGATGGCGCCTCCTCTACACAGATGGTCCTGAGGAAGTTACCTTGCCTTGAGACATGAGTGGAGGTTAGCCTGGTTGGAGACATTGCATGCAGCTGGGTGTCAGTTCTGCAGTGCAGCCAAGAGGTCTCCACACAGCCCTGTGCTGGACTCTGGAGAAGGGCAGGCTCTTCATGCAGGCTGAGTGATGGATGCAGGCAACTTTCACAGTTAGGAGTGGTCGGGACAGAGTGAAAATTACCCAGCTAGCCGCAGAACCTTCTGGAAGGCCTCATGAGAGCATGTCCAGAAAGGATTCTCCACCTTTTGGAGAGGGCCTTGCTGAGGGTGACCCTCTCCCATGTCATGGGGGACTTCCATGCCCTGCACTGAGTTCTTCCTTGGCTCACTTTTGAGAAAATTTGGGGTCTGAGGCCCACAGCCTGGCTGTCGGGCCTCCACTGCCTGACGGTGGGACAGAGATTCCTTTTTTGCCCAGCTCAGTTGAATTCTGTCCTGTTCTGCACTTAAAAGGGACCAGGCATCTACATCTCTGTTTCTCCCACTGGGCTCTGAGCTCCCAAAACCAGAGAGCCTAGGAGAGTGGGCTCTGGAGCTCGGCTGGCTCTGTCCATCAGGGAGGCCTGCCCTTAACTGGTTCTGTGACCACAGGCAGGTTCTTTAACCTTTGTCGTCTGTGCAGGGTTGCTTAGAGAAGTAAATGAACATGGACTTGTAGGGCACACAGAAGAGCGTCTGCGTCTCTAATGTCACAGGTGGGGGCCCCAGAAAGCCGGCTCTGAGATGAGGTTCATGTGCAGCAGGCATACTGGGGAGTGCTTCGGGAATCAACACCCGGGAAGGGAGGGGAAGGAGAGAGGTGAGGTGGCGGGGGAGTGAAGCTGACACATAGACCCAGCGACATCCGCAGCCATCCTTTCAGGAGCTCTAGAGCCAGACTGGCTTTTCAGGTTGTTGGACTGAGATGGGGGGCCTTGATGCTCCTTTGTCCACAGTCCCCGGAGATGGCATGGCCCTGGCTGAGGTGACTCTCTGCAGCTGAAGCTATTCTTGAAGGAGCTGACAGTTGGAGGTTGTCTGCTGAATTCCCAGAAGCTGGGGCAACACACCCTTCCTTGAAGGGGGTCTGGGCGGTGCCATCCGTCCTCCACTGTCTACCTTAGGCTCTTCAGACTCACTTCTTCATCCCATTCAGGGAGCAGCTCCCATAGAATCCTGTGGTCTTTCTTCCCGAGGAAAGCTTAAAGGAGGAAGGTTAACAAGATGACGTGAACCTGGCTGCTGGTCTCAGAGTCCCAGCTGGTGCCACCATCTATCTTCTATGAATCCTTGAATGCCCTCGGCCTCAGCCAGCACCTGTGCTCGGCTGGACTGCTTGCTAGGGGCCATTGCCCAGTATTTCGCCTTTAAGTGTCCAAGAGTTCGAGTTTCTGGCCATTATGTCTTTCTCAGAGTCATCGCATTTGCCCACTTACCACCTTAATTGGGCAAAGGAATGCCTCAAGTGCCAAGGAGATCCCCTGACTGCCAAACGGATTCCCTTCTCCCTTCCTTGGGTTAGAGCAGCCTATCCTCCACCTGACAGGGAGGTCCAATCACCCTGCAAAGATGGTGACTCTCTTACCTGCTGCTTCCTTGGCACTGGCGTCTGAAACGGCCAGGGGACAATCATGGCTTGTGACTAAATGGGGGGGCTGTGGTTCATCATGCTAACTTCCTCCTCCAAGTTTCCCTCAGGAAGAAAGGCTTCCTCTGTCTTCTGGTGGGAGGATCCTCCTTTGGCAACCAAGATCTTTGAAACTGCAAAGCTTAGAATCACATTGTTCAGAAAGCACAAGTTCTCCAATGGGAGACCGGGGATAATGGTAAGTAAGGCTGCTCCTAGTCCACCTCGTGGGTCTAGGATGCATGTGGACCCATGCATCTTCGATCTTGGGTGCACAGGTTTGCGTCAAAGTCTGAGTGTGTGCTGCCTCCCTAGGGTGGCTCCTCATTCTCATGCAGTATTGTCCTTCAGTTAGCACTCTCAGCGCCTTCAGCAGCCTTGCTTCTGCCTCTGCCAGGCTGGCAGCTTTCAGAGGATGCACTATGACAACCAGAAGGCCCCATGGTCATGGACCCACCCCCGCCTCCCTTCTGTTATACAATGGAGCCCCTGGCCTGATGCGTTGTTACGTGGATTCCATCCAGATTGCAAACCCTCTGTATGCCCTCAAGCATGATGTGGCTGAGGCTTTGTGGACAGAAAAAGGCAAATATATACCCAAGATATGTGTTTGTTCCTGTCAGAAGGAATTGCTAGAGTTTCCAGGGCAGAAGTAGGTGGTGTGGTCAGCTTCCTGCCCTCTAGCTGGTCGGTTTCCTCAGGAGGTGGCCCTGTATCTGCGTCTGTGTTTGGTTCTGCGGCTGTTGGTCAGGTTGGTCGGGTGCAGCTGTGGCAGGGGCTTTGGTAAATGGAAGACTGTGCATGCCCTCTGTCCCTGCCGCTGCGCCTCTGCTGTTCATACTGCACCTTGCTCAGCACTGGGGTGGCTGTTGAGAGGCTGGCTGATGCCAGCTGGCCCTGCATTTTGTTTGCTTGGCTTCAGTGTACTTTGTATGGTAGAAACTCTCTGGCAAATATTAATATGATATGAAGGTCTTCATGTTCACTTCTACATTTGGGTGAATCCATGTGCTGCTACCCAAAACCTCGTAACCCTGTTCTTTTAAGTCTTTTTAAATGTAGGTTTCATTATTATTCAAGGTATGGTGACGCCAATAGATCAGATGACTATTACTGAAAAGACAGTTTGCTACTCACAGTTCCCAAGAGAAGGGGGCTTGCCACACCATGTAGGGCTACTTGGGGTAAGTTTCACGGTCAGCCAGGAGGCAAAAGGTTGAGGGGAAAGTTTGGGTGAGCGTCTTTATCATGGTTTCCATGGAGAGCAACTTGCAAGGCAGGGTAAGCAGGTGAAGCAGGTTTAGGATTGGCTAGTTTGAATAATTTTAGCAAACTCCAGTGTGTAGGCACTGCCTGTAACCTGTTTGGTATCTAGCCCTGGGGTGATTAGGGCAGGGGAATATTGGCCCCAGAGGGTAAGAGACCTGTGAAAGCCAGGTAAAGAAGGGGGTGGGCGTAGGCTTTGGATTGGTTGGTTTACATATGAAAAGTATGTTCAAAGGGAAATTATTTGCTCTTTCTAGGGATTAGCCAGCCTGAGGGTCTCTCCTAGTCAGTCAGAACAAAGTTCCCATCTCATCATATAAAAGCTATATAAATACTATAGCTTTATATATATATAGTATTTATATAAGGAAGATCCCCTGGAGAAGGAAATGGCTACCCACTGCAGTATTCTTGCTTGGAGAATTTCATGGGCAGAGGAGCCTCGTGAGCTACAGTTCCTGGGGTTGCAGAGCTGGTCATGGCTGAGTGACTGCACACACTAATACACTAATGGCTCTCATTCTGGGCCCCTGACCATTTAGCCTGGCTATTTTCCGCTGCCCATGTGTCCACATATATTCTAATCTTGCCCATATAAAGTAGTTGACCAGGTACACTGCATAAGCTGTCCATTGAGAGAATTTCTCCTCACCACTGTCTTTCGGAGTCACTGCTGACTCTTTTCAGAGTCACCGTCCCTACTCCTAAGTAGGACAGTGTATAGGGTAGCTGCTGTCCATTGTCATCTTTCATCCACATACTGAGCTGAACCGCCCATGAACCAAGCCTGAGCTTTTTCTTCCTCTGTCAGATGCCTGTAAGGGCTCCCCTAATGTCAGAGGGTGAGCTCAGGAGAGTATAAGGGAAGTGAATGATGTGGGGGTCGGAGCTACCTAATCATACAACTGGCTTGTGTCCTCTGGCCCTGCTGTGCTAGGTTCTGGTTTAGCCACTTCCACAATCCCTGGATTATTGCTGGGCTCCTCTTTCTCTTCTAAATGCCATTTGAAGCTAGAGATTTTCATGTTACTTGGTATATAGGTAAGAGCAGTATTTCCAGATGTGGAAGATGCAAAGATTCTAGAACAAGGCACTGTGCTTGTTTCCTTTTGGTGGGAGCTACAGTTTATCTTTTACAGTGTAAAGGATGGTCTGTCGTGTCTTTTACAGCTCAACTCCTAAGGCTATACTTGAATATAAAATTTAAAAAAATATGCAAGGACACTGAGTCTTGGAAGGAGGTTTTCTCCCCCACCTTTGGAATACAAGTGTGTTACCAAAGCCTCCAAAACTCTGTTGGATATGATTAACATGATGTCAGTGACATAGGGGATCGGTGGGATGTTTTGTGAGACCTCCTGATGGTTGAGATCACTTTGACTATGACTGAGTGTTAAAAGAGGAGTAGGGAGACCTGTAAATGTTTGCTGTTCTTCCCAGAATCATTTCTGATCTTTTTTTCTGATTGTGATGGAGAATAATACATTCCCTAAATCAAAGGCTGCAACCGTGTTCTTGAGGTCATATCGATCTACTCTAGTGAAGATACTACATCTGATAAGGGAACTGCATTTTACGCACCTGCTTGGCTGAGTTTGAGGAGTCCATTGTCATTTTCCAGATTCACCTTTTTGTGCAAGGGCTACACTAGTGAGCTGAACGGACATGTGATGGGAATCACCACCCTTGCGTCGCTTAGATCTTTCAAAGGAGCTCAAATTTCTATCGCCCTGGGATACAATATTATTATTTAAATTCTATCTTGATTTAGGGGGATTGTATAGGCTTCCACTTGGATGCTGGTCCCCAGTAAGGCAGCTGTTACTCCACAGGAAAAGACTCTGTGTGTCAATTTCCTGGTATGTCTATACTGATGTTCCATCCAGTGAAGCCACTGTGAGGAAGACTTTGGCCAGAGCTCCACTGATGACGTTTCCTCTATATCTCCTTCTACCAGAAGACTGTGATAAATCTTTGGGTCTCTGGGTATTGATGTCAATCCAAATCCTGTGTCCAGCAGTCTTAAAAATAGTTGGTTGCTTCCCATTTCTTAGGGCACAGTGCAACTCTCTCTGGGGGAGGACTTAGAGAATATTATTGGGTATACTTGCCATGGTATTGTAGGATCCCCTCCTTGTGGGGACATGGATTTTTATCCATTCAGTGGAATCCAGGTCTAAAAGTTGGACAAGGAATCATGGCTTTTTGTTGGGGCAACTGCTCTCAATCTCTTTACCATGCCCCTTTGATTTTTTGATTTGTGTGTGTGTGTGTTGTTGTCATTGTTGTTGTACAAATTGAGTAGTATCCTTGTTGGTTGCTCTTCTATTTTTCCTCTAGGGACACTGTGTTCTATTAACCGTCTTGATAATGCTCTGCAGATCAGTGGTCCTCTGACCTTGCACTTACTATAATAATTGTGTCCTCCTGGCTTCTGGAGCTGAGGTACCGCATAATGACTGCTCCCCTATGGGCTCAGTGTTTTTCCCGTTGTCTCCATTGCCCAGCTCTGTAACAGCCTCCTCTACTACTCTCTGTGGTCTGCAGAGGGGAATTATTATTGAACTTGACAAAGATCCTGTGCCCCTCCCGCCAGTGCATTCTATTAGACCTTTCGTGAATGAGATAGTCTCTAGACTTTCCCATGGAGCATAGCCATCTGGGTTTTTTTTGCCTTCCAGGGTATATCCATCCTGGCATGACTAGATCCTTTAAACCGCTTCTTGTGCTCTCTGCTGTGGTAATTCTGGTATTTAGTGTGGCTCTTTGCACCTTCCATGCTCCCAGAAGACATCTTAGTAGCACATTTCTTCATCTCCTCGGTTTTGGCCAAGGTTTCACATCTTGTATTCTGAAAAAGTGCTCCCAAATTAACAAACTGCATCTACTTCAACCTCTCGTTTTGGTTCCCTTGCTCAAGCACTATCAGTGTCCGAGTCTGTATCTAACCTGGCTCTAACAGGTATATCCTGGAAGCATCCTGTAGTGCCTTTAAGGTGCAGCACTTTTTCTCTTATCAGATCCAGTATGAGCCCAGCTGGCTTTTGTTGTAATTTAATCCTAGTGCAGGAGTAGGGGAAGTAGAGGTCAGTGTTGATGTGGGGGAGGACTTCACCTTGCCTGTAAGCAAGGGGAGGAGTTGGCTTGCCTGGTAGCTCAGATGGTAAAGAATCTGCCTGCAATGCAGGAGACCCTGGGTTGGATCCCAGGGTACAGAAGATCCCCTGGAGAAGGGAATGGCCACCCACTCCAGTATTCCTCCCTGGAGAATTCCATGGACAGAGGACCCTGTGGGCTACAGTCCACGGGGTCATGAAGAGTTGGACATGACTGAGTGACTAACTCTTAACACTTAAGAGAGGTTACCTCCTGATAGGAAGAGACGGGCCACTGCTGCAGGTGCAGACAGTTCTGAGGAATCTGGAGATTTATGATTTTCCAAGGCATTCTTCTGATGTCTCCATCCCAGTGTCAGAGTCTAATTTTTTCTCAAGTAGGGCCTCAGTTAAGCACAGCAGACCCACCAGATTGGAAACTGGGAGTCTAACCTTCTAGGAAGCTTAGCCATTCTAAAGTGTCCATCCAAGTCCTGCTTCTCACCCCTCTATCCACCTGCTACAAGAGATGAGGGCCCTTGTGTATGTTTCCAAAGAGGTCCACTGGCTTCACAGAAGCTTTTAAGTGGCAATGGATTGCTCTTATCTCTTCATTATCTTTTTCCAAATGACAATCCAGTTTAGCTGGATTCTATCATTCTTTCAGTTATTTCCCTTATATTTTCCAACTACCAAATACATTGTGCCAGAAAACGTACTTCCTCGGGAAATAGATCATTACCATCAGCACGTATGAAAGCTTTAACAGATGAGCCGACACCTACCAGGAGCATGTGGTCTTTATGGCTAGTGGAGCAGAGACTGAGCGATCCAGCTTCAAAACCCTGCCTCAGCACACGCTTCCTCTTGGACTGCTCCTGCTTGTGGTTGTCACAGGTTGGGTTTTCTCAAAAGCAGACACTGAGATGGCATTTAGTGTGCCTGATGCTTATAAAAGTGTGCGTTTGGTCTAAACAGCTGCAGAAGGAAGGGAGGGGAAGCATGATGAAGCCACGGGAGAAGTCGGGCTGTAGCCAGGCAGAACGGCCACCTGTGCGGAGTTTCAGAGCGGCAAGAGCCATTAAGAGTTGAGCTAGGGGACTTCCTGGTGGTCCAGTGGTTAAGCCTTTGCCTTCCAATGCAAGGGGTGCAGGTTCGATCCCTGTTCGGGGAGCTAAGATCCCACCTGCCTGGTGGCCAAAAAACAATACATAAAGCAGATGCAATATTGTAACAAATTAAATAAAGACTTGAAAAAAAAAAAAAAGAGTTGAGCTGAGATGGCCAGGTTTTCCTACCTCTGTAGTTAGCCATCAGTCACTGAATGTGGGATGCTTGGGTAGGGGCGTGACCTTGGGTGAGGCAATTCCAGAAGAAGCTGACAGGTGAAAGCCACCTGCTGACTATACTCCTAACCTCTCGGACACAAATACTTCACTGAAAGGAGATCTGGACACATCATAGTGTCCTCCACAGTAAAGGTTTTGGTTGATTTTACCGCTACAATTGTTTCTCTCTCCCAGACCTGAAGACAATACCAAACACAGAGCAGGCACTTGCTAATGGATATTGTTAAATAAATGGAACTAGGCAGAATGTTTCTAGAGCATGTTTATAGGAACTGGTTCTGTACTGAGTAATAGTTGGGGTTCACTGAATTGTGGTTGACTGAACAGTGAATTCAGGGCCTGTCAGGTCAGACAGCCCTTGGCCTGCTGCCTGGCCTGTCTTCTCGCAGCAGTGTGGCCATCCACAGCAGGCTGACGGGGACACAGGCTCATATCTGGGGTGGCCAGGGTTAGAACGCTGGGATGGGAGTGATCAGGAAAGAGATGACTGTAGCGACTGGAGCAGGCATGCAATAGCACCTACGCTTGGGCCACAAAAACAGAGACATCTCTGTTCTCCATAAACAAAAGTTGACCATTCTGCAGTAGAAGCCAGTCAAGAAGCAGATCCCACAGAGATAGGACGCGAACATTTAAATAACCTATTAAATGGCTTTCATTGTCAATAATCTGATTTGCACTCAGGCAAGACAAGTTGGATGCTTTTGAATGGCCTCAGATACGTCAATATGTAACAAGAAGATAAGGAAGAGAATTAAGTTCAAGCAAACCAGGCTTTTGCTTTACATCTTTCATTTTCTTGGCTAGATTGCTAAATTGTTTTATATGGAACCAGAAATTGCTGCCTAATGCTAATTTGCGAATGATACAATCAGTGCTGAGGTAAATGATATAGAGAATTGATACTGGGATAAATTGGGATGTGTCCCTTTAAATAACAATATCGACAAAAGTTTGGCACTAAGGGCAAGGGTCTTCGTTAAGCAACAATGCTGTTCCTGAGAGAGGAGGCTGGATGCAGAGAGACAGGCCTCTGGAGTCAGAGGTAGGCTGGCACCCTGGTCCTCCACTTGCCAGCCCTGTGACCTTGGCAAATTACTCAGTTCTCTCAGCTTTTGCTTCTGTAAGATGAGTAATAAATGTCAGAGAACTGTTAGGAGGATAACATGATATATGGCATGTGAAACGCTGGGCACAGTACTTGGCACAGAACAGCTAATAACTGTGAGATGTTGTTATTTATTATGATGACTCAGCTCTTACCTGAAGGACAGGCCATTGGCCTCCAGGGAAGGTAGAGCTGGGGCAGTCATGTCTGCAAATGTTTCTAGCTCATTGCATGGAAAGCCAGCCTCCCCTGGACCCTCTGGTGTGGGTAAACCCAGGCATCAGGGTGCTCACCTTTTTGAGGGAAGATTGCAGTTATAGTCCCAGGAAATCCTATAAAAAGCTCTTTGAAGATTTGGGGAAACCTCATGTTCATATTGAACTTTCCTTAATCCCACAGGCTGCTCCCTGTCTCTCAACCCCAAGCCCTATCACTGGCCAGATCTTCTCCAAGGCTGGGGGCCCTTCTGATATAGCTCCAGGTCTTGAATCTTACACAGAATGGAAAGCACTTTACCTGGCTTAGCAGTAGGACTCTCCCATCTCCATATGAAGCACATTGGATACATATTCTGTTTTTGGAGCCACCATCATGTGGCTACCTTATTTTCTGATTAGTCTGTGAGCTCCCTAAGCATGGATGTGGTATCTTTCTTACCTGTCAGTGATTAGCATCCATTGGGCCACTGTGTTAGGTCATGAGAATAAATTAGGCTTAATGGGGTTTCACCTGGCTCCATTTATTCTTTCCATGTGGTTGGTTGGGTGCTTAAAGCTGTAAGATGGCTCTTTGGTGTGGTTCCTGTTAAATATCGATGCTTTCTGAGACGATAGAGGTTTTCAAGAAAGAGGTGTCCTTGGGAAAGTGCTTTTTAGAAGGTATTGCAATGCTCTGCAGAGAAGAGTTCAGCCCTGAATAGCATTAAAACTGCTACAGGCATCACTCCTGAGCTTAGACAAATTCTGTGTTTCCTGAGAGACTCTGAGATTTTTAGTTGCTATTGGTTTTAGGTTACTTATTTCAGTAGTAGGAGTCACCCTTGGCTTCTTAAGCGGAGCATTACATGTCTTGTTATTGGTGTTTCTGTTATTTAAAACACATGGAAATGTGCACATGGAACTCAGTTTTCCTTTGTATAAGAAAAAGGTAAAAGAGCAGTATGTCCTGGGGATTACTTGGTGGCTTGGCAGTAAAGATTCTGCTTGCAATGCAGGAGCTGCAATAGACATGGGTTTGATCTCTGGGGTGGGAAGATCCCCTGGAGGAGGGCATGGCAACCCACTCCAGTATTCTTGCCTGGAGAATCCATGGACAGAGGAGCCTGATGGGCTACAGTTCATAGGGTCACGTAGAGTCAGACGTGGCTGAAGCGACGTAGCGTATTGCACATTCATGAGCGTAAGCTGACCGTGGTTCGCTCAGCCAGCCTGGCCCAGGCCTCCATTCCTGGTTCCAGCATCTCCACCCTGACGGATCCTGGGTCCATGTCTTCGTGGCTTTGCCTTTTCTTACCCTTCGAATTCTTCTTTCTTCCTGCTTCTTAGTACCCTCGTGTTACTTCTTCCTGCAGACATCACAGAGAACATACCTGAAGAGGCATAGCCTGTAGAAATGAAGAGGAGGTCTTGGTGACTAGTAAATACTCATCAAACATGGACTGAATAAGGGGGAGAAGTTCTGCAGCACTTTGTGGCCCAATCTTTTGACCATCTCTACTTCCTGTGCAATGTAAGAAACTGAGGCAGACCAGTTACTAGTGGTCACTGGAACTAAAGACCTTTGGATCCAGGAAATTGATTTCATCCATTCATCTTTAATTGAACTGGAGCCAAACGGTGGCTTGTAATAGTCATTTTAACGTGTTGAAATATTATTTCTAAAATAGTCATTCAACACAACCTGTCTGGAAGTTTTCTGGAGAACAGATATTTTTGGAATCCTTCTGACAGCCGGGCCAGCACAATTGTGTAGAGAATGACTAATGAGAAGTCAGTTTGTCTCTTAGCCCCCTTCCTGCTAATAAACTTTATTGAGGACTTATTGGATGCTTGCACGATTTTGTAGTGGACAAACCCTGTTGAGTATGATACTGGTAAAGAGGCTCTGGGTGTGGAAGGCCATCCTTTGGGAAGAAATATGGGCTTGTCACGACCAGAGCCCTCTCTACAGCCACGCTAGCCAAAGGGAATAAAGGGGCAAACAGACCCATGAAGAGATCGATGTACATAAGGTTTTCAAAGGTGCCTTGATTTTAAAAATACTTCCTGACTCCATTTTTTTTTCTGTGAGTCAACTGGGGTTTTCCAAAGTGGGTCTCCTGGCCTTTGATTATTATGGGAAAAATAACATCACCTTTAGCAGCTTCCAATTGAGTTGCAAGCCTGGCAGGGAGATGGCTTTCCCTGAAAAGGGACAAACCCTCACTAGGGAGCTCTGGGGCTGGGCCTCTGTGGCTGTGTGGGTACAAGGACCCAGTGCTCAGATGTGCCTGTGTGCCCCAGGAAGCCGGAGAGCTGCATGCCACAGCTGGAGCTAGACACCTTCCAACCCAAATCCATCCTTCTGTGTGGGGCAGAAAGAGAGTGTTTCTGGACAAGCTCTCAGAACTGTGAGCGATAGAACTCCCCACCCTGAGGGGATGAGGAAGGTGGGACCAACCCTCCAACGGCTGACTGATGTCCTGTTCATCTTAGAAATGGTGAGAGAGGGGCAGGCAGGCGGTGGATGCATGCGCTGCCTCTGATCTCAAGAAAAGTGGCCTCGTTAGGAGGGGAGAAGGTCAGCGAGGCTTCCCAGGCCGAGACCCTGTGAGGTCTGATAAGAAAGGGAGCAATTTTAAAAATCAATGGAATATTTACTAGGATCTGAGTATAGTCCTCAATCTATTGCAAAGGATGCTTTCCAGGTATCTATAAATAAAAGACGCTTGCCCTTCCAAGCAGGTCTCCTGGAAAGTAGAGAAAGGTGCAAGGCAGAAGAAAAGCCGTCGCCACATCAGAACCTTCTGTGATAGACGGCATCTCCCCCTGACATTTTCATTAGCAGGAAATTTATGTTCCTATTTCTGTCTGTTGTAATGACCATTCTTAGCCATAGCGTGGTGGCGGCTAATGGACAGGAATGGGAAAAAAATTCTTTAATTAATGCAAAATTGAAGCATTTTCTTTCTACACCTTGAGAAGCCAAGTAATTCACAGCAGTTCTTGGCACTAGAGTGGAAGTAAAATAATTATACACAATTTCTAGAGATTAAAAGATAGTAAAATAATTTTAGTCACATCCTGAAATTATTTATCTTGTAAATGAGAAAGGGCGAAGAGTATGGGAATGATATTCGGAGGTTGAGAGTAGACCCTGCAGAACTTTGCTCCTGCCTGTCTCTGGCGTCTGGGCTCCCGGCTTTGGGTCTGAACTCTGTCTCTTACTGGGGCTGACTGGGGCTTGCCGTCACCCGGCTGTGATCATTCCTCTCTCACATCCTCTTAGGTTCTCCTTTCACATGATTTCGTCTTCTTTTACCCCTGTCACTTTTTTTTATTCAGGTCCTATGTGATTATTTAGGGTTGGCTGGAAGGGAAACTGGCCCAGTTCTGGCTTTTCTCTTTGAAGTAATACTCTTAAGAATCTAGCCTTTTAAACCTTTACAGTTGGCCTGCAAGAAATTTTTTGTTGTTGTTTTTTAACCAGAAGTCAGGCCAAGGAGGCTGCTGAAGGGAATAGCCAAAGGGCTGAGCTGAGCACCTGACAGTCTGTGAGGCTAAACGTTTCTGCCTCCCAATGCCTCTGCACCAAGGTGCAGGCATTCCAGCCCTTTTCTCCCTACTGAGAACACACTCACAGGGGCGCCTGAGAGAAAGCAAGGGGGAACAAGGAGATGAGCCAGGCAAACAAATCCTAGAGCTGGTATCTCGGTCTCCTGTGCTCTGGAGAAGCTGTAGACAGCTGTCATGTCCCTGGGCAGTGGAGCTCAGCCCTGTGGCGTCCTGGCCCCACAAAGAAGGGTCATGCTCCGTGGTAGCATCCAAGGATGCCCACCAAGGATTTAGTAACTTGGAGTGGGGGAGTGCAGGGGTCTCCACGCAGAGGAAGTTTCTCTCCAGCTCATCCTGTGAGGTGTGGGTGTCTCTCTTTACGCCTTGCACTTTTTAAGAAATCTTGCTAAAATTCTAGAGCAGACAGTTCTGGGGCTGAAAGATGTGCCATCAGCCCAAGCCTAGCGAATGAAATGATCTCATTTTATGGCAAATTGTAAACTTTGTTTATTGTCAGTGTTCTTCATTATAACCTGAAAAAGACTGCATATACTTACATATATTTATTTTATAAACTATCCATAAAATTGATTATTAAAAATTAGGTAGATTAATTTACAGGTGATTTCAGGTATTTTTTAGCTGTAATTTTGACAATGTGACTTCTTTATGTTCCAACTGAAGGGCCATATTTCTAATACAAATAATCCAATTCTTATTAGAATAGAAAGTCATGACTATGGTTCATTGATTTTTGCCCCTGCCAGACACTTTGATAAACACTTGAAATCTTACAGAATCACTAAACTACCCTTCAAGGTAAGTGATATAGTCATTTTCTGAGATGTAGAATTTGATGATTACAGAGCTAACTAACCAGGTAGGCATTTTGGAGCTTGAGTGATCTTATTGGAATAGGAACTGGATCACTTCCTGACTGTCAGAATGCAGACAGCTTACTTGACTTCTCTGAGTTCAGTTTATGGTAACCATAGTTACAAGTGGTCCCTGGAGGTCTGTGGTGTGTTCAAACTCCTCCCTCCTGACCGCTTACCCTCAGCAGGCTCCTCCTTTCTACACTGACTTCTGTTTGTACCGTGACCATATTTGTGTGGGTCTGTTTCTAGAAGCCATGCACTGACCCATGTATCTATCCCTTTTCTAGTAACGCATTGTCTTGATTACTTTTATGTCGTGTCTCAGTCACTTAGGCATGCCCAACTCATTTGTGAGTCCATGGACTGTAACCCGTGAGCCTCCTCTGTCCATGGAATTTTCCAGGCAAGAATACTGGAATGGGTTGCCATTTCCTACTCCATGGAATCTTCCTAACCCAGGGATCTAACCTGCAGCTCTTGTGTCTCCTGCATTGGCAGGCAGGTTCTTCGCTACTGGGCCACCTGGGAAGCCCTGATTACTTTTATAGTAAGTTTTAAAATCAGATAATGTTGACAAACATGCGTAAGTATTTATAGAAATCATCTTTGATTGCTTGTATTATCATTTACATTTTCTTCAACATAAGGTACTACAAATGTTTTATTAATGTTAGATTTATAACTAACTGACTCAGTGGGTAAATAATCTACCTACAGTGCAGGAGACGCAAGATACGTCGGTTTGATCCCTGGGTCGGGAAGATCCTCAGGAAGTGGGCAGGGCAATCTACACAGGATTCTTGTCTGGAGAGTCCCATGGACGATAAGCCTGGCAGTCTCAGATAAGTCTTGAGTCCGTAGTGTCTCAAGAGTTGGACATGACTGAAGGGACGGAGCACACATGTACATTTCATTTCTGGAGCTTTTGTAATGGATGCTAGCGGCTTGGATGGTTAAGAATCTGCCTGCAATGCAGGAAACCTAAGTTTGATCCCTGGGTCAGGAAGATCCTTTGGAGAAGGGAAAGGCAACCAACTCCAGTATTCTTGCCTGGAGAATTCCGTGGACAGAGGAGCCTGGTGGGCTACAGTCCATGGGGTTGGCGAAGAGTAGGACACTACTGAGTGACTAACACTTTCACTTAAAATCTTGGTTTCCAGTGATTCATTACTGCTGCTAAGTCACTTCAGTTGTGTCCGACTCTGTGTGACCCCACAGACGGCAGCCCACCAGGCTCCCCCATCCCTGGGACTCTCCAGGCAAGAACACTGGAGTGGGTTGCCATGTCCTTTTCCAATGTATGAAAGTGAAAAGTGAAAGTGAAGTTGCTCAGTCGTGTCTGACTCCTAGCGACCCCATGGACTGCAGCCCACCAGGCTCCTCTTGCCCATGGGATTTTCCAGGCAAGAGTACTGGAGTGGGGTGCCGTTGCCCTCTCTGATTCATTACTAGTATCTAGAAATAGAGTTTATATTTTTGTGTTGATCCTTTATCCTGCAATCATGCTAATGTTACTTATTAGCTCTGGAAAACTTTTCTGTAGATTTCTTGGGATTGCCTAAGTAGACAATCATGTTTTCTACGAGAGGAGGACAATCATATTTGTTCTTTTTCAACCTGCATGCCTTTACTTTTTTCTGTATTATGATACTGGCTAAGACATCCTATAAGATGTTAAATAGGATTGCTGAGTGTAAACATACTTATCTTGATCCCTGTCTTGAGGGAAGCATCCAGTCTCTCATCATTAAGTATGATATCAGCTGTAGGTTTTTTGTACATGTCCTTTATACAGTTTTATTAGGTTGAGAATTTCTGTCCTACTTCTATTTTGATGAGGATTTCAAAAAAATACATAAATGGGTGTTGAATTTTGTCAAATCTTCTTCTACATCCACTTGTTTATGAGTTTTCTCCTTCTTTAGATAGTTAAGGCAGTTCACTGCTTGATTTTCAGACATGTACCAGTCCAACACTCCCAGGATAAACCCCAGTTGGTAATTATTGGTATATTATTATTCTTACGTATTTCTGCATTTAATTTACTGATATTACATTGCAGACTTTTGTGTCAGTGTTCATGAAGGATGTTGGTCTGTAGTTTTCCTTTCTTATGCTGTTTTGGTTTGGTTTTGGTGTTAGGGCAATGATTATGTCGTTAGTTGGAAAGATTTCCTGCTATTTTCAGGAATAGGTTGTGTAGAACTGATGTTTCTTCTTAAAATATTTGTTGGAACTTGTTAGTGAAGCCATCTGAGCCTGAAGTTTCCAGTTTTTCTTTTTAAAATAGCAATTCAATGTCTCTAATAATGATAAGACTATTCAGGTTATCTGTTTCTTCTTGTATAAATTTTGGTTTTGTAGTTTTCAATGAATTGGCTCATTTAGACTAGGTTGTTGGACTTAAGTGCATAAAGTTTCCCCATAAAATTCCTTTATTAGCTTTTTAATATCTCTAGGGTCTGTTAGGATTTTCCATCTTGTCATTTCTACTATGAGTAATGTACATCCATCTCTGTTTTTGGTTAGTCTGGTTAAAGATTTATCCTAAAAATTTTTTTTGTCAGATAATCAACTTTTATTTCATTGCATTTTCATTTTAACTTATTTCTTTTTATTATTTCCTTCCTTCTGTTTACTTTGGGTTTATTTTGCCCCTTTTCCATCTTATATGGTAGCTTAGGTTGTTGATTTGAGATCTTTGTTCCTTCTAATATAAATGTAGAATCTTCTAAATTTTCCCTAAGCACTGATTTAAGTGCATACCACAAATTTTATATGGTCTCTTTACAGTTTCTTTCAATTCAAATGTTTTCTGAGTTTCTTCCTTGATCTATATAATTTTAATAGATGTTTCACAGAAATTGTATGCTTACAGAAAAATTGAAAGGAAAATAAAAGACTTCCCAAATCTCCTGGCCGCAGTTTCTCCTCTTATTAATACTTACATTGGTGTTACAATTGTTGAACCAATTCACACATTGTTATTAACTAGAGTCCGTTGTTTGTATTAAGCTTCACTCTTTGTGTTGTACAGGTTTTTCCAAGCATGTAGAGTTATGCACAATCATTACATTGTACAAAAGACTCTCTGTTCCACCTATTCATATTTTCCCCATCTCTCCTCCACAACCCCTGACAACTGATGGAATCATACAATATGCACTCTCTTCACGTTGGCTTCTTTCACTCAGAAATACGCATTTAAGATTCATCTCTGTTGTATCATGGCTTGAGAGATCATTTTTTTGTATCACTGAATAATATTTCATTGTATAAATGTACCACTGTTTGTCCATTCACATACTGATTGACATCTTCAGTTCAGTTCAGTCGCTCAGTCATGTCTGACTGTTTGCGACCCCATGAACCGCAGCACATCAGGCCTCCCTGTCCATCACCTACTCCCCGAGTCCACCCAAACCCATATCCATTGAGTCAGTGATGCCATCCAACCATCTCATCCTTTGTCATCCCTTTCTCCTCCTGCCCTTTATCTTTTCAGCATCAGGGTCTTTTCAAATGAGTCAGCTCTTTGCATCAGGTGGCCAAAGTATTGGAGTTTCAGCTTCAGCATCAGTCCTTCCAATGAACACCCAGGACTTATCTTTCAGATGGACTGGTTAGATCTCCTTGCATTCCAAGGGACTCTCAAGAGTCTTCTCCAACACCACAGTTCAAAAGCATCAATTCTTCAGCACTCGGCTTTCTTTATAGTCCAACTCTCACATCCATACCTGACCACTGGAAAAACCATAGCCTTGACTATACGGACCTTTGTTGACGAAGTAATGTCTCTGCTTTTTAATATGCTGTCTAGGTTGGTCATAACTTTCCTTCCAAGGAGTAAGCGTCTTTTAATTTCATGGCTGCAATCACCATCTGCAGTGATTTTGGAGCCCCCCACAAAATAAAGGCATCCACTGTTTCCACTATTTCCCCATCTATTTCCCATGAAGTGTTGGGACTGGATGCCATGATCTTTGTTTTCTTTATGTTGAGCTTTAAGCCAACTTTTTCACTGTCCTCTTTCACTTTCATCAGGAGGCTCTTTAGTTCTTCTTCACTTTTTGCCATAAGGGTGGTGTCATCTGCATATCTGAGGTTATTGATATTTCTCCTGGCAATCTTGATTCCAGCTTGTGCTTCCTCCGGCCCAGCAATTCTCATGATGTACTCTGCATATAAGTTAAATAAGCATGCTCCTTTTCCTATTTGGAACCAATCTGTTGTTCCATGTCCAGTTCTAACTGTTGCTTTGGGTTTCTCAAGAGGCAGGTCAGGTGGTCTGTTATTCCCATCTCTTTCAGAATTCTCCACAGTTTGTTTTGATCCACACAGTCAAAGGCTTTGGCATAGTCAGTAAAGCAGAAATAGATGCTTTTCTGGTACTCTCTTGCTTTTACGATGATTCAGCGGATGTTGGCAATTTGATCTCTGTTTCCTCTGCCTTTTCTAAAACCACCTTGAACATCTGAAAGTTCATGGTTCACGTATTGCTGAAGCCTGGCTTGGAGAATTTTAAGCATCACTTACTGGCATGTGAGGTGAGTGCAATTGTGCGATAGTTTGAGCATTCTTTGTCATTGCCTTTCTTTGGGATTGGAATGAAAACTGACCTTTTCCAGTCTTGTGGCCACTGCTGAGTTTTCCAAATTTGCCGGCATATTGAGTGCAGCAGTTTCACAGCATCATCTTTCAGGATTTGAAATAGCTCAACTGGAATTCCATCACCTCCACTAACTTTGTTCATAGTGATGCTTCCTAAGGCCCACTTGACTTCACATCCAGGATGTCTGACTCTAGGTGAGTAATCACACCATTGTCATTATCTGGGTCATGAAGATCTTTTTTGTACATCTTGGTTCCTTCCAATTTTTGTCAGTTTTGACTAGAGCTGCTATAAACATTCATATGTAGGTTTTCATATGAAGTTTAGACATAAGTTTTCAACTCATTCGATAAATACATAGGAGCATGTGAATTTTTTTATAAGTCTATGGTTGACTCTGTAAGAAACTTCCCAGTTGTCTTCCAAAGTGGTTGCATCACTTTGGAATTTTCACTAGCAACAAATGAAAATTTCCCCATATCCTTATCAGCATCTGGTATTGTCAGTGTATTGAATTTTATCCATTGTAATAGGTGTGGGGTAATATCTCATTGTTTTAATTTGTAATTCACTAATAACACATGATGTTGAATATCTCCTATGTTTATCTTCCATCTGTATATTTCCTCTGGTCAAGTATTTGTTCAGATTTTTTGTTTATTTTTGAATTCAATTGTTTAATTTTTTATGCATTTTTGATAAAAGTTCTTTGTAACATGTATGTTTGCAGATATTTTTTCTCAGTCTGTGGTTTGTCTTTTTATTTTCTTAACAGTGTCTTTCACAGAAAAGTTTTAAACTTTAATCAAGTCCAACTCATCAAACTTTTCTTTCCGGGATCATGCTTTTGTTACAACTAAAGTTCATCTGAAAACACAAGGTTACTTAGATTTTTCTCCTATGTTATCTTCTAGGAGCTTTATAGCTTTGCATTTTACATTTAGGTCTATGAGCCATTTTTGTTAGTTTGTTGAGTTGTTTGTTTCTTTTTGGGGGGACAAGAGTCTTGTTTGTTTGTTTGTTTTTGATAATTTCTTGCATTTTAAATACACCTTGATGGCATCCTTGACCTGACACTCTTTGCCATAGTCCTTAACCACTGCACAACTGCAACAAACCACTTTATGGGGTTTTCCCTCTCTGTCAATGTTATAGAGGCCTACCCATTCCCTGAGTTTCTTGTTGTCATCAACTTTGTGTTTTCTCAGTTGCTCAATCATGTCCAGTTCTTTGTGACCTCATGAACTGTAGCCTGACAGGCTCCTCTGTCCATGGGATTTTCTAAGCAAGAATACTGGACTGGGGTGCCATTTTCTTCGTCAGTCGTCAACATTAGTCAAGTTGATTTGGTTCTCAGCACAAAGGGCCTCCACCAACTTGACATACATAGGCTCATCACAGTTGGATGCAAGCACACAAAGATGGGTTTGGCAATGGTCTAAAGCTTTGGCAGCTTAAGGAATTCCACTTGCTGAGCCATTGTGGATTAGGGAGGTCTTCAGCACTTCAGCAGAGCCCTACTAACATCCATTGCACCTCTAGCAGCAATGTCTTCTTGGGCCATGGTGATGGGTTGTAGGTGGAGCTGAATCTTGAACACACCCACAGCCTCCACCTTGATTAGGCTCATTTTGAAATAATTCTTGTGAAAGCATAAGGTCAGTGTCTAGATTAATTTTTTACCTGTGAATGTCCAGTTGTTCAAGAATAGCTTATTGAAAAGATTATCTTTACTTTGTGTGATTGTCTTTGCTCCTTTATGAAAGATCAGTTGACTGTATCTGTATGTATCTACATCTGTTCCATTGACTATATACATGTGGGTATCTATCTGTTCCACCGATTTATCCGTTGTTTATTCTTTTGCCAATGCCACATGGTTTTGATTACTGTACCTTTATAGTAAGACCTGAAGCTTGGCATGTCAGTCCTTTGACTTCATTCTCCTTCTTCAATATAGTATTGACTACTTAAGAGTCTTTTGTCTTTCCATATAAAATTTGAAATGAGTTGGTTGATATCCATAAGGTGACTTGTTTCGTTGGGATTTTATTTGAGTATTTGTTGAATCTGTGGATCAAGTTGGAATTAATTGTTATCTTAACAAAATTGAATTATCCTAATTATGGGCATAGTCTATCCTCCCCCTTTCAGGTTTTCTTTTATTTATTTATTTTTCATCAGAATTTGGTAGTTTCCCTTATATGGATCTTATATACATTTTGTTAGATTTATATTAGGTATTTCATTTTTTTGTGTGCTAATGCAAAAAAGATCTTCACGACCAAGATGATCACAATGGTATGATCACTCACCTAGAGCCAGACATCCTGGAATGTGAAATCAAGTGGGCCTTAGAAAGCATCACTACAAACAAAGCTAGTGGAGGTGATGGAATTCCAGTTGAGCTCTTTCAAATCCTGAAAGATGATGCTGTGAAAGTGCTGCAACCAGTATGCCAGCAGATTTGGAAAACTCAGCAGTGGCCACAGGACTGGAAAAGGTCAGTTTTCATTCCAATCCCAAAGAAAGGCAATGACAAAGAATGCTCAAACTACTGCACAATTGCACTCTTCTCACACGCTAGCAAAGTAATGCTCAAAATTCTCCAAGCCAGGCTTCAGCAATATGTGAACTGTGAACTTCCAAATCTTCAAGGTAGTTTTAGAAAAGGCAGAGGAACCAGAGATCAAATTGTCAACATCTGCTGGATCACCGAAAAAGCAAGAGAGTTCCAGAAAAACAACTATTTCTGCCTTATTGACTATGCCAAAGCCTTTGACTGTGTGGATCACAATAAACTGTGGAAAATTCTGAAAGAGATGGGAATACCAGACCACCTGACCTGCCTCTTGAGAAACCTATATGCAGGTCAGGAAGCAACAGTTAGAACTGGACATGGCACGACAGACTGGTTCCAAATCGGAAAAGGAGTATGTCAAGCCTGTATATTGTCACCCTACTTATTCAACTTCTATGCAGAATACATCATAAGAAATGCTGGGCTGGAGGAAGCACAAGCTGGAATCAAGATTGCCAGGAGAAATATCAATAACCTCAGACATGCAGATGATACCACCCTTATGGCAGAAAGTGAAGAGGAACTGAAAAGCCTCTTGATGAAAGTGAAAGAAAGAGTGAAAAAGTTGGCTTAAAGCTCGACATTCAGAAAACTAAGATCATGGCATCTGGTCCCATCACTTCATGGGAAATAGATGGGGAAACAGTGGAAACAGTGGCTGACTTTATTTTTGGGGATTCCAAAATCACTGCAGATGGTGATTGCAGCCATGAAATTAAAAGACACTTACTCCTTGGAAGGAAAGTTATGACCAACCTAGATAGCATATTGCAAAGCAGAGATATTACTTTGCCGACTAAGGTCTGTCTAGTCAAGGCTATGGTTTTTCCTGTGGTCATGTATGGATGAGAGAGTTGAACTGTGAAGAAAGCTGAGTGCTGAAGAATTGATGCTTTTGACCTGTGGTGTTGGAGAAGACTCTTGAGAGTCCCTTGGACTGCAAGGAGATCCAACCAGTCAATCCTAAAAGAGATCAGCCCAGGGTGTTCTTTGGAAGGAATGATGCTAAAGTTGAAACTCCAGTACTTTGGCCACCTCATGCGAAGAGTTGACTCATTGGAAAAGACTATGATGCTGGGAGAGATTGGGGCAGGAGGAGAAGGGGACGACAGAGGATGAGATGGTGGATGGCATCACGGACTTGATGGATGTGAGTTTGAGTGAACTCCAGGAGATGGTGATGGACAGGGAGGCCTGGCATGCTGCAATTCATGGGGTTGCAAAGAGTCGGACATGACTGAGCGACTGAACTGAACTAAACTGAATGTAAATGGTGTTGTGTTTTTAATTTTAAATTCCGCATGTCCATTGCTGGTATTTTTGTTATTGTTCATTTGCTAAGTAGTGTTCAACTCTTTGAGACCCCATGGACAACAGCACACCTGGCTTCCCTGTCCTTCACTATCTACCAGAGTTTGCTCAAACTTATGCCCATTGAGTCAGTAATGCCATCCAACCATCTCATCCTCTGTCACCCCCTTCTCCTCTTGCCCTCAATCTTTCCCAGCATCCTGGTTGTTTCTAAAGAGTTGACTCCTTACATCAGCTGGTCAAAATATTGGAGCTTCAGCTTCAGCATCAGTCCTTCCAATGAATACTCAGGGTTGATTTCCTTTAGGATTGACTGGTTTGATCTCCTTGCTGTTCAGGGGTATATAGGAAAGCAAATTTCTTCCCTTATTGATTTAGCTAGGATTTTCAGAACAGTGTTGGCAATGATGAGAGGGAGCCTTGCCTTATTCCTAGTCACAGGGGGGGATGTATCTTATTTCTCACCGCTAACTATAGTGAAGTCACTCAGTCATGTCCGACTCTCTGTGACCTCATGGGCTGTAGCCTACCAGGCTCCTCTGTCCATGGGATTTTCCAGGCAATAGTACTGGAGTGGATTGCCATTTCCTTCTCCAGGGGATCTTCCCGACCCAGGGATCGAACCCGGGTCTCCCGCTTTGTAGACAGGCGCTTTACCATCTAAGCCACCGGGGAAGTCAACTATGACATTAGCTATAGGGTTTTTGTAGATGTTCTTCATTAAATTGAGGAGAATCCTCTCTATTTCTAGTATTCTGTGAGTTTTCATCATAAATAGATATTGAAGTTTGTCAAATGCTTTTTATGTATCTGTTAATATGATTATATGATTTTCTTCTTTAGCCTGTTGATATAACTGATTATGGGGACTGTGAAGAAAGTGAGTGCTGAAGAACTGATGCTTTTGAACTGTGGTGTTGGAGAAGACTCTTGAGAGTCCTTGGACTGCAAGGAGATCCAACCAGTCCATTCTAAAGGAGATCATCCCTGGGTGTTCTTTGGAAGGAATGATGCTAAAGCTGAAACTCCAGTACTTTGGCCACCTCATGTGAAGAGTTGACTCATTGGAAAAGACTCTGATGCTGGGAAGGACTGGGGGCAGGAGGAGAAGGGGACGACAGAGGATGAGATGGCTGGATGGCATCACGGACTCGATGGCCGTGAGTTTGAGTGAACTCCAGGAGATGGTGATGGACAGGAAGGCCTGGCGTGCTGCGATTCATGGGGTTGCAAAGAGTCAAACACAACTGAGCGACTGAACAGAACTGAACTGGTGGCTCAGATGATGAAAAATCTGGCTGCAATGTGGGAGAACCAGGTTTGATCCCAGGATCAGGAAGATCCCCTGGAGAAAGAAATGGCAACCCACTCCAGTATTCTGGCCTGGAAAACCCCATGAACAGAGGAACCTGGTGGGCCACAGTCCATGGGGTCATAAAGAGTTAGACACGGTTGGGTGACTATACACTTTACCAAGCCTGATTATATTAATTGGTTATTGAATATTGAATCAGCCTTGCAAACCTGGGATAAATCCCACTTGGTAATGTCATATAATTTTTTATACATTGTTGAGAATTTTTGCATCTGTATTCATGAAAGACATTAGTCTGTAGTTTACCCTTCTTGTCATGTCTTTCTCTGATTCTGTTTGAGGTAATACTGGCCTCACAGAATGAGCTAAGTATTGTTCCCTTTGCTTCTAGTTTCTGGAACAGATTTTAGAGAATCAGTATGACTTATTCCTTAAATATGTGATAGAATTCACCTGTAAAGCCATGTGGAGTTGGTGCTTTGTATTTGGAAAGTTTATTAATTTCAATTTAACTACCTATTGAATATAGGCTTATTTAAATGGTTTCCCCTGCTATGAGTTTTAGTAGATTACATCTTTAAGGAATTGGTCCATTTCATTTAAGATATCAAATTTGTGAGCATAGAACTTTTTTTTAATAATAACTCTTTATTATTATTTTAATGTCTGTGGGTAAGTATCTTTTCTCCTTAGCCTGTCTAGGGGTTTTCAATTTTATTGATATTCTAAAAGAATCTGCTTTTGGTTTCACTGATTTCCTCTGTTCTTTCTTGATTTCTATATCACATATTTATTTTATTAGTTCTATTATCTCTTTTCTTCTGCCTATTTTGAATTTAATTTGCCATTTATTTTCTAGTTTCCTATAGTGAAAGCTTAGATTGTTGATCTTGTTTCTTCTTTTCTAATATATGCATTCAATGTTATAAATCACAGAGTTACTCCATCTCACAAATTTTAATAGATTGCATTTTTATTTTGCTTTAGTTCCAAGCTATTTTAAAATTTCTCCTGAGACTTCTTTAACCCATGTATTATTTAGAAGTGTATTTAATTGTCAAATATTTAGGGATTTTCCAGGTCTCTTTCTGCTACAGATTTCTAGTTTATTCCATTGTGGTCTGAGAGCATCCTTTGCATAACATATATTCCTTCAAATTTGTTTAAGTATGTTTTATAACTTAGAATGTGTTTTATCATGGTGAGTGAATGTTTATGTGGGCTTGAGAAGAATGTGTCTTCTACTTTATTGAATGAAGCAGTCTATAAAAGTCAATTAGATCCAGGTGATTTATGGTGCTCTATAGTCAACTATATCCTTACTGATTTTGTGCCCACTGAATCTGTCAGTTACTGGTACCGGAATGTCAAAGTTTCCAACTATAATGATGAATCTGTCTATTTTTCTTTGAGGTTCTGTTAGATTTCTGTCTCACATGTTTTGATGCTCTGTTGTTAGGCATATGAACGTTAAGGATGGTTTTGTTTTCCTAGAGAACTGACCCCTTATCATTATGTATTGTCTGTTTATTTCTGATAATATTCCTTACTCTAAAGTCGTATTTGTTTGAAATTAACACAGCTACGCTGAGTTTTTTGATCAGTGTTAGTATGGTATATCTTTATTTACCCCCTTACTTTTAATCTATCTGTGCCTTTATATAAAATGGGTTTCTTATAAACACTATATTCCAGTTGAGTCTTCAATTGCTTTTATTCACTGTGATAGTCTCTGTCTTTTTATTGGTGTATTTAGACCATTCATGTATAAAGTGATAGTTTATACAACTGGATTATGATACTTGTAACTTTAAAACAAATTCATTGTTGTTACACTTTTTCCCCTTGTCTTCCACTCTTGTTCTGCCTTCTCTGGTGTTCATGGACCATTTTACATAATTCTATTTTTTCCTCTTTTACTGTATCAATTATAGCTTCTTTTAAAATGTTTCAAAATGGTTGCTCTAGGGTTTGCAGTATATTTTACAACTAATCCAAGGCCACTTTTAAATAACACTATAATGCTTCACTGGCAGTACAAGTATCTTATGACACAGTATTCCCAATTCCTCCCTCCCATTCCTTATAATATTATTGTCTTTCATTTCCCTTATCCAAACTCTACTCATTCATTGTTGTTGTTATTGGTTTTAACAAGGTATTATCTACTAGACCAAGGAAGAATTAAGAAAAGAACATTTTTCTTTATCTCTTTATCTTCATTTATTTCTTCCTTTCTTAATGTAAATCTACGTTTCTTAACTGTATCATTTTTCTTCTCTCTGAAGAACATTTTTTTTTAACATTTCTTGCAAAGCAGGTCTACTGGTGACAATTTCCCTCAATTTGTGTTTGTCCGAGAAAGCATCTCTTTGTTGCTTTTGAGAGATAATTACTTTGGATGCAGACTCTGAGTTGGTGGCTGTCTTCTTTCAATTCTAAATATTTAACTTCCTACTCCTCTTGCTTGCATCATTTCTGAAAAGAAGTCTGATGTAATTGTTATCTGTGTTCCTCTGTGGATAAGCTTCTTTCACGTTTTCTCTTTGTCATTGATTTTCTGTAGTTTGAATATATTCCTTAGCGTAGTTTTGATACTTATCCTACTTGATGTTATTTGAGGCTCCTGGATCTGCAATTTGGTGTATGTCATTAATTTTGGAAAATTCTCAGCCATTATTACCTCAATATTTTTCTTCTGGTATCCTGATTACATTTATGTTATTTTTAATAACTGTACCACAGTTCATTTCATATTGTTTGTTTTTCTTTTTGCATTTCACTTATGGAAATTTTTATTAGTATATCTTCAAACTTATTGTTCTTTCCTTGGCTGTGTTTAGTCTAATGGTGAGCCCATCAAAAGCGTTTTCCATTTGTTACCCTGTTTTTGGTTTCCTAGGATTTCCTTTTGATTTTTTTTTTCATAATTTCTATCTCTCTGTTCACATTGCTGCTGCTGCTAAGTCACTTCAGTCATGTCCGACTTTGTGTGACCCCATAGATGGCAGCCCACCAGGCTCCCCCATCCCTGGGATTCTCCAGGCAAGAACACTGGAGTGGGTTGCTATTTCCTTCTCCAATGCATGAAAGTGAAAAGCAAAAGCGAAGTCTCTCAGTCGTGTCCGACCCTCAGCGACCCCATGGGCTGCAGCCCACCAGGCTCCTCCATCCATGGAATTATCCAGGCAAGAGGACTGGAGTGGGGTGCCATCGCCACATTATCCATCTCTTATTTCATGTTGTCCACTTTTTCCCATTGGAGTCTATGGCATATTAATCATAGTTATTTTAAATTCTCAGTCTGATAAATCCAAAATTTCTGCCAAATCTAAATCTGATTTTGCTGCTTGTTTTGCCTCTTTAGACTGTTTTTTTCCCCCCCCTTTTTTTAGAATGATGATAAATTTTTGTTGAAAGCTGAGCATGATGTTTTGGCCAAAAGTAATTGAGATAGTATGGTCAGAGAACACACTTTGCATGATTTCAATTAAAAAATTTTTGACCCAGTGTATGATTTATGTTGGTGAGTGTTTCATGTAAACTTGCAAAGAATATGCGATCTGCTGTTATTGTGGTAAGTGTTCTATAAATGTTAATTAGATCCAGTTGGTTGATGGCGTTCAGTTCTTTTGTTTCTTTGATGATTTTCTATTTGTTGTTTCTTTAACTGGAACAGATATGTTGAAGGTTCAACTAAAATTGTGAATTAATCTATTTCTCTTTTCAGTTTCATCATTTTTTGCTTCATGTATTTTGAAGCTATGTAGTTAGGCACATACAAATTTAAAATTGTAACAGACCTTTCTACCATATGTACTGTCCCTTTATTATTTTTAATATTTTGTTGCTCTTATTATTTTTTTGCTTTATATGATAATATAAGCATTCCAGATTTATTTTGATTAGTGTTCCATGATATAATATTTTCTATTCTTTTACTTTAATCTTCCAATGAAAAGACATTTACAGTGTTTTTTTGTTGTTGTTGCTACCATATAGTTGGGTCTTTTCAAAATTCATTTTGATAATCTCTATCTTCTAATTGGTGTCTTTAAAACATTTATATTTAATGCAATTTACTGGTAGGTTTGGATGTATGCCCACCATTTTTTTTGTTTCCTAAGTTTTTGAAAAATTCATGCACACACTCATATATATGTATGCATGTGCATATATTATTTTTATAGTGATAAAATGCACAGCAAAGCACTTTTTAAAACATTGTCTAAGTGTACAATTTAGGGGTATTGAGTACATTCACAATGTTGTTTGACCATTACCACTAGACATTTCCATTAATTTTCATCACCCTAAAGAAATTCTGGGCACACTAAATAATAACACCCCATTTTCCCCTATTCCTAGCCCCCAGTAACCATTATTTTATTCCTGGTTTCTATACATTTACCTATTATAAGTATGTCATAAAAATGAGGTCATTCAGTACTCTTGTCCGAATAGGGCTTATTTTACAAAGTATAAAATATTTAAGATTCAACATGTTGTAACATATATTAGAATTTCATTCCTTTTTTGTTGTTGTTGCTGTTGTTGTTCAGTTGCTAAGTTGTGACCCCCATGGACTGCAGCACACCAGGCTTTCCTGTCCTTCACCACCACCTGGAGTTTGCTCAACCTCATGTTCATTGAGTTGGTGATGCCATCCAACCATCTCATCCGCTGTTGCCCTCTTCTCCTCCTGCCTTTGATCTTTCCCAGCAACAAGGACTTTTTCAATGAGTCAGCTCTTCCCATCCGGTGGCCAAAGTGTTGGAGCTTCCGTTTCAGCATCAAGTCCTTCCAATGAATATTTAAGGTTGATTTCCTTTTGGATGACTGATTTGATATCCTTGGCATCCAAGGGACTCTGAAGAGTCTTCTCCAAGGCTACAGTTCAAAAGTATCAACTCTTCAGTGCTCAGTCTTCTTTATGGTCCAGCTCTCAGAACCATACATGACTATAGAAAAGCCCTCACTTTGACTATACAGTCCTTTGTTGGCAAAGTGATGTCTCTGCTTTTTAATATGCTATCTAGGTTGGTCATAGCTTTTCTTCCAAGGAGCAAGCGTCTTTTAATTTCATGGCTGCAGTCACCTTCTGCAGATTCCTTTTAAACACTGAGTAATATTCCATTATATATAAGACTGTGGAGGGTTTTCCCAGGTGGCACTAGTGGTAAAGAATCCACCTGCCATTGCAGGAGACATAAGAGGTGGTTCGATCCCTGGGTTCAATCCCTGGATTGGGAGGATCCCCTGGAGGAGGAAATGGCAACCCACTTCAGTATCCTTGTCTGGAGAATCCCATGCACAGAGGATCTGGGTGGTCCTATAGACCATGGGGTCGCAAAGAATCAGACATGACTGAAGAGACTTAGCACACACACACATTTTTAAAATTCATCATTCTGTTGATGAACAGTTGAGTTGTTTCCATATTTTGGTTATTATGAATAATGTTGCTATGAAACTTGTTTGAGTCCCCCTTCTTTTAGTTCTTTTGGATGTATACATAGAAGTGGAATTTTTGGATCATATAGTAATTCTGTGTTTAACTTTTTGAGGAAATGCCAAACTGTTTTCCACAGCAGCTACACTTTTGCATCCTAATTGCAATGCAGAAGGGTTCCAATTTTTTCACATCCTTGCCATCTTATTATTTCCTGCGTTGTGATGAATGTGAGGTGGCATTTCATTGTGGTTTTGATTTGCTTTTAATAATAATTAATGCTATTGATCATCTTTTCATGTGTTTATTGGCCATTTGTGTACCTTCTTTGGAAAACTATTCAAGTCCTTCACCCATTTTTAAAGCAAGTTGTTTGTTTTTGTTGACGTTATTGTAGGAGTTCTTTATATTAATATATTCTTAATATTACTCTTATCAGATGTATGATTTATAACTATTTTCTCCAATTTTGTGGAAGAATCACTGAACAATGTTTTTTGATGCATAAAAGTGTTTAAGTTTGATGAAGTCCAAATAAACTATTTTTTTCTCTTTTTTTTGCCCACATATTAGATGTCATATCTAAGAAACCATTGCCATGCGTAATTCATTTCTCCACAAGTTGTATAATTTTGGCTGTTTTGATTAGGTCTTTGATTTATTTTCAGTCATTTTTATTTTAATTTTTTTTCATTTTTTGACATGTTGATATCCATTTTTTCCAGCACCATTTGTTGAAAAGACTTTCCTTTTCCCTACTGAGTGATCTTTGTACCCCTGTTACAAATCATTTGACCTTATACATGGGGCTCATTTCTGGGTTCTCTATACCATTCCATTAGTCAGTATGTCTGTCTTCATTCATGTCAGTACCATACTGCATTGATTACTGCACCTTTATATTACATTTTGTAATCAGGAAGTGTGAGTTCTCTCTGTTTTACTTTTTCAATATTGTTTTGGCTATTTGGAGTCCCTTGAAATTATAAGATGAGTATTTCTACTACAAAAGCATCATTAGGATTTTAAAGGGGATTACATGGACTCTAGGTATTTTGGAGTGTTAATAATAATTATTATAATAATTTAATGATAATAAAAATAAAGCAATAATAATAATTTACTGATATTACATATTTTAATTCATGACCATTTCTGCTCATTCATGTCTTCTTTCATTTCCCACAGAAATGTTTTGCTGTTTTCAGTATACAAGTCTTTTGCCACTTTGGTAATTTTATTCCTAAGTACAGTTCACCCTTGAACAATATAGGGGTTAGAGCACCAACCCTCTACACAGTAAAAAATGTGTATATAGCTTTATAGTTGGTCCTCCATAACCAAAGTTCCATATACATGGACTCAACCAGCCGTGGATCATGTAGTACTGCTGTAGAATTTATTGGAAAAAAAAATCCACATGTATATGAACCCACACAGTTCAATCCTGTGTTGTTCAAAAGTCAACCATATTTTAGATATTTTTAATGCTATTATAAATAAAACATCTCAATTTCCTTTTTGGATCATTCATTATTAGTATATAGAAATACAACTGACATGGGGATTTGATTTGTATTTTGCAACTTTGCCAAATTCATTTATTAAGTCTAACATATTTATTTGTGGAATATTTAGTATTTTTTATGTGTCATCTGTGAACACAGAAAACTACTTCTTTTCTAATTTGAATGCCTTTTATTTATTTTCCTTGCTTAAGTGCTTGCTCTGGTTATATTTCCAATACAATGTTGAATAGACATAGTGAAAACTGGCATCCTTTACTTGTTTCTGATTTTAAAGAAAATTTTTTCAGCCTTTTGCCATGTTAATTGTCAGTTTTTCATGTATGGTATTTATCATACTGAACAAGTTTTCATCTATTACAAGTTTCTTAAAATTTTTTTTATCATGAAAGTATGTTGGATTTTGTTCTGCATTAATCTGAGTGATTGCGTATTATTTTCTTTTATTTCTATTTATGTGGTGTATTGCATTGATTAACATGTATGTTGAACCATCCTTGCATTTCAGGAATAAATTCCACTTGGTCGTCATGTATATTCCTTTTAACAACATGTTAAATCCAATCTGATAGCATTTTTTTTGAGGAACTTTGTATCAGTATTCTTAAAGGAGAGTAGCCTGTATCTTTCTTTTCTTGTCGTATCTTGTCTAGCTTTGGTTGTTGTTACTGTTCAGTCACTAAATTGTGTCTGACTCTTTATAACTCCATGGACTGCAGCACACCAGGCTCCCCTGTCCTTCATTGTCTACTGGACTTTGCTCAGATTCATGTCCACTGTCTAACCATCTCATCCTCTGCTGCCCCCTTCTACTTTTGCCTTCAATCTTTCCCAGCATCGGAGTCTTTTCCAATGATTTGGCCCTTCCCATCAGGTGGCCATAATATTGGAGCTTCAGCATCGGTCCTTTCAATGAGTATTCAGGGTTGATTTTACGTTAGGCCTGACTAGTTTGATCTTGCACTCCGAGGGACTCTCAAAAGTCTTCTCCAGCACCATGATTCAAAAGCATCAGTTCTTCAGTGCTCAGCCTTCTTTTTTTTTTCCTTTCTCAGCCTTCTTTATGTTCCAACTCTCAAAACTGTACATGACTGCTGGAAAAACAATAGCTTTGACTGTATAGACCTTTGTTGGCAAAATGATGTTTCTGCTTTTTAACACACTGTCTAGGTTTGTCATAGTTCTTTTTCTAAGTAGCAAGTATCTTTAATTTCATGGCTGCAGTCACTGTCCACAGTGATTTTGGAGACCAAGAAAATAAAATCTATCACTGCTTTCCCTTTTTTCCCTTCTATTTGCCATGAAGTGATGGGACAGGATGCCATGATCTTGGTATTTTTTTCTAATTTATTTATTTTTAATTAGAGGATAATTGCTTTACAATATTGTGTTGTTTTCTGCCATGTATCAACATGAATCAGCCATAGGTATATATATATATATATATATATATATATATATACATACATACATACATATATATATATATATATATATATATATGTCCCCTCCCTCTTGAATCCTCCTTTTCACCTCCTACCCCATCACACCCCTCCAGGTTGTCACAGAGCACCAGGTTTGAGCTCCCTACATCATATAGAAAATTCTCACTGGCTATCTATTTTACATATGGTAATGTATATCCTGCAATGTTACTCTTTCAATTTATCCCTCTCTCTCCTTCCCCAACTGTGTCTACAAGTCTGTTCTCTAAGTCTGCATCTCCATTGCTGCTCTGCTAATAAGTTCATCAATACCATCTTTCTAGATTTCATATATATGTGATATTTGTTTTTTTCTTTCTGACTTACTTCCCTTTGTACAATAGGCTCTAGAACGGACTCAAACACATTCTTCTTTATGGCTGAGTAATATTCCATATCACTCATACAACTTCTTTTTATTCATCTGTTGATGGACATCTAGGTTGCTTCCATGTCCTAGCTATTGTAAACAGTGCTGCAATGAACACTGGGGTACATGTATCTTTTTCAATTATGGTTTCCTCAGGATATATGACCAGTAGGGAGATTATTGGATCATAAGGTAGCTTCATCCCTAGTTTCTAAAGGAATCTCCATATGGTTCTCCATGGTGTTCTCTATCAATTTACAATCCCACCAACAGTGCAAGAGGGTTCCCTTTTCTTCACACCCTCTCCAGCATTCATTTTTTGATGATGCCTATTCTATTCAGGGGGAGGTGAAACCTCATTGTAGGTTTGATTTGCATTTCTGTAATAATGAGCAACGCTGAGCATCTTTTCATGTGTTTATTAGCCATCTGTATGTCTTCTTTGGAGAAATGTCTGTTTAGGTTTTCTGCCCATTTTTTGATTTGGTTTTTGTTTATTCTGGTAGTGAGCTGCATGAGCTGCTAGTATATTTTAGAGATTAATCTTTTGTCAGTTGTTCCATTACCTGTTATTTTTTCCCATTCTGAGGTTGTCTTTTCACCTTGTTTATAATTTCCTTTGCTATGCATAAACTTTTAAGTTTAATTGTGCCTATTTGCTTATTTTTGTTCTTATTTGCATTACTCTAGGAAGTGGGTCATAGAGCATCTTGCTGTGACTTATGTTAAGGGGTCTACTGCCTATGTTTCCCCCCAAGATCTTTATAGTTTCTACCTTATATTTCATTCTTTAATCCATTTTGAATTTATCTTTGTGTATAGTGTTAGGAAGTGTTCTAATTTTATTCTTTTACAGGTAGCTATTCAGTTTTTCCAGCACCACTTATTGAAGATACAGTCTTTTCTCCATTGCATATTCTTGCCTCCTTTATCAATGATAAGGTGCCCATTGGTGTGTGGGTTTATCTCTGGGCTGTTTACCTTGTTCCATTGGTCTGTAGTTCTGTTTTTGTGCCAGTACAAGACTGTCTTGATGACTAGTTGCCCATATTTCACAGGCTAGTATGGTTACGTTCAAAATCCTTCAAGCTAAGATTCAGTAGCATGTGAAACGAGAGCTTCTATATGTAAAAGCTGGGTTTAGAAAAGGAAACCAAAGACTAAATTAGAGCAACCAGAGACTAAACTGCCAACACTCATTGGATCATAGAGAGAGCAACGGAATTCCAGGAAAACATCTGCTTCATTGACTGCACGAAAACCTTTCACTGTTTGTTGGGGACCATAACAAACTGTGGAAAATTCTTAAAGAGATGGGAATTTCAGACCATCTTATCTGTCGCCTGAGAAACCTGTATATGGATCAAGAAACAAGTTAGAACCAAAAGTGGAACCACAGACAGCTTCAAAATTGGGAAAGAAGTATGACAGGCTGTATATTGTCACCTTGCTTATTTAACTTCTGCACAGTGTATATCATGCGAAATACTGAGCTGGATGAATCACAAGCTAGAATCAAGGTTGCCGGGAGAAATATCAACAACCTCAGACATGCAGATAATACCACTCTAACGGCAGAAATTGACGAGGAACTAAAGAGCCTTTTCATCAAAGGACAATGAAAACCTGGCTTGACACTCAACATTTTAAAAAACCATGTAAATTAATTGCTGCTGAAGCCTAGCTTGAAGGATTTTGAGCATAACCTTTCTAGTATGTGAAATGAGACCTCTTTTGTATAGTTTTTCTGTGTATTCTTGCCACCTCTTTGGAATCTCTTCTCCTTCTGTTAAGTTCTTACCATTTATGTTCTTTATTGTGCTCATCCTTGCATGAAATATCCCCTTGATATCTCCAGTTTTCTTGAAGAGATCTCTAGTCTTTCCCATTCTATTGTTTTCCTCTATTTCCTTGCTCTGTTCACTTAAGAAGGGTTTCTTATCTTTCCTTGCTGTTCTCTGGACCTCTGCATTCATTTGAGTGTATCTTTCCATTTCTCCCTTGCCTTTCACTTCTCTTCTTTTCTCAGCTATTTGTAAAGCCTCCTCAGAAAACTACTTTGATTTCTTGCATTTCTTTTTTATTTGGGATGGCTTTGGTCACTGGCTTCTGTACAACATTATTAATACAAACCTCCATTCATAGTTCTTCAGGCATTCTATCTACCGGATTTAATCCCTTGAATCTTTTCATCACCTCCACTGTATAATCATAGGAATTTGATTTAGGTCATACCTGAATGGCTTAGTGGTTTTCCCTACTTTCTTCAATTTAAGCCTGAATTTTGCAATAAAGAGTTCATGATTTGACCCACACTCAGCTCCAGGTCTTCTTTTGTTGATTGTATAGAACTTCTCTCTCTTTGGCTTTAAAGAATAAAATCAATCTGATTTTGATATTGGCCATCTAGTGATGTCCACGTGTAGAGTCATGTCTTGTATTGTTGGAAAAGGTTATTTTCTATGACCTGTGTGTTCTCTTGACAACTCTGTTTGCCTTTTCCCTGCTTCATTTTTGTACTCCAAGGCCAAACTTGCCCATTACTCTATATATCTCTTGACTTCCTGCTTTTGCATTCCAGTCCACTATGATGAAAAGAACATCTTTTTTTTTTTTTTTTCAGTGTTAATTCTAGAAGGTCTTATGGGTCTTCATAGAATGTTTCAACTTCAGTTACTTCAGCATTAATGGTTGGAGCATAGATTTGGATTACTACGATGTTGAATGGTTTGCCTTGGAAATGAACCAAGATCATTCTGTCATTTTTGAGATTGAACCCAAGTACTGCATTTCAGACTTTTTGTTGGCTAGGCAACGCAGGAGATGTAAGAGACCTGGGTTCAATCCACGGATCAGGAGGATCCCTTGGAAAGGAGGTGGCAACCTACTCCAGTATCCTTGCCTGGAAAATCCCATGGGCAAAGGGCAACAATCCATGGAGTCACAAGAGTTGGACATGACTAAGCGAGTAAACTGCCACCACTGTGAGGGTTGCTGCATTTCTTCTAAGGGATTTTTGCCCACAGTAGTAGATATAATGGTCATCTAAGTTAGATTCACCCATTCTCGCCATCTCCTGCTTGACCACATCCTTGATTCATGGACCTAACATTCCAGGTTCCTATGCAATATTGTTCTTTGCATTATTGGACTTTAACCACCAGACACATCCATAACTGAACATCATTTCCATTTTGGCCCAGCTGTTTCATTTTTTTCTGGAGCTGTTAGTAATTGTCCTCTACCCTTCCCAAGTAACATACTGGACACCTTCTAACCTTGGGGTTCACCTTTGAATGTGGAGGGCTCGCCTTTCAGTATCATGGATTTTTGCCTTTTCATACTGTTCATGGGGTTCTCTGGAGAAGAATATTGGAATGGCTTGCCATTCCCTCCTCCAATGAACCACTTTTTGTCAGAACTCTTCATTATGACCCGACCATCTTGAGTGGCTCTGCAAGGCATGGCTCATAGCTTTATTGAGGTATATGCAAGCTTTTTTTTTTTTTTTTTTTTTTACCACAACAAGGCTGTTATCCAAGAAGGGGTCTAGCATTAGTATAGGAGTAATGCTGGCTTCATAGAATGAAATAGCAAGAGGTCCCTCCGCCACAATTGTTTTGGGAAGAGCTTGAAAAGAATGGATTTTTCCCCCCCCCATTTTTCTCTTTCCCATTCCCTGCCTTCTTTTGGACATTTGAATACAAGTTGTTATTTCGCTTTACTTTTTTCTTACATTTAAAAAATTGAAATGAAATTTATATAATGAAATTAACATTTTGCTGTAGTAATCAAAACAGAATGTTACTGGCATAAGGACAGACATAGACAAATGGAATAACATAGAGAGTCCAAAAATAAACCGATGTTTTAATGGCCAATTAGTTTTCAACAATGTTGCTGAGATTATTTAGTGGAAAGAAGACTGTTCTGTTAAATGAATGGTACTGCGACAACTGGGTAGCCACACAGAATGAAGTTGGGTCTGTAGCTCATCCCATATACAACAGTTAATTCAAAATTAATCAAAGACCTAAATATAAGAACTAAAACCATAAAATTCTTACAATTAAACATAGAGGTAAGTAGTCATGACTTTGGATTTGGTAATGGATTTTTTGGATATGACACCAAAAGAATGAACAAAAGAAAAAAATAGATACATTGGACTCCACTAATGTTGAAAACTTTTGTGCATCAAAGTGTGTTGTAAAAAATAATTATATTACTTAAAAATTTTGTTTTGATTGTCAGTCAGAAGTGAACATAGAATAATACTGCAGAGAGGCATATAAAAGTGAAAAAAAATTTATTATGCTCACAGATCCTATGAGAAGAATAAATGGCATGTTAATCAGGGGCCAAATGGGAGGAATTCCCAGGGATCAGAATCAACCAAAAAGTTAGGGAGTCAAAAGAGAGTTTATGAACCTATGAGTCTCTTTATTGGGTTAAATGGTGGTGTATACAAGCCAAAAGCATGAGGGTATTTCACTAGTGTGTTCAAATGTTACTATGTCACAGTGAGGGGAGGGTAAGAAAGGGAGCTTGTAGCAGTGGCTAGCCTTATCATACTGGTGCATCTGGCTTCTAGGGATGGGTGCTTATGATCAGTTTGTAGAAATATTGAAACATTGAGAAAATATGAAGTTAAAAAATTACAATATAGAAAGGAATTACCAAGAAAGTGAAAAATCAACTTACAGAAGGGAAAGTATTTGTAAATCATATGTCTTGTTCTAACAAATATCTAGTATACAGACTATAAAATGAACTCATACAACTCAACAACAAAAAGACAAATAACATAATTATTCAGTTTTGATTGTGTATATTGGGTTGGTGAAAACATTCATTTGGGTCTTTCCAACCTGAATGAATACTTTGGCCAACCTAGTATTTTAGTTTTACTTAGTAATTGCTCTAAGGATTTAAATTATCATAGTTTAATTATATAACTAAATAATATTCTGTTACTTGAAGTGGAATATGGAAGCTTTAACCTTTCATCATTCATGTTGTTTTCATATACGTTACATTCACATACATTAAAAATGTCATCAGACAATGTTATATATACATATTCTTATTTCAACTTATATCACAAAAAACTTAAGAAAAATAACCTATTATATATATTCAGACATTTGCCATTTCTCTTACTCCTTTGTTTATGATGCTTCAAATTCTCCCAATGTCATTTTCATTATTCCTGAAATGTTTGCTTTAGTATTTCTATTTGATCAGTTTAGTCACTGCACCTCTCTTCAGTTCAGTTCAGTTCAGTCACTCAGTAGTGTCTGACTCTTTGCAACCCCATGAACCGCAGCATGCCAGGCCTCCATGTCCATCACCAACTCCCGGAGTTTACCCAAACTCATGTCCATTGAGTTGGTGATGCCATCCAACCATCTCATCCTCTGTTGTCCCCTTCTCCTCCTGCCCTCAATCTTTCCCAGCAACAAAGTCTTTTCCAGTGAATCAGCTCTTTGCATCAGGTGGCCAAAGTATTAGAGTTTCAGCCTCAACATCAGTCCCTCCTATGAACACCCAGGACTGATCTCCTTTCGGATGGACTGGTTGGATCTCCTTGTAGTCCAAGGGACTCTCAAGAGTCTTCTCAACACCACAGTTCAAAAGCATCAATTCTTCAATGCTCAGCTTTCTTTATAGTCCAACTCTCACATCCACACATGACTACTGGAAAAACCATAGCCTTAACAAGATGGACCTTTGATGACAAAGTAATGTCTCTGCTTTTTAATATGCTGTCTAGGTTGGTCATTGGAGAAGGCGATGGCACCCCACTCCAGTACTCTTGCCTGAAAAATCCCATGGACGGAGGAGCCTGGTAGGCTGCAGTCCATGGGGTGGCTAAGAGTCCGACATGACTGAGCGACTTCACTGTCACTTTTCACTTTCATGCATTAGAGAAGGAAATGGCAACCCACTCCAGTGTTCTTGCCTGGAGAATCCCAGGGATGGGGGAGCCTGGTGGGCTGCCATCTATGGGGTCGCACAGAGTTGGACACTACTGAAGCAACTTAGCAGTTGCAGGTTGGTCATAACTTTCCTTTCAAGGAGTGTCTTTTAATTTCATGGCTGCAATCACCATCTGCAGTGATTTTGGAACCCCCCAAAATAAACTCAGCCACTATTTCTACTGTTTCCCCATCTATTTCCCATGAAGTGATGGGACCAGATGCCATGATCTTCATTTTCTGAATGTTGAGCTGTAAGCCAACTTTTTCACTCTCTTCTTTTACTTTCATCAAGAGGCTTTTTAGTTCCTCTTCATTTTCTGCCATAAGGATGATTATGGGTGATTCTGCCATATCTGAGATTATTGATATTTCAACTGGCAATCTTGATTCTAGCTTGTGCTTCATCCAGCCCAGTGTTTCTCATGATATACTCTGCATATAAGTTAAATAAGCAGGGTGACAATATACAGGTTTGACATACTCCTTTTCCTATT
The DNA here is from genome assembly GCF_016772045.2 of Ovis aries. Taxonomy (NCBI): domain Eukaryota; kingdom Metazoa; phylum Chordata; class Mammalia; order Artiodactyla; family Bovidae; genus Ovis; species Ovis aries. Next base: position 40,781,579 of record NC_056067.1, read on the forward strand.
TGGAACCAGTCTGTTGTTCCATGTCCAGTTCTAACTGTTGCTTCCTGTCCTGCATACAAGTTGCTCAAGGACAGGTCAGGTGGTCTGGTATTCCCATCTCTTTCAGAATTTTCCACAGTTTGCTTTGATCCACACAGTCAAAGGCTTTGGCATAGTCAATAAAGCAGAAATAGATGTTTTCTGGAACTTTCTTGCTTTTTCAGTGATCCAGCGGATGTTGGCAATTTGATCTCTGGTTCCTCTGCCTTTTCTAAAACCACCTTGAACATCTGGAAGTTCATGGTTCACATATTGCTGAAACCTGGCTTGGAGAATTTTGAGCATTACTTTACTAGTGTGTGAGATGAGTGCAATTGTGCGGTAGTTTGAGTATTCTTTTTCATTGCCTTTCTTTGGGATTGGAATGAAAACTGACCTTTTCCAGTCCTGTGGCCACTGCTGAGTTTTCCAAATTTGCTGACATATTGAATGCAGCATTTTCACAGCATCATCTTTTAGGATTTGAAATAACTCAACTGGAATTCCATCACCTCCACTAGCTTTGTTCATAGTGATCTTCCTAAGGCCCACTTGACTTCACATTCCAGGGTATCTGGCTCTAGGTGAGTGTGAGTGATCACACCATCAAGATTATCTAGGTTGTGAAGATTATTTTGGTACAGTTCTTCTGTGTATTCTTGCCACCTCTTCTTAATATCTTCTGCTTCTGTTAGGTCCATACCATTTCTGTCCTTTATTGAGCCCATTTTTGCATGAAATGTTCCCTTGCTATCTCTAAGTTTCTTGAAGAAATCTCTAGTCTCTCCCATTCTATTGTTTTCCTCTATTTCTTTGCCCTGATCTTAGATTTCCTTTTCTGAGAATGCTTTTATTTTTCTTTTACTTTATTCCTAGAGGATTGTTTTCATTGGATAAAATTGTAGGTGAAGAGTCATCTTTTTCAGTCCCATAAAGACGTTTTGCTATTTTTCCCTGCTCTCTCCTTCTCTCTCTCTCTCTCTCTCTCTCTCTATATATATATATATATATATATAAATATAAATATGTATGAATTCTGCAGTCCTTCAAATAAATATTTATCTATAAAAATGTATATTTTTTTCTTGGATGCCTTCAACATCTTTTTGTTTATCTTAAGTTTTTAACTTTAATGTATCTGGGCAAAAACTCCTTGAGTTTATCCTTTTGAGTTTTATGAGTTTCTTGAATCTGTAAATTTATGTGTTCCATCAAATTTGGAAAGTTTTCAGCCATATATCTATCTATCTACCATATATTGTAGTGCCTTCTTTTCTTATTCTTGTGGAACTAATAATATGAATATTTGACCATTTTCTACTGTCCCTCTGTCTCTTAGTTTTTCAGTTGTTATTCTCTTTATTAATCACATTGGTTAATTTTTATTGATCTGCTTTCAAATTCAGTGAATCTTTCCTCTATCATCTCTAGTCTATCAAGTTAATCCAATGGATTGCATTTTTGTTTTTGTATTTTTTTAGTTGTGAAAATTTCATTTTATTCCTTTATATATCTTCTGTTTCTGTGCCGAGTCTTTATAGCTTTCCATTAATTTCAAGAATGTTTCTCCTTATCCTGAAACATAGTTATAATTGCTGCTTTAAAATCTTTGTTTGATAATTTCAACACTATACTGACTCGGGTTTGATGTCTGCTATCTTTTCCCTTGAGTAATAGAGAAATTTTCATGATTGTTCATATTCAAAGTAATTTTAGAATGTATCTTGGGCATTTTAAAAATTATTCTAGATTCCAAACTCGGAGAAGGCAATGGCACCCCACTCCAGTACTCTTGCCTGGAAAATCCCATGGATGGAGGAGCCTGGTGGGCTGTTGTCTATGGGGTCGCACAGAGTCGAACACAACTGAAGCGACTTAGCAACAGCAGCAGCAGACTCCAAACTGTTGTTTAAATCTCTTGAAGAATGTTTATTTTTGGTTTGGATTGTGTTGTTTCAGAAGGCAACCCAGCCAGTTATCCTCAGATTGAAAGCCCACAGTGTGTGGGTTCTAGTTCCAACTTAAATTCTTTTCTAAAGCCCTTATAGGCCAATCAGATCTGCTCTCCATGTGCGTCAGCAAGTGTCCAATCTGGGGCCTGGGAAGTAATCGGTTTTATAGTAAAGCTCTCAAAGCCTTTGGTATGTGGCTTAAGATCCATGTATATCCAGCTTGGGTGCAAGGGCAGAAGTCTGTATACAACTTCATAGAATCATGTTCTTCAGCTCTCTTCTTTCCTCAATGCCCCCAACACTTTTCTGCTCCTAGAGACTTTCTCCCCTGGTCTTCTATCTGCTGTTCACTTCCTGCACTTGCATCTACCTCTAGGGTCAAGTGGCAAAGTGATAGACAGGAAAAGGAGTGTGGATTCTCCTCATGGATTTGGAACCAAAGTTCCTCTGGTCAGAGAAGAAGGTTTTCCCTCCTTCCTAGTTTTATTGGGCTTCCCTTGTGGCTCAGCTGGTAAAGAGTCTGCCTGCAATGTGGAAGACCTGGGTTTGATCCCTGGGTTGGGAAGATCCCCTGGAGAAGGGAATGGCTATCCACTCCAGTATTCTGGCCTAGAAAATTCCATGGACTCTATAGTTCACGGGGTTGCAAAGAGTCAGATACGACTGAGCGGCTTTCTATTTTTACCAGCCACGTGAGAGTTGGACTGTGAAGAAGGCTGAGCACCGAAGAATTGATGCTTTTGAACTGTGGTGTTGGAGAACACTCTTGAGAGTCCTTGGACTGCAAGGAGATCCAACCAGTCCATTCTGAAGGAGATCAACCCTGGGATTTCTTTGGAAGGAATGATGCTAAAGCTGAAACTCCAGTACTTTGGCCACCTCATGTGAAGAGTTGACTCATTGGAAAAAACTATGATGCTGGGAGGGATTGAGGGCAGGAGGAGAAGGGGACGATCGAGGATGAGATGGCTGGATGGCATCACTGACTCGATGGACATGAGTCTGAGTGAACTCCGGGAGTTGGTGATGGACAGGGAGGCCTAGCGTGCTGCGATTCATGGGGTCGCAAAGAGTCGGACACGACTGAGCGACTGAACTGGACTGAACTGATTGTTGCTCTATCACTGCAGGATTGCCTTGTGGCTGGAGCAGAAGAAACAAAAAACAAGCAAACAAAGAAAAGTAGGGAAATTTTCCCACTGGCTTTGATTGTGGGATTCTATTTTAGACTTTCTGAGCAGAAATACAGGACTTACCTTAGACCTTTTCCTGACTACACCTGGTGCACACTTCCAAGTTTTGGACTGCCTTTGACTTCATGTTGGAAAAACCAAAGTATGTGAGGGAAATTAATGATATTTGGTGCTATTTTGGTAATACTTTGAATTTTTCTCCCCTTTAATTTACCTGGTACCTTTTTCAATATCCTAGGATCTATCTGTCCTATCCAGGGTTTTAGTTGTAGTCAATGAGAAAGACAGGTTGGAAAATGCTTACTCCATGTTAACTAGAACTGGAACTGAAGAATTTTTCTTATTTCTATTTTATAGTTGAGAAAACTGATCTTCCAAAAGGTAATCTTACTTTGTGTTCTTTTGTTTCTCCCTACAGCTCAACAGCACTAAATAACAGAACTAGGGTATTGTCCTTTAGTGTGTCTTATTTTGGCATTTTTGATCTACTTACCAGCTGCACAGTACAAGAAGCATAGGTCCAACCTGGAGATATGAGACAGAGATGACAGTGCAGATACTGTGAGTTACTCTGGCTAATTCCTCAGTGAATTATGGTAGCAAAATCTCTTGGAGGTCAGGAAGTTGATATCCTATCATTTATTTGACTTTAATCCTTAGTAAATACCAGTTCTATCTCAAAAATCTCAGTTTTTTTTTTTTTTTAAATATAGCTTAAACTATCTCTAGTGAATCTCCCTGCACTGATACTTTTCCATGCTATGGCAGAAGATGTCTTTGAGAAACTCAGTAAAGGGAGAAACCTTAGGAAACTGGGTTATAAAAGTATTATTCTTGTGTAAGATGAATGGGATTCAAGTTTTGCCCTACCTAATGATTAAACAAGAGCTATTAACATTGGGAAGGAGTAGGGCTATGTTAGACAACTCTTGTTTTCATGGCTTCTGGCTTCACTTTTCCTTCTGGTTATATCAGACTCAACCATGCCACCCACAATTCTGTCCTTGCATTTTCATGAGGCTGTCCCATTTTCCAGCTTGTGGGTGGACATGAAACGTACCAGGAAATAGAGTATCTTATCCTCTTTGTCATAGAGATTGGTGCAGGGATGGCCACATGACTCAAGCCTACCTAGTCATAGCCTTTTATTCTGGAATGGTTGGGAAAATGAAGCTTTTGTTTTTTACAACATTTATTAAGTTCAAAAATTAACAGCCTAATGTTCTCAGTCATAATCCTTGTCATAATAAGGGAAGAGCTTCAGGAAGGTGAAGCCGGTGCAGTAGGACCTGGAGCCAGGGAGGTGGGGAGAGACAGAGTCTTAAAAATGTTGTTTGAGACTCTAGATTTAGCTATGACAGGAGTCAATGACTTTTAGTGTTTTCATTTATGTAAATCAGTCAAGTCTCTTTGTGCTTAGACCAACATGAATTGAATGTCTTTTATCAGCCCAGACTGGTACCAGAGTCACTAAGAGGAGAAGTAATGTAGCAATGGGGAGAAGCTGAGAATGAGCCTGAAACTTTCAGGAACTGCAGAGGAGACACTGAGGTCTTTACTGCAGAGGTGATTTTGTGGGAGTAATGAGAAATGAAGTCTAAGAAGTCTAAGAATGTATCTTGGGCTATTTGTTTTACCAGGCCATGAAATTTGATTTTTTCCTTCAGACAAAGGAATGGGAAGATACCTGATTAGTTATCTATTTTATATATGGTAATGTGAACTTTACTCAATATTCTATAATAGCCTATATGGGAGAAGAATCTAAAAACTAGTGGATATCTGTGTGTATGTATGTACACACACACACACACACACACACATACACACACACACACACACATCAGTGTTACTGCCTGACCTGCTTAGCTGAGAAGATTCTTTGACCATTAAATGAAATGCTGTCTGTGATAGACTTTGGAAATAAGGCGAGTTCAGCCTGTCCAAGGGAATGTTCCTTGCGAGTTACTTCGGTTGCTTCTGTCCCCGTTTCCTGAGTCCTGTCATACTGGCAACTTGGTCTCCAAGTGCTTCATGGGCGGATAAAACTTCCTGCTTCCAAAGAGCTCTGTGCCTGTTCCAGGTCACCTTGGAGAGGAAGATGGCTTCAATTTCAGTAAATCTAGAATTAGGCAATAGATAATAAGTTGGCTCTGGCTGCCCTATAAGGTAGTGAGCTCTCCATGTCAAGGAGGATTCAAGCTTCTAAATAAATATCTCTCATAAGGGCTACGGAGAATTCTATTTCCTTATTCTGGAGAAAGAATCTCAGGGATCTGCCCTATTTTGAATGCTATGGTCATATCTGGCTATTCCCTTAATCCTCAAGAAGGTATATTTCTGTCTGTGATTTGTGCAATACCCTCCAATTAAAGAATTATAAGTGTGTGGTTTTATGACAGGTTTGTTGTTGTTTTTTTAGTACTTTTTGGATTTTTAAAAGCCTAGCTCTCCCCCTCCTCCTCATCACTCCTATCCCCAGCCTTCTGGTTCACAATATCCAAACACATTGTCCTGCATAAGTAATAATGAAGAAATCTACAAGAAAAGATCTATGCCAGTTACTAATCAGTTTAATAATGGAGGATATCTCCACTGCATTATAGGGAGACAAATTAAAAGGGCAAGGAGAGCTCCCAGAAATCATCTGTTCCTGTTAGCAAAGTGAATATTAATGAAAAACAAAATTGAGTTCCTCTGTGTCTGATTTTTCATCCAAGTGTACAGGTATTGAAAAATAGCTATATAAATCCTATCCATTAGTAGTTAATTCAAAAGAACTTTGGCCTCTGCTCCATTCCTGACTGTTACATCTCTTGTGGGCAGGAAAATCAGACACCTTACAGGACCCATTATGCCAGGAGAGTTGATAATGGAGCTAATTCAGTTCTCTTTATGCACCAAATATCTAGGCTGTGGAAATGGGCTTTAAGTCAATGATACTCTTGGAGGAGGGGAGAGAGAGAGGTATCAGGCAGTTTGGCTTTCTTCCTCTGGTAGCAAAGTTCAAATTGCCCAGGTTGCCAAAGAGCCCAGTGATCTGAATTCTGTAGAACTCAGGTCCTTCCAGAGAAGAAAGCATACCAGGGCATGCTGCCCAGGAGAGGAGTCACATCCGGCTGCTCTGTGAGCATCTTCTGGGCCCCCCTCTGCCTTTATCCTTGCTGTGAGTGACTCAGCAGGGTAGCTTTGCAGGATGAGGAGGGTGTGAGTTGCCCTGGATGCAGGCAGGCATAGAGAGGTGCTGGGGGCCTCCCCACAGCTCAGAAAGACCAACTTTAATGTCCTCCTTTGGAATTAGAAGGAAGTCTGTGGCTAGTTCCATAATTAGATTTGTTAGGATAGAGTTGAGATTTACGGGGCAGGGTCCAGGGGAAATACTAGGTTCTGGTAAGGAGGAGGCAAAGGCCTTTTCCCTCTGCACAGGCACCATCCCCAGCAAGCTTGAGGACACTTTTGGTCTCTAGGGAGAGGAGAAGATGTTATAAGAAGGAAGAGAAAACATGGGCTCAGGCAAGGTAGTTGGGCAGATTCCCAAAGGTAAACATGTCCATATCCCCATGTGTGCTGAGGGCTGACCTTTTATCCATAGGGACCTCTGCAATCCAGGTGTCCCTAAGTATCATTGGGCTTTGGGTAGAAATGAAAGACTGCTAATGCCATAATGAAAATGCTCATCTCTCAGTGTGCCCACCAGCCCTCTAGATTTCAGCCACCTGCAGATTCTCCCACCTCCCTCCAAGCGCGTCTGGCATATTCAGCAGCTGCCTGGCTTGCACTCACACAGCCCATGTGTGCCTTGCCCTGTCCTTCTCCCATCTCACCCATGTAGGGGATGGCCGTGTCCACTGGACACCTGTCATCTCCTGCCAGCTTCCATCAGATGTGACATCTGACATGGCAGGACCCAAGGAGGACCTGCTCCAGCCCCTGGGGTGTGGTCAGGATCCCCCTCCTGCCCTGGGCCCCAGTTCCCTGATGTTCCCTGCTGCGCACGGTAACCTGAGGGGACCTCATCCGTGAATGTCACCTTGCCCAAGGGGAGTGTCTCTGGAGCTCCTGGAGTCACAGAACCCCAGCATCAGGCTGTGGCATGTGCAGAAGTGACAGAGGCGCCTCTTCTTAGGATGTAGCTGGAGTCCCTGGGGCTGGGCTGTGACAGAACTAGCCTTTGGTCCCTCCTCCCTGCTTGAAGTGCCTGGGCTGTGTGGGTCGGCACCCCACTGCTTCCCGCAGGCTGCTTTCCCGTAGACTCATCTCCTGGGCTAACTCACAGCTTCCCTGTTTGCTTACAATATAGGACTTAGGAGTTTAACTTGCATGCAGCTTTGACTTGAGTCCCTACTTTCGCTAACTTAAGAATGCTTCCGGCTGCAAAGAACAAAGCCCAACAATGGGGGCAGAGACAGACGCAGGGGGCTTATTTTTCTCAAGTAGCACTTAATCTAGGTCTAGATACTTCAACGTCATCAGTGCTTTTTCTACCTCGTCCTCTTTGCTTGTTGATTTTGGAGCTCATCCTTGCTGGATGGTTGCAAGGTGGTTGCTAAAACTTCAGGCATCATATCTTCATTCAACGCAGGAAAAATCAAAGAGAGGAAGTGTCAATTATGATTCTTCTATTTGTCTGGGAAAAAAATGGCAGTCTTCTCTCCATCAGCTAAGGTTTATGAGGGCTGCCCATGTGTTATCTGCATTTTAATAGATCAGTCTGGTTGTGGCAAGTTCAAGTCATTCAATTCAACAACCCACTGGGTGCCAGACCTAGGTTTAGGCTTCTCAGGGAGGAAGGGGACTGATATAGTGAGAGGTAAGCTCATGTTCATGATAGCCTGGGAGAGACTGTGGGGCCAGAATGCTGCAGACCCATACAGGCTCCTCCTGTTAAAAGCTACCAATCCCCAAAGCAGCTTTGAGGATGGTCTGGTGTTAGGGCATGAGCAGGTCATGCCCTGCTAATTATGCTATTACTGGGGATCAAAACTAGGCCTGGCTTCAACCCTCCAAGTCTGCCTGGTCTGGGTGCCGCATTTTCCCCCAAATTTCTGCTAAAAGGGGCCAAGAGACTGCCTCTTTCTGTATCTAGCCACTCTTCAACCCAGGTCTTGCATTCAGGCCTGGCTCTGCGAGCGGCTTGCTGGCAGTCACTACCCTCCAGATGACCAATGCAAAACAGGTGGGACCTTTGCAAACCTTTGGAAGACATGTTATTTTTCTCTGCCTGTGTAATTATTGAGAAAGGAGCCAGAGAAGATGCTCTAATTAATTAGAGCCGGTATTGGAGGATGCCACTGCCTGTGGGACCAGGACCCGAATCCAAATGCCCCACTTATCCGCTTCCACCATGTGACCCCAAGGCACCCCTCTCCTTCCCTGCATTCGGATGTGTGTGTAAACTGCAGCCTGTGACCGAAGCCTTATTAGCTGGTCAAAATTTTACTTTTAAATGGACCATTAACCTGCTCGGAAACCAGGAGCACACTGATAATGTAATACCGTGGGATCCTGTCGGGCCTTGAATGAAGCAGGTCAGAGACCACGTCTATTTCTCTCCATTATCCCATGGACATCCAAGGCACATCCTCACTCCTCAGCCAGGAAAGACTTTGCTTAAAAAATTCTTGCTTGTTCATCCTAGTGATGCTGTTAACTTGGACCAGTCACTTCACCACCTCAGGCCTCAGGATCCCCAATAACAAAGTGGAATGAGCTGGTTTTTATTTTTTATTTATTTTTTTATTAATCTCTTTGTCCATCTGAGAGGTGAGAGGATGCGGAGCTGAAGTGGAGTTAGTTTGGGCTCCACTCTGTACAGGGGCACCTCTTTTGGGTACTTCTTATAGCTGCTACTCTGAGAATGAAGACAGAGACATGGGTAAAGGTCCCCAAGACTGAGATAAGAGGCCCTTTCAGCCTCTTGGGTCTTCTCAGCAGAACTCCTGCTTGGCTGGAATTCCATCTACTCTTGGCAAGGCATAACTTCCTGTCTCCAAGGGAGAGGGGCTCATAAAAAGGCATAAAAATGAGGCTTCTAAAGACAGCCTGGACGTCAACTAGATGTTGCAAAATTACATTTTGATGAGTTCAGTGTAAATGAACCAGAAACATATGGATTCAATTTCCCTTGGAATCCACATGGGTTTAAAAACTAAGGGGGCGGGGGAGAATGCATTTGGGGAAGAGCATTTTAGGTCTCACCAAACTCCCTGCATTTGTAAACAGCAGTTTGAGGTTTGTGATGATTGTGTCCTGGGCTGGGTTTCTTTTCCTAATAATAGAATATACAGGATGTCTCGCAGCAGCCTCACAAATGTGTCCAGGGAACAATACCCCAGTGCCGCTCTCCCCTGTCCCTGCTCCACAGGCCCACAAGACTGTGATGGCCTCCCAGGTCGAGGTTCGGTCCAACATGGGCCCTCTGTCCTCCTCCTTCTTCAATGCCAGAGTGCTGCAGTAGCCGTCAGATTCACAAGAGCACTGTCGGGGGCCAGGTCTATCCTGGGAATTTCGGCAATAGCTGTTTCCTCACGAGGTGGACAGCTTCAACCTGGCTTTAGTTTTTATTTTCATGCGGAATCTAGTTCCCTGACCAGGGATCAAAACCATGCTCCCTGCATTGGGGACTTGGAATCTTAACCGCTGGATTGTCATGGAACTCCTCACCCTGGCTTTAAAACAAGGAACTTGAAATTCGGAGATATTAAGTCCAAGGTTACTTAGCTAACAGGTATCTGGGCTAGAACTGGAGCCCAAGGCTTCTGAATTGAGGTCCCGGGATATCTCTACTTTAGAGGATGTTTCCCTATTCCTAATAACAGAGAAGGCTAGGAGAAGCATCTGCTTGTCGGGCATGGCTGCAAGGCAGGTCTACCAGGAGGCTGGCAGAGGGGCTAATGGAGGGATAGTCACACTGTGCCAAGAGAACTTTTAGGAATCCCCAGTGGTATTTTCCTGGGCATTCCTTGGGAGAAAGAATGGAAATGCAGAGGGGAGAATGAATAGATGGATATCCCAGGCTGCTTCCCCCATCCCGGCAGTGCGTTCTTCTCTTGGTCTTCAGGTAGCATTTGGATTCTAAAAGGTTTCTGTAGCTGAAGTTTGAGAGTCATGGGTTTTGAGTAACCCTCTCTCTCCAGTCCAGTTTTAGAGCTGGCCCAGTTGTTCAGGGGCCTGCTTTGTGGCTTCTTCTCTCCTTTTTGTGTCATGGGGTTCTGTGTCCACTCTCGGGTTGATTGCTGGAGCTGTAGATGCACCCAGACACCTGGATGTCTTCTTTGCTCACCTCTTCTTTGCTCAGTCCTGCCACCAGGCACAGAAGAAAATATAAACTGGGGGCCCTGCCTGCAGGGAGCTTTAAATGCGCTTTTGTTGAGAAGACAAAACTGACTCCTAAGAGTCACCTTGGGAGGAGGGCACTGTGAGAGAAGGAGCAGGAGGCTCTGGGCAGCAGACACGCAGGCCCTGTTTATCAATGACTTAATCAAGAGATGGTTCAATAGAAGACATTGGAAGGGGCTCCTTACTGGCCAGAACTTTGGAGGTGGTGCTTACAAAAAACTCGAGCTGAAGCACAAACTCCTGACTCGGGAAGAGGACAGGGTCTTCTTGGCTCTCGGCTGAAGGAAGTAGCCACAAGACTTCACTGCGCTGGGTCCCCCAGGAGGAGAGCTGCCTGGATCCACCTAGGTACATCCTGAAAAGCCCAGCCAAGACGGAGATGGGCTGCAGAGCCATCTGAGTGTTATTAGGCTGCGCGACTTTCTTTATTGGCAAACAGTCTGTCAGCAGCTTCTCCTTGCAGAGCGGCCCAGATGTGCTTACAAAGCGTTCTGTGTCCTTCCCATCCACACCCAGCCCCCACGCACATTGCCACTTTGCCAGACTTGGTCCTGGCCCCAGGAGTCCAGCTGCAGCCAAAGCAAGGCTTAGTCAAGAGCCAGAGGAGGGAGGCTGGCCCCTCTGGGGAGCCTCCATGCCAGCTACCTCCTCGCTTCATTAGTTTCTGTCTCATTTCTGCTGGAGGGGTGGGGGGCGCCCTGGGTGGGGCAGAGGCATCCTGGCCTTATGTATTGGGGGATGTCTTGGGGTGGAGCAGACAAAACCCCACAAATGAACTTACTGTTGCATATGGTCTGTGGGCTTTTCTCCGTCATTTCTCCATGCCTCTAGGGAGATTCTGATCTATTACTAGGTCTAAATCGGCTACTTGAGAGAATTTTCATGGGAGAATTTCTGAAGACATGCAGGCTGTCAACTTTGGCTTCAGTCCTTTGCAGGTGGGGGAGGCCCCAAAGTGGCTCATATTATTGTCTAGGAAGCCTCTTCACACTTGTCCCTCTTGCTGGAGGCTAGGATCAAGGGTATTTTTCTATTTTCTAGGCAAAAATTTGGGAGGTGCTTTCAAATTTATTCCTAAACATATTGCCCCCTGGGGGCAAGTTTGAGAGCAACCGGAGTCCTATTTGGATATTTGTGGATTGTTTTCTTCCCATCCCACACATAATCTCTTTCTTTAAGTAACAGAATCCTGTACTTCCTTTGGGGGATCTATGATCCCTTGATTTCATATCCTATGATTATATGACCTAATAATTCTCTCTCTTTTTTACTGAAGTAACTCATAAGAAAAGGTTGCAAGAATACACAGAACTATACAAAAAAGATCTTCATGATCCAGATAAGATCACTCACCTAGAGCCAGACATCTTGGAATGTGAAGTCAAGTGGGCCTTAGGAAGTATCACTGTGAACAAAGCTAGTGGAGGTGATGGAATTCCAGTTGAGCTCTTTCAAATCCTAAAAGATGATGCTGTGAAAGTGCTGCACTCAATATGCCAGCAAATTCGGAAAACTCAGCAGTGGCCACAGGACTGGAAAAGGTCAGTTTTCATTCCAATCCCAAAGAAAGGCAATGACAAAGAATGCTCAAACTATCGCACAATTGTACTCATCTCACACGCTAGTAAAGTAATGCTCAAAATTCTCCAAGCCAGGTTTCAGCAATATGTGAACCATGAACTTCCAGATGTTCAAGCTGGTTTTAGAAAAGGCAGAGGAACCAGAGATCAAATTGCCAACATCCGCTGGATCATGGAAAAAGCAAGAGAGTTCCAGAAAACATCTATTTCTGCTTTATTGACTATGCCAAAGCCTTTGACAGTGTGGATCAAAACAAACTGTGGAGAATCCTGAAAGAGATGGGAATACCAGACCACCTGACCTGCCTCTTGAGAAATTTGTATGCAGGTCAGGAAGCAACAGTTAGAACTGGACATGGAACAACAGACTGGTTCCAAATCAGGAAAGGAGTACATCAAGGCTGCATACTGTCACCCTGCTTATTTAACTTATATGCAGAGTATATCATGAGAAACACTGGGCTGGATGAAGCACAAACTGGAATCAAGATTGCTGGGAGAAACATCAATAACCTCAGACATGCAGATGACACCATCCTTATGGCAGAAAGTGAAGAAGAACTAAAGAGCCTCTTGATGAAAGTGAAAGAGGAGAGTGAAAAAGTTGGCTTAAAGCTCAGCATTCAGAAAACTAAGATCATGGCATCTGGGCCCATCACTTCATGGCAAGTAGATGGAGAAACAGTGGAAACAGTGGCAGATTTTTTTGCGGGGGGGGGGGGGCTCCAAAATCAGTGCAGATGGTGACTGCAGCCATGAAATTAAAAGATGCTTGCTCCTTGGAAGAAAAGCTATGACCAACCTAGACAGCATATTTAACAGCAGAGACATTACTTTGCTGACAAAGGTCCATCTAGTCAAAACTATGGTTTTTCCAGTAGTCATGTATGGATGTGAAAGTTGGACTGTGAAGAAAGCTGAGCGCTGAAGAATTGATGCTTTTGAACTGTGGTGTTGAAGGACTCTTGAGAGTTCCTTGGACTGCAAGGAGATCCAATCAGTCCATCCTAAAGGAGATCAGTCCTGGGTGTTCATTGGAAGGACTGATGCTGAAACTCCAATACTTTGGCTACCTAATGTGAAGAACTGACTCATTTGAAAAGACCCTGATGCTTGAAAAGATTGAAGGCAGGAAGAGAAGGGGACAACAGAGAATGAGATGGTTGGATGTCATCACTGACTCAATGGACATGAGTTTGAGTAAACTCCAGGAGTTAGTCATGGACAGGGAAGCCTGACACGCTGCAGTCCATGGGGTTGCAAGGAGTCAGACCTGACTGAGTGACTGAACTGAACTGAACTCTCTCTTACTCTTCTATCTCTTATAGTCAAGAGCCTGAATTGACCCAAGCCTTGATTGTTCCAAACCCTCCCTGCTTAACACAGACTGCACTTCCCCATCATTCCTGTGTGTTAGTAGTTCTAGTAAAGAAGAATGCGGAAGGGTGGGTTTGGTCCTTTCTTTTATTGCCTCTCTTCTTTTCCCCAAAGTATTTAAAGACAGGGAAATTAGCCCCTGAACCACTCAACACGTGAAAAATCTATTCCTCTTTCTGGCTATTCTAATGAGCATAAATGAAAAAGGTGGGTATTTCAGTCACAAACTTAATTTCATATTGGATATTATTGGCATTAGAGATGGACTTGCCCTCGTCCTTGTTGTTAGAGGAGAAACTGAGGTCTAGAAAGAGGATGGGAGTTTCTCAGGGTCACGTGGAAGGCCCAAGGTGGAAGAAGACTTCTAAAGGCAGGGTAAGCTCAGGGTTTTGCCTCACCCATGGGCTGCTGCTGCTCTGGTGCCACACAGATCTCATCAAAGCATGCTTTCTTTGTTCAAAAGCTGCTTTACTGCAAACATGGTTCTCTTCTGTAGTGATCTGTATGGTAACTTTTCATCATTTATCCCCTTGATCTGATTTATCTACTCCAATCATGGTAATAACCTCAGCTCACCAGTCACTGGTTGCCTTAGAAATGAAAGCAAGGCTTGCTTCTGGCCAGTGATATATAACTGAGTCCTTGCCAGGAGTGGAGTGGAGGGTAGGGGGCATTTAAATGAGATTGTCCCAGTCTTAAATGGAAGGGCCAAATCTTTCTTTCTTCTAGACCTTATTATTACTAGTGGCATTTTGCTACATTGGGGTCAGCCATCTTGTATCAAAGACTGTGCCGAGAGGCAGGTGGGTGAGATGAAGGGTCCCAAGGGTCATGCTGAGTTATTAAATCATCCAACCCCAGGATTCTCATTGTTTCTGGACTTTTCATCACACATGCAACAAATATTGTTTAAGCTCATCAGAATCAGGTTCCTCTGACTTGATACTTGAATTGCTCTGACTGGTTCCTCCCAGTGGGGGTCCAGGTAAGTAACCATCTATTTGCTTTTATCCCACATCACAGGGCAGGGCAATCACTGCAAGAATTGCTCTTTATGCCTCTCTCATGCGACTGCCTTCCTCTCCTCAGAGTGATCAGGTAATGGAGCCAGGAGGAGCCTTCATCTTCCTCTCATTTTACCCCGACTCTATGGCTGGGTAGAAGTACAGAGGGAGGGGGGGACTTGGTGACTTGCTCACGGGGCACAGAAAGGGTAGAGCCAGGATGAGAATCCAGGTTCTCTGCTGCCCAGTGTGACCTCTCTCCTACTGCTTAGTTCTTTGTCTCATCCATGTATCTCCCAAGGCCTCCTTCCCACTTCCTCTTCTCTGGCCGAGATCAATGGGCCCTTTTACTTAGAGCTCAGTAGGCTAGCTCTATTGGAGACTGCGGGAGTTCTGGGGGAAGCTGTGCTAAGGAAAGCAGGCTGGGCGCTGTGTGAATGGCCACCCGGCAGCAGGGCCTACAGATGGCTCCCCAGCACTGGGAGCTGAGAGAATTCCGTGGCCCAGCTCCATGGAGCAGGCTCAGCTGGTCCTTCCCATCGTGTCTTGCATCCCACTGACTTGGAGAGACAGCCATTTGGTGGGGGGTTTGTGTGGGTTTATTTACTCTTAATAAAAGCTCATGTTTTAGATATTCCTCCCCAGGTGTTTCTGCTCATTTGGGTTTAGCACAAAACTGTGGATCTAAGCACAGAATGTGGGGATCTAAAAATTAGGATTACAGCCCAACCTCCCTGTAACAGAACTAGGTTCCTTCTGAAGAAACTGGCATCTAGTGTCCTGTTCAGAGCAAAGCCACGATGGGGCCATGTTAGTTATCAGCAACCTCTAGAGCCGTCTGCGGTCGTCAGTGTCTGCTCTCCCCTTGGGTCCCCCTCAGTTCAGGTCAGGAGACCCTGACTGAGCAACTCGTGGTCAGACCTGGTGCTTTGCCCAGGGTGATAAATGCATAGTTTCATGTTCTAGAAGGTCCCATTGTGTGAGGAGAGGAGAAGGACATTTGGGCTAACCACAGCGTGTGGTGGCTCTGCCATGGTGTGTAAGGCTGGGTGTTGAAGCAGGCCTCCCTGTGCCATCCAGCCCCTCTGGTCAAAGTCGGGACGTCTTCCTCAAAAGAGCCTTCGGCCCTGCCTCAGCTCCTAGGAAGACTTGCTTCCCGTGTCCACAGCTCTACTTCTACTTCTCACACCCCGCCCCCCAAACCCTACCCCACCTTGCACAGCCGATGAAGGTGTCTCCCACACCCAGCAGGGAGAAGTAAAGATGATGTATGGATCACAGTTTTCTTCCCACCACCACATGGTGAGGACCCTGTCTCGGCATCCGCGTTGGCCTTCGTCCCATCAAAGGCCAATCCCCTTCCATGTGCCTTTGACCCGCTCTTTCTCACTTTCTCAAGGTCATTGCCTCATCAGTTAATCTCCCTCTTACCTTGCATTGCTGATGTTTTCCTCCTTGGAACACTCCTGCTGCTGCTGCTGCTAAGTCGCTTCAGTCGTGTCCGACTCTGTGCGACCCCATAGATGGTAGCCCACCAGGCTCCCCCGTCCCTGCGATTCTCCAAGCAAGAACACTGGAGTGGGCTGCCATTGCCTTCTCCAATGCATGAAAGTGAAAAGAGAAGGTGAAGCCGCTCAGTCGTGTCCGACTCTTCTTGACCCCACGGACTGCAGCCTACCAGGCTCCTCCGCCCATGGGATTTTCCAGGTGAGAGTACTGGAGTGGGGAACTCTAACCCACCTATAACAGCCTTCACCCTCCAACCTGCTCTAACCCAGTTTCCATCCCCCAACACTGTCAAAATTTATCCTGTCAGGGTCACCAGTGACCTCTAAGAAACAGCCAAATGCAATGCATGCTTTTCACTTGTTAGCTTCCTAGAACGCCCAGCAGCTTTAGATGGAGATGTCTGCTCCACCTTCACACACACACGCACACACGCACCCACACGCACCCCGCTGTCAGCTTCTGTGCCCTCACGCTTTTCTGATTTTCCTCCTGTCTCACTGCTGCTCCTTCTTAGCCAATTGGCTCAGGCCCCGATCCCCACACTTGCCTTCAAGTGTTGAGTCCTAAGAGTTCAGTCAACAAACAGCTTCTCTTTTCTGCCCACATTCATTCTCAGGTGATCCTACACAGTCTTATAGTCTTAACATAATATGTGTGTGTGTGTGTGTGTGCGTGTGTGCACGCGTGTGCGCATGCGCGCTTAGTTGTATTCGACTCTTTGTGACCCTATGGACTGTAGCCCGCCAGGCTCTCCTGTCCATGGGATTTTCCCAGCAGGAATACTGGGTGGGTTGCCATTTCCTCCTCCAGGGCATTTTTCTGACCTAGAGATCAAACCTGTGTCTCCTGGATTGCAGGCAGAGGATTACCACTGAACCATCAGGGAAGCTCCTAGTCTTAAGGTACTTCAGTTCAGTTCAGTTCAGTCGCTCAGTCATGTCTGACTCTTTGCGACCCCATGAATTGCAGCACGCCAGGCCTCCCTGTCCATCACCAACTCCCGGAGTTCACTCAGACTCACAACCATCGTGTCCGTGATGCCATCCAGCCATCTCATCCTCGGTCGTCCCCTTCTCCTCCTGCCCCCAATCCCTCCCAGCATCAGAGTCTTTTCCAATGAGTCAACTCTTCTCATGAGGTGGCCAAAGTACTGAAGATTCAGCTTTAGCATCTTTCCTTCCAAAGAAATCCCAGGGCTGATCTTCAGAATGGACTGGTTGGATCTCCTTGCAGTCCAAGGGACTCTCAAGAGTCTTCTCCAACACCACAGTTCAAAAGCATCAATTCTTTGGTGCTCAGCCTTCTTCACAGTCCAACTCTCACATCCATACCTGACCACTGGAAAAACCATAGCCTTGACTAGACGGACCTTAGTTGGCAATGTAATGTCTCTGCTTTTGAATATGCTATCTAGGTTGGTCATAACTTTTCTTCCAAGGAGTAATCGTCTTTTAATTTCATGGCTGCAGTCACCATCTGCAGTGATTTTGGAGCCCAGAAAAATAAAGTCTGACACTGTTTCTACTGTTTCCCCTTCTATTTCCCATGAAGTGATGGGACCGGATGCCATGATCTTTGTTTTCTTAATGTTGAGCTTTAAGCCAACTCTTTTGCTCTCTTCTTTCACTTTCATCAAGAGGCTTTTTAGTTCCTCTTCACTTTCTGCCATAGGGTGGTGTCATCTGCATATCTGAGGTTATTGATATTTCTCCTGGCAATCTTGATTCCAACTAATTGCTCCCAAATGTATGTGTTCAGCCCAGACCTCCCTCATGCACCCAACCTTGACTTCTCACATCCTGACTGTCCACTGCTCCACAGTTACATCAAAATGGCTTATCCAAATCTGAATTCTTATGCCAGCCCCAAAGAACCCATGTGATAGGCAGAATTCTAAGATCCTGCCCGCAGCTTCCTACCACGCTTGTGTAATCCCTAAGGCTGTGAATGTAATGGACTTCATTTCCACATTTAGATTACAATAATATGGCACCTATGGAAGGGAGATTTTTCAAGTGGGACTAACTTATTAATATGAACCCTTTAAAAGCAGAGAGATTTCTCCAGTTTGGGGCAGAAGAGGCATTCAGAGGGATTCTACGTGAAACAGGTTCTCTCTTCTAGCTTGGAGGTGGATGGGGCCACCAGCCAAAGTCCTGAGAACTGAGCTCAGCCTCTAGAGCTGAGAATGATCTCTGGCTATGAGCAGCGATCAGATTGGGACTTTGGTCCAACAACCACAAGAAACTGGACCAGTGTGCTTGCAAGATAACCCTGAGCCCCAGACAAGAACTCTGGCTTAGTTTCACCTTGATGAGGGCTCCATGAGATCCCTTGCCAAGAAGGCAGCTCTGTTCCCTGATGACTGACCTATAGAACCTACGAAATGGTAACTCTGTGTTGCTTTAAGCCATAAAGTCTGATGCAACTGACACCCTCTTCATAGTCTTTCCAGCTCACCATCACCCAATCACTGATTGGATTAAGCTAGAAATCCTCAGTCCTTCCTTTCCCTTATGTTCACAGCCAACACATCAGTGGATCTTCTCTCTTACTTTAAAAATATGTCTTGAATCTCTCCACCTGTTCCCGCTTTGCTTCTATCACCCTGCTCCAAGCCCCGGAACACTTCCCCCTTGATTCCAAAGGGCTTTAACTCTATTTCCATACCTATCAGTCATCTCACACAGTAGCTAGAGTGCCCTTCTGGAGCATCCATTGACTCATGCCAGTCCTTGATTAAAATCCATCAGCAGCTTCCTGCTACCCATCAAAGAACATCTGAGCTTCTCACTGCATCCTATAAAATTCTCCATAGCCTGGTTCCTGCCTGTTTTTATAAACTCATTTCATATCCTCTTCCGCTCAACCTGGTGATGCTAGTTATTTCCTTTAGAGAACATACCATGATTTGAAGCTTGTTTATTTAATGTATAGATGTGGGGGCAGGGTGGGGAGGCTGTCTTCTCTAAGAAACTGTGGACTCGTTAATGGCTGAGATCATTAGTGCCTGTGTTACCTGATGGCCATACGGGGATCTCCTGTGCAATGCCTCTTCCTTTGGCGCTGAAGTGGGCACAGGAATCCCTGAGGAGCACCTGGAGGCTAAGTGCATCCCTGGGGACCTGGGTGGAGGGTGGGGATGGCTGTAGAAGCCTCCAGCTCTCACTGACCACTCCATCCACTCTCTGGGATTTCCCTTTGTGGGCTGTGGGGTTCAATTCCTGAGTCCCCCCTCCCTGGTGCCCCAGGGAATGGTGCTAGGGGATCTGTAGGGATCTGTTTCTCTCCTATCAAATCAAGACCTTAGGAAGGAACATGTGAAAACACCCCTCTGGCCCAGAGCCAGTTTGTGACCCAGTTCAATAAGACCAACTGCTGGGCAATGCAGACCCCAGTTCCTCATCACACTGGCTGGCCTATGTCCTGCTGTGCACAAATTGTTCGTGGGGGAAGCTCATTCTGGATGGCCTAAGAAATGAAATGCTGTCCTGGGATGAACTCATTCCTTCAAGTGGGGCACCAGCCTGGTCTGCTCTTCTGCTGATGAGGAAAATCGCCTTCAATAGCACCAGTACAAGCCCGGCTCCCTGTCTGACTGAGGGCAGGGTTGCCAGAAGCCTTGTTGCTGCTCTCCTAGTCCGTGAGCTGGTCAAGGAGGTCAAAGAGAAATCCCAAGATATTTGGAGATGGCCTTCCCTTTGGCTGGCTTTGGCCTGTGGAAAAATCCTGAACTGAGCCTCAGTTTCTCCATCCTGAATGGGCTCCCCCTCTGTCCCTCTTCCTCAGACCTTAGAGGTCGATGGCAAGGATTAAATGATGGAGCAGAGCGAAAGGGCCTGGCATGGTGCTTTGTATCCAGCAGCAGAGCTGGGGCTCCAAATGGGGAGCCGTTTTGACTGCTGCTATCAGTGAAAGATGGAGAAGGAAATGGTAATCCACTCCAGTATTCTTGCCTAGAGAATCCCGTGGACAGAGGAGCTTGGTGGGCTGCTGTCCATAGGGTTGCACAGAATTGGACACAACTGAAGCAACTTAGTATGCATGCATGCATTGGAGAAGGAAATGGCAACCCACTCCAGTGTTCTTGCCTGGAGACTTCCAGGGATGGAGGAGCCTTGTGGGCTGCCGTCTATGGGTACAGTGTCGCACAGAGTCAGACACAACTGAAGCAATTTAGCAGCAGCAATAGCATCAGTGAAAGATCTGCTAAGGTAACTTCTAGATCTACTGCTAAAAACCTGTTGAAATGGCAGAAATAGTAATACAAAATTAAAAGTCTGAGGCTCTGGAGTACATTTGTTAAAGTGTCAGGCTGTGCTTTTTTCCCCATGTAAGTTGGCTGAATCTCTGGAGGTCACACTGCTCTGGGCTGTCCCCTGGGAGCAGGAAAGCAAGTTGGAGGCCCTTTGGGACAGTAGCCTGGACCCGGGAGGGGAGGTCCTGCCCTGCCCTGCCCCTTGCAGAGCCTGGGGAGCCATGTGCCTGGCTGAGGGCCCCCTTGGGGGAGAAAAGCAGGAAGGGAGAGAGAAGATGTGTCAGTGTTTTCCAGGCCCTTGCAGAGATCTGTGGCATTAAAGGTGCTGAGAAAGCCCACGGGAGAACTTGCCTGGCCCTGGCCAGGCTCGCTGGACCAGCACTGAACTAGAACATGGCTTCCTTGGTTGCTTCCCCTCATCCCCAGGGCTTCTCTCCTGACAGTGCTGCATGCCTGCAGCCTACACACCAACTGCTCCAAGAGCTGTCCCAGGAGTCTTATTTCGGGACAGGCTTCATCCAGGGCTGATGCAGGGTCCCTCACATCCCAGCTCACACAGGGGCAGTGGCAGAACATTTGAATGGGTAACATACCTGCTTTTTGTTACATCTCTGGTGATGGGCCCCCAATGCAAGTTTTATATATCCAGGGTGGTCTAAGACCTATATCTTGAGAAGCATATGAAATGGGGTAAAAGGGGTCACAGAATTATTCCTGGAGGGAAGAGCGCTATATGTATTAGAGGGAAAATATTAATTGGTCATGTGACATTAAAGATGGGCCCCCAAGGGTCCGCTGAGAAGCAGATGGTGCTAGGCTTGCTCTAAGTGAGATAAGGGAAGCAATGTGCTGTGGTCCCCAGAGATAATGCAACAAATGCAGCTGAATGGTTGGCAAAGGTGAGGTACTGCTCAAAATACCCCCTCACCATGATTGTAGGTCCTCAGCCAAGATGGCTGAACCCATAAAATGCCTGTGTAAGTGGAGTGGAGGAAGCTATACATAAAGTCACGTCCTAACTCAGATTTGACTCAGAAGGAAACAGGGGCAGTTTGCACAGGCCAGCAGCCAGGAACATAGGCTGCTCTGAGAGCATAAGCCCGTAAGCTCACAAGCCATGGGGTATGTTTTGGACTTTCAGAGACTGTGGAAGTGGGGTGAAGATATGAGTCAAGGAGGGCTAGATCTCCAGGGGACAGGAATACCCCCAAGGGTCTCTGGGTTTGATATTATACAATGAAGAACTTGGCCTGGCCTTTGTCATTGGGTCCTGGAAGAGAAACTCTAAATCCTTGGTATTTCCCAAGTAATGATTGTCTCTGTTCATCAGGAGCTCCTGAGTTTATGCTAATGAGATGACTCAGGATAGGGGTTGGTCACAAGAAAGAGAAACCATGGTCTTTGAGCCTGCCTTACCTAGAGGGAATGCTGGGTTCAGTCAACTGGCTGATGACTCAATCAGTCATGCCTGTGGATGGAAACCCCAGTAGAAACTCTGCCCACCAAAGCTCAGTGGCTTTCCTGGTTGGTGAACACATGACATGCTACCAGAATGCTACCAGGGAGAAGGCGCAGAAGCTCTGTGTTGGGCACAATCCCAGACCACATCCAGTGTGTCTTCATTTGGCTGGTTCTGGTTTGTATCTTTCATAATAAAATTGTAATCATAAGTATAGTGCTTTTTTGAGTTTAACAAGTTGCTCTAAGGAATTCTCAAAGCTGAGGAGGTCAAGGGACTTCCTGAAACTTGTGGCCAGTTGGTCAAAGATGCAAGCAATCTGGGGACCCCTGGACCTATGGATGGGGTCTGTGCCTTTGACCCGTGGGGCTTCTGTTAACTCCAGAAACCGGGCTGTGTAGCACACCTGCTAGGTCACACCACTCTGTAAACACTCAAATTATAACCCAGAAGGAAACAATCCTCTGTTCCTCTCGTTGGCCCTGTAGCCCGATGGAGCTCAGTCTTGTTTATGGCCTGTTTGTCCTGTGCCCTTGCTGTGTATCCTAGCCAAAGATGACAGTGAAGTGGACTCTTGGCCAGGCCACCTGCTCTGAGCTGACGGTTCTTCAGAAGGGCATCTGTGAACTATAAACACAGCTCCACTTTTGCAAAGACAGCACCAGGACTTCTGTTTGGGAGGTCCTTGGGACCACAATCTGGTTCTGAGGCGTCTTCAAGCTGCTTTTGCATAGCAGGCATATGGTTTTGACTTTGACTGTATATTTGTTTGATGAGCCTTGGGGAGGGGGCTGTTGCAAGTTATGGGGTGGGGGGTGCTCAAGTCCAGGCCGACTCAAGCTTTTCCTCAGCCTGAACATCGTCCTTCTGGTAAGAAGTAGAGCCCCGAAAAGGGATGAATGGAGAGGTCCAGATTCTAAGTCTCCCTCTCAGAGCAATGCAATTTCATTGTACTTCAAAATAATTAAACAAATCTGTAAACCATGTTTCCATTGCATTAGTTTACTTCACTTGGCCTCGTAATGTGAGGATCATAATTACTTAAATATTTCCCTTTACTATTTTTCAAAACATTTTTCTAAATTGTCAAAAAACATTCTGGAGACAGTTGGATAAAAAACATAGTGAACATGTGTCTGATTAATTTTTTAAGACAATCAAGATCAAATGCAAAAAATGATTGGAAACGGTTTCAGTGCGACAATAAAAGACAGAAATCTCAGAGCAGGGAGCGTGGTGAGTCATAAGGAAAAAATATTCATCATTTTTACGACAGTGTCTACTGGAACCCAGATGACAGGGAACCAACTGGCCTGGTGCATAAAGGGCCAAAGGTGGAGCATGGCCTAAGGAGAGTGGTCCGTCTCGTGGGGGCGCCTGCTGAGTGCATTCCCCGATGCAGGGCCCGTTCTGATGCCGAGCTTGTAAAACAAGAGATCACTCTGAGCCACCACTCTTCGTCTCCTGTCATTACAAACAACTTGAGGGCAATCCACTGGCATCCTGACAAGCAGATCGTCCCTCATCTGCCAGCTGACAATCAGGCCGCCGTCTCGAGGCCATCGATGGAGCTGCTGGGTGATGGAAAGTCACTTGTCAAAGGAGTGTTTATGACGTTAACTCACAAGCACTTCCCTGGCTTGAACTGAATTTGGTTTTACTTTATTCAATTTGTTTTGTTGAGTCCGCTTCTTAAACTTATTTTTTAAGTTCCAATAAACAATTGGGATCAGAAAATGTGATTTTTTTTTTTTTCCTCTAGCATAACACGTCTGCCTTCTTTCTCTGGCACCGCTGCCTGGTAGACGCCACCAGAGGCGGAGAGGCAGAAGCCCTGTCTGAGGGCTTGCACCCATCTAGAAGCCCAGAGAAGGTTCTAGGCAGGGTAGACTCTATAGCCCCTGTTTTGCTTAGGCATTGAGAGTACACACCAGGGCTCTGTCCTAAATGGGAAGTTCTTTGCAGGAAAAGCAGCAACCTCAGAGTCACAGCCCTATTAATTGCTCTCACAGCCTCATGGCCTTTCTTTGTTTTATTTAAAAAAATGTTTTTAAAATTTTTTAATAGTGAAGAGACTCATGCACCTTCAGGCTTTCAGTGGTAAAACACTGGGGGTTGTTTCCCCTGTTCCTCAAGACAAATTACAGTCCTTGTCTCACCAGCAGGTAAAGGGTAGGTGCTAATGGAAATTTTGCCTGGTGTGGCTCATGCATTTCCAGGAGCTGGAGTCAGTTTGAGTGGAAACTTTGGTCCCTGGAACCTGTGACAGGACAGAGCCAGGACGACTTGCTGTGGCTTAGCTAGGTATTGTCTGCTGAGATTTGGTGCTGTCTGTAGTCCTAGGCAGAGAGCAGTGGCTCAGGAGAAGTGGGGAAAAGTGATCCTTCAGTGGGCACTCATTGGCCCATAAACTGTCCTTTAAAGGCCTCATTTAGGGCAGGCGGGTCAGCTCTGTCTGCTGGTCACTCATCTCTCTACTGCTCCTAATGGTAAGGAAAGAACAACTCCCTTGGCAAGAGCTAGAACATATTCATGGAAGTGGACTGACCCAGTGAGAGCTCGGTTTTACATCTTGTGCATTCTACAAGTCAGGCATAAGACCCTCCCTCTAGGAGATCCCAGGCAGTGGGAGGTAAAAAGTGGAAGTGGATAACGTGCAGGGAAGATGGACAAAGAGGCTGAGCACGTGCAGGTGTTCCCCGCTGGCTCCTGAGGAAGACACGTGGGGGCCCAGAGGCCAGGGGCGCTGGCTTCCGGGAGAGCTTCGGACCGACTGCAGCCACGTTGATTGTGTGCTTGGGGCTGTCCTTCTGCAAGCTGTCGTGGCACTCTGCTTTATCTTATTGCTCCGTCGCCAAAGCTTTAGGTTGTAAACTTTCAAAGCGTCCAAGTTATAAGGATTTTGATATGTTTCGCATCCATAATTTGGTAAGGATTTCTTGCTAATCTTGATCATCATTGGAGAAGCCTCAAGGTGGTGGCCAGGACCTGCCCCAGAATGCTGTGCGCTGGGGAGGCAGCTTTGGGTGTGGAGGTGCAGCTCCCTGGAGGCTCCTCTGCATTTCCGGCTTCTGACACCACCCGCCCCCAACCTGCCGAGGCCCCTCCTCCCACCAGTTCTGTGCCCATTGACTTGCAGTCCCAAGGAAAGGAAACTTGGGTTTATCTCCATCCTCCAGTGGCATCAATCATTTGATGCCTTTGCCAGGGAATCCAAGAGCCTCCTGAATAATTCAGATGTGCTACACAGAATACTTGCTGCTCCCTAGTGTTAATGAAAATATCAAGGGAATTAATTAACAGTCAATTATATCAATTTTAGATTTGGACATTGATTCTGATGCTGAAAGCTAAATCTGCATTTCTGCCACAGTTCCTTTCTCCAATTTTCAACTTGTCTTTGTCATTTCCAATCAAACTTATAAGAGGGAACATGCTCAAATTATTTCCTTTCCCTTGCTCGGTTGCTGCTGGCTTCAGATAAATAAAGATAAGAAGAACCCTTTCAGTAATATATATTTTCTACTACCCTAGGTGTACAGGTGCTCTCTTGATCTCTGTATTAAACTGCTTTGGGGAAAAGAGAGTTTGATTCTATGGATAATAAACTACAAACAGAGGCAAAATAGAAAAAATAATGTGCATTCTATTTGCATAGATATGTATATTTTGTCCAGACCATGGCATGGAAGAGCTTACAGAGATGGGGCCAAGGGAATCACAGGTAGTGCCTTCACCACCTGTTATTACAAATGGAGCCTGGGAGATTGTCCACTCTGCGCATATGATATGTTTGCTAGACATTTGTTAAACGTCATATATGAAGAGATTTTTTTAAACCCTGTATGATCTTTGATATTAAGAAAAGGCATTTCATTGAAAACAGTCTTTGCATGATTTGGCACGAGTCGTCTAGACTGCTTTATGAGAAATGACAGCCAGTAGGAAAGTAATTAAAGATGTATTTTGCTGAAAGCAAAAGTATTTTTGGAATCAATACCAACCATCTTTAATTTGCCAGCTCTTTCCACAATCATTGTGCATTATCTGGAGAATCTCAATTCTAGAGAACAGAGGACCTCAGTTTGAAAGCATGGGGTGCCAGCCCCTTTTGGGTGTCACTCTTGGGTCCATCTGCTTGCTCGCCATCCTCAAGTTGGTTAGGAGGAGGTCTGGGCAGGGAGGAGGAACAATGAGTGTGGTGGGCAGGAAGTGAGTGGATTTCTCACTGGAAAGTTGGCACCTCGTTTGGCTCCTCCTAGGACAGTGGTACTATTTGTGAGGTAGCAGCAATGGGGCCGGAAAAGTGGAGCAAAGGCTGGGTTGGGTGGTGGTGACTGTGGTTTTGAGTTAGAGACAAGGAAACAGCAACCTTCATTCATGCTTTTGAGAATTCTGAAGGCAGCAAGAAATCTGCCCTCTCTCTTCTACCATTTTTTTAGAGGGAGTGCCTTTCTTAGGTGGTGGGGAGCTCCCTGTGGGCCAGGCTTGTGCCCTCCATGCCCCTGTGACATGCCAGGCACACTGCATATATCCCATACGTGTCTGCTCAAGGCTTGACTGGTGACTATAAAGTCAGACTCCCAATCGGCTGGGAAATCTATCTGGTCTGTTCTCTTCTTCTCCCCCTGCCACCCATCCTCTCACCTTTCTGATTCCTACTCATCTTTCAGGCATCACCTTACACTTTACTTCTTCCTGGAAGCCTTCTAGGAAGGAATGCCTCATCCTCCTAGTTCCATCTCAGAACATCAGCTCTGATTCCACCCGGCTTCAC
Organism: Ovis aries; assembly: GCF_016772045.2. Taxonomy (NCBI): domain Eukaryota; kingdom Metazoa; phylum Chordata; class Mammalia; order Artiodactyla; family Bovidae; genus Ovis; species Ovis aries. The sequence continues at coordinate 40,808,044 of NC_056067.1, forward strand.
CACTCCCTCATTGGTCAATGGCCTACTTTCCTTACCATCCTTTTAAGACCATGATTTTCTCTCCAATTTATGCCTAGTTCCCACTTGGAGGCCTCATATACCACCCTGATTTGGGGGGATACAAGGTAACGTACTGTGACCACAGTCACGCTTCTGCGCTTGCATTGTCTTAGCCCCTAGCGTAGAGCTCTCTGGGTCCAACTTTGGCTGTGATCTTAGAGTGTGAACAGACTGGCTTGTCCTATGCTCTTCTGTATTAAGACTGGGAAGACTTCTTTCCACTCTTTCACTCTAGAGGAAAACTGGGTCAGTGGGCAGAAAGCCCTACATAGACAGAGAATCTGACCCTTTTGAGGGCTGAAGCTTGGGTGAATCTGAAGGGATGAGGTGGCCGAGGGAATGAGGATTGCTTGGGGAAGCATCACGGCTTTAAGAGGTTTGGTTCTGCCATAGCCTTGGGGCCTTTCCAGCTCATTCCTCATGCTACAGAGGCCATGAGCTGGCCAGCCTTAGAGGGGTCATCTAGAAAGGTCAGTAAGTGGAGCCCCGTTACCAGAACCAGTGGTCTCTGTTCTCTGATTCTGGGGCTCCAATGTGCCTCTGGGGGGCCTTCCAATGTGCCTTCTGGAAGTGGAAGTGAAGAGCATCCTATCTGGCTCTCTGCTCACTCCACAACTAGTACATATCTGCTTCTACAGCTTTTATTTTAACCAAGTATATATGTGTATATAAAGATATATATTATAAACATAAAATGCATATCATATGTGCATGTGGTACATGTATGTGAGTGTGAACACACATACAACAAACTGCCGCTCACCTTTTTGCTCACAACTACTTCTGTGCAGCAAGTACCTTGTGTCTTACTGTGAAAGTTGTGTCAGCATACTCCAAGCCATGTGGACAGCTATGCTGAAAAGTGGATGCTGTCTTTTGGCCCAATTTTCAAAGTCTAGGTGCTGTGGATTTTCCTTGCTTTGGATCTTAATGAGGCATTAATTTTTTCTCTCATTGATATGCATAGTCAGACATAGTTAATCTTTGGGACACCTGCTGGTCAGATGCCTGGGATAAGTCTGGATTAAGGAAATTCTGATTACCAATCCTCCCAAAGGGCTAGGTGACTTGGGAACTCAGGGTACAGAGGGTGTTCTTGAGCACAGAGCTGCTCATGGGGAGGAGGCTGGGCGTGTCTGGAAGGGACCTTGGTCAATAGTAATCTTTGTGGTGGCAGCGTGTAAGAATCACTGAGAGTAGGGCTCTGTGTGCCCATACCTGGCTTTTCATCTGTCTTTGTACAAGGGTGGGATCTGAACTCAGGACCCTTGGCCACAGTTTCGTAGCTGGGTGCCATGTCCTTGGGGCAGCACAGCCTCTTTTCCATGACAGTCCTTAATGTACCGTGAAACAGCTAGAAAGAGCTAGAACCAGCCCAGACAGAAAAGGAGCTATGGGAATCACTACCTACTGCAAACTTTATATCGCCAGTCTTCCCCACTCAGTGTCAGTTCCATGAAGGTACACCTTACAAGTATTTGCGGGATGAATAGTCCCCCTTTTATGAGGATACATCCAAGTCTTAGCTGGGATAGATGCCTTTTGTGATGTCTTCCCTGTGTCCACAGTTCCCTTTACAGTGTGCCAGTCCCTGGGGGTCAGAAAAGAGCCAGGCCAACAGGGACCCTTCCTCCTCTGGTTCTGGCCTCAGACACATCGCCCACCTGTAGAGGACAGCTGTACATAAGACTGGACATCTTAATGAAGCTGCCCGCTCTTGACCTCAGCCTTGCATTAACCAGGGACAATCCCTCCAGTCACAGAAGCTCCTCCTTTGTTCACACTCAGCATCACCTAGGCTCTCTCTGTGGGAGTGGGGTGTGGCTTCTCTGATTTCATTTCCAGAGCCAGCCCATTGGGCTTGGGGGAAAGATGCTCCAACACCTGCTGGTGGATATGGAGGCTGCTTGGGGTCTGTTGGAGGAGGACGTAGGAGTGGATTTAAGATTGAAAATATACATGAGTTTGTGACCCAGAAGATTCACTTTTTGGCATCACTCATAAACCTTTTCGGGCATATGAAGGAAGTGCAAGAATATTTATTGCAACATATTTGCAATAGTGAAAAGTTAAAAGCAATCTACATGTCCATCAATGTAGGAAGAAACAAATAAAGTTGGATGAGGCCATACTGAAGTGTCCAATACAGCAATTAGCAAGACTGAGATAGATATGTATATTTTCACATGGGTAAGGTTCCAAGATATACGTTGAATAAAAGAAGTTTGCAGTTTGTTATGGAAACCTGTATTGGTTTGATCAAACTTATGTTAAAGACGTCAAAAATTTCTACAAGAACACACACGTGAATGATTGCATAAAGGCCTAGGAGAATACACACCAACCTCATCCCAACAGACAATATTTTAGGAAGAAGAGGAACAGATTACAGCGATGGACTAAGGGGCTTTAGACTCCAGCATCCTTTTCTGAAAACAAGAAGTATTCCTCCCTCTTTAGGAAACCCAGCATTCTGTGAGAATTTGTTTTTAATAAATAAGAAAAGAAAAAAACAGATTATTTGTTTTCTTTACACATGGTGAGACTCAGTCCCACCCTACAGAGAACCATGGGTATCAGTGACTGTTTGTATAGCACCAGGCTGTGAATGGATTTGCTGTGGAGGAGACAGAGGGCACGTCCAGCGACTGCTCTGCAAAAGCAAACAGTTGAATGAAGGGGCTGGGATTCAGACCCAGAAAGTAGGGACACAGAAGAGAGTCAGAGCAGGTGCCCAGGTGGGAGGGGTGGGTGCTTCTTGGCAGCCCAAGCACCAAGTCCCTCTCTCTGCTGCTTTGCCAACTCCCCAGGGCAAAGGTTGTCTTGGGGCTCTTTGTGATCAGGAGCTGCTCCTGGTGTCCTCCTCAGAGCATCTCTCCCTTTAAACCATGGATTCATGAGATGGTGGGTTATGTAAGGTAGGAGTTTCCAGAAGGGCTCCTACAGGGGAGATGGCGTCAAGCCTTTAGATGAGTGGAGAGGTGGTGATACGGGGGTGGAATCCTGGGGCAGCCAGGGATGGAGTGGCAGCTCTCCTTTTGGCTAAGGCAGACATCATTCCCACAAGCTAGAGACTCTGCTTTGTAACAGATCCATGTATCTGCCCCATGGGATACCTCGCAGCCACCCCATCACTGAGCAAAACCTTTCCTGGAGCAAAATCCTTGGGAGTGGTTCTTGTGCTGGTGGACCTGGAACTGGGGTCGTGACCTACTAGTGTCCTGGTCCTGCTTTACGTCAGTGTCACTAACACAAAGGACAGACAACTGATGCTAGCAAGTGAAGTGCCTTGGAGAGTGGCAGAGACTGTATCAAACAGGTATGCATATATAACATCTCAATATACACATGTGGCAATCACCAACCACCGCAATCCACAAATGCATGTCATGAGCCTAACTTCTCGAGGCGCTGAGAGCCACTGAAGGATGCAGAACTCTGTTCAGGAAATTCAGGCTGGATTGCTGATGCCCTTTGTGTCATTGGCAAGCACTTAGCCTCCTGGAGGAGCCTCAGTTTATTCATCTGCAAAATGCAACAGTAGTAGAACCCGTGCGGCATCATCACAATGAACCACCATGCACAGTGATGGATGTAAGGTGCCTCGCACTAATAAGAGGCTTAATGCATGATGCATAATAATAATTGATAGCACTGCCCTTTACGTGGGACCAGTAAACACCATGTTCTTCTGTAGCCTCATTCCTCTGCCTTGTATCAGTCACAGCCAGCTGTTAGCTCTCTGCCTCATTTTCTCCTCCTAATGAGGGGAAATCTAATATCAGCTTTAGGCTGGATGTGGAAATAATCCAGTTCCTCGGATACGGGGAGGGGGTGGAGCAGCAGCGGAGGGGGCCTGACTCCCGCCATTTCTGCTGGAAGAGCGGATGGGAAAGGAAGGCCTGTTGGCCCCGTCCCCATGTCCCCATGCCCCGATGGCTGGAGCCCTGCCTGCCCCCTTCAGCTGACTTCGGTGAGACCTCCCTCCTCGCCACGCAGAGAAAACTTTGGGCGGCTGACCCCAACCCTCCTCACACACAGCCAATCTCCCTCCAATTGTTTCATCAGCGTTGGGACTGTCAGCTCAAACCTGACAAGTGACAAGTCTCAGGCTCATGCTGACTAGATAATCAAAGTCTTGTCAGGGCTGTCAATAGCCTGCAGATAGGAGAGGACAAAGGGAGGAAAGGTTTCTACAGAAACCGCTGCCTTCACACAAATGCTGTCGAAGCCTCTTACCCAAATCACCTGTTTGTTCCTAAACGTCACTTACCACTGGTTCTGTGGGCTTGAAGCATACACCCCGAAATGAAATAATAGCCTGATGTCATGCATTGAAAATGCAGATTTTTGTATTTTGTGGGATATTAGTTTATAATTTTGCCTATGAGAAATACATGCTGTTTTATAATACCTAATAGCATCTTGGTGAAAGAGATTTTTTTCTCCAGTAAAAATAAATCTTCAAAAGTGTAAACTGGACAATGCCAATAAAGTGACATGGATTCACCCTTATTGCATCCTTCCAGTAACACAGATAAATAGGTATCTCACACCTGAGACACGCAGCAGCTCAGATGCACAGCCATTCCGCATCCATACTTGGCTGCTTTTGCAGGGATGTGTGTAAGGCAGCCCTGGCCTGAGAAGAATGGCCAGTTATCTACCTTTACCCAAAGCTAAGTGAAGCTGACACAGGCCAGCCAGTGTGTGGAGAGGAAGGGGACACCATGGACTTAAAAGACCAACCAAGACTGCTCAAGGCCTAGAGGCAGGGCCTCAGGGGAGCCCAGAATCTTGACATGGGTATCTTCCCTCTTCCCTCTTTCCACACCCAACTCAGCATATAGCCTACATCCTCCATGAGGAGGCATGATTGTTAAATCATGCATGTCAAGATTCACGCATGATGGTCAACAGGCACACGGAAAGATGTTCAACCTTGTCAGTTATTGGAGACATGCAAATCAAAATCACAATGAGGTATCACCTCACACTGGTCAGAATGACCATCATCAAAAAGTCTACAAATAACACATGCTGGAGAGCATGTGAAGGAAAGGGGACCCTCCTCCACTGCTGGTGGGAATGTAAATTGGTGTAGCCACTATAGCAAACAGTATGGAGATTCCTCAGAAAACTGAAAATAGAGCCATCATATGGCCCAGCAATCTCACTCCTGGGCATGTATCTAGAAAAGACAAAAAATGAAAGTGTTAGTCATTCAGTCATGTCCAACTCTTTGAGACCCCCCCCCCCCCCCGCCGTGGACTGTAGCCCACCAGGTACGTCTGCCCTTGGAATTCTCCAGGCAAGAATGGTGGAGTGGGTAGCCATTTTCTTCTCCAGGGGATCTTCCTAACCCAGGGATCGAACTCATGTCTTCTACATTGCAGGCAGATTTGAAAACCGTAATTTGAAAAGATACATGCCTGCTAACTCATATTGACGTATGGCAGAAATCAAACCAACATTGTAAAGCAATTATCCTTTAATTAAAGGTAAATAAATAAAGTAAAAAATAAGAAAGCCAAAAAAAATTCATTCATGCACCCCGATGTTCATAGCAGCAGCACTAATTACAATAACCAAGACAAGGAAGCAACCTAAGTGTACACCAACAGATGAAAGATAAAGAAGATACGGTGTATAGATACAAGAGGATACTACTCAGCCATAAAAAAGAATGAAATTGTGCCATTTGCAGCAACATGGATGGACCTAGAGTTTATTATACTAAGTGAAGTAAATCAGAAAAAAATGCTCAAACACTGTACGATGTCGCTTACATGGGCAATCTAAACAAGTGATACAGATGAACCTATTTATGAGTCAGAAATAAACTCGAAGACATAGAAAACAAAGTTACAGTTACCAAAGGGGAAAGAGGGGAGTGAGAGGTAAATTAGGCATTTGAGATTAACAGATACACACAACTTTATATAAAATAGACAGACAACACGGTCCTACTGGGAAGCACAGGGAATTATATTCAATATCTTGTAATAACCTATAATGGAAAGGAATCTGAAAAAGAATATATATATGTATGTATAGAAAAGATTTAAATATATATTATATATATGTATATTAACATAACTGAATCATTTTGTTGAGTACACACAGACTTATTTGCACACGTGAAGACAGTATTGCTAGGTAAAGAGATGGTCTCTGGAAAGTTATTACAGGATTTTTCCTGAGCCCTGTCCAATCTGGCTTTGTGTCCTAGCTGCCCTGGCTCAACCAGGGCAGGCAACAGTGCCCACTCAGGGGACTGCAGAGGGAGGCCGTGAGGTCTCAGGACAAATGGACTGCCTTGCCTGGGCTAAGCGACGAGTGCCTGGGCCTCCTCTGGTCTCCCCTGTATCTACTCTGCCTGGCACACCAGCCATTTTTGGTGGTGGTGATGTTTCAGACTATCACTTGCGCTTTCCCCTTTTCTCTCAGCACTTACCAAGCTCTGACATGTTTTCACTCCTGAGTCTGCTCCCTTGATTACTGTTTTGCTCATAGTGACGGAGCACAGAAGTGTAGTAGTGACCTGGAGGCGCTCACAGCAGTGCCTGGAGGGGTGTGGGTACTGGGAAGGTAACTGGACAACTTCCGCCCTGGCGTGAAACAGGGCGCTGAAGGTCCAGGGTGTGCTTGCAAGCTGGTGACATGTGGGGAGCTTCCCACCCCAAGGAGGGGCCAATAACACCTTGTTTTTGTGACATCAGGGCAGAGTGTGGCCCTAGACCTCCTGCCTTGGGCAGCCTTCACCACCGCGTGGGCCCCAGTACTCAAGCTTCTGGAAGTATATATCCCCTTACTGCCCACTGCTTTCCTCCTTTCAGATTCCTGGAGAAAGGATTTTTCAGAAGAGGGTCGAGGACCCACAGGCAGCTGTCCATTGCATCATCTCATGACAGTTACTGTCCCACTGTGCTCGAAGGCCTGCACTGCGGCCCTGGAGTAAGTTTCCACTCCTGCCTTCAGCAGACCATAGTTTGAGGAAGGTGAGAGGATGCAGTGAAGTTAGGAAGTGATGAAAGTGGGGGAAGTAACAAGGTAGAGATCACACACAGCCTGGAGCAGCATGGAAGACTTTCTGGAGGAGGTGACACTTGAGCTGGAATTAGAATTTAGACTGAAAATGAGATGAATAGAAGGTTAGGTCTCCCTGGCTCAGCAAATACTAATGGAGCATGTATCTTTGTCATTTCTGGGTTGTCTCTCTCAGGGTTGGTAGAATTCCTGGGCACCTGCACTGTGCTGCTGGGAATGGCTTGGCCCTTGCGTGTGAAGCTCCATTCTCAGACAGCAGAGATTTTGGCCTGTGTTACTGTACATTGTCAGCAGCAGGTGAGACAAAGCACTCTGCACCAGCGTTTCTTGCTTGAGGCCTCTCTGGTACTTCTGCAAAGCCTTTTAGAAAATTCTTCTTTTCTTCATTGCTATATCCTTTCCCAGCCAGTGTGTACTTTAATCCCCCAAAGCTAAAACAGAGCGTCTCTCTCCCATCTGCACCAGCACTTACTGTGGCCTTGATTTTTATGGTGCCGGCAGGGACAGCAGGAGTTTCTTGCTGAAATATTGCTTACCATCCCCACCCCATCAACTTGCAGGCAGCCATATTTCGAGGGGAGTGAGAGGTGGGCAGGGGGTGTGCATGTGAGGAGGCCAATATTCCCTTGTCTAATTTATATTTTACATTTCTGTAAAATCATGCTTAGAGTATTTTGGTAATCTCTGCTGAGATTAAGTATAATGCTGTACATTTAATTGATATAAGTGGTTTCAATTCTCCTTAATATGACAAATCTCCAGTGTGAAATATTCTTAGTTAATGATCAACATAAAATAGAGTTCATTTTTAATGTGAGTACAAGATTTGAATTAATTTGTAGCTAGAGCAGGGTTATTAAATTTTGTGTGCATTCCGCGCACAGGCACACGTGCGGTCATACATGTGGCAGGGAACTTACGGTGTACATGCGTGCTCTGAGTGAGGACAGGAGGCACATGCTTCTTCTGGTTTGAGCTGAGAATGGCTGTCTACCCTTGACTCTCTGTCTGTCTTGGAAGCTGCACCCCAGTGCCTCACACGTGAAGGAGTGACCCTGCTCGGGTACCCATCTCCGTATGTCCTTGGTGTTTGGTGCCCTGTGTTGCCTGGCCAGATCCAGGGACATTGTGGCCGTCCGACCAAAGCTGAACAGACAGTATAAGTTATACCGAGGTCATCTGCCTTCCCCAACTTGGTTTCCAACATAGCATTCACTGGGCTGAAAATTAGCATGTTGCTTTACATTATCAAAACCATATGATGGCTAACGTCATCCAGAAGAGTTCAATGAAAGTTTCAAGTTGGAGAAGTTTCTTGCAAAGTCATGTCCAGGGGGAAGGTCTCAGGGGTAGACCCCAGGCAGTGCTGATCAAGGCCCAGAGGGTTGCATTCCCTTGCTCACCAGATCCCAGGCCCATCCAGGCAGGCGCATTCTTCCAGGGCACCAGGATTTAGAAAGCATTTGCAGAAAGTAGGGCTGTGCTCTTTGGCCTTCAGACGTGGGATGAGAGCACAGTCAAAACCACTCCTGCCTTTCTGCTTTGAGATAAGAGACCAATTTTCTTACAACTATTAAAAGAGAAAGGGGGTGGGGGATAAAAGCTTGAGGATAAGTGCCAAGTGAATTTGAATATTGTATAAACTATGCGTGGGATGGAGGCAGCGACTTGCAGGAAACATCTGTTCCTACTGGACCCTCCGCTCTTCTTGCAGCTGGAGCCCAGGGCACAGGCGCCTTACACTTTTCCTTTGTGATGTAACCATTTTGGAGACAGCCAGCCTTCAATATGCAAGCCGACCATGCAGCCCTGAAATATTTCGTTTGTAGTCACCTCTTTAAAGATGATGGGATTTGAATACCAATAACCACCGAGGCCTTCCCACCCCCGCCAGTAGCTGAGGCAGGGGGTGATGCAGGAGGGAGGCTGTACTCAGACAAGTTCAATTTCTATTGGCTTAAGCAGCTGGGGAAAGAATCTTTAATCACATATACAATATTATTGGCAACACCATGCAATAAAAGGGCTGAATGCTTCGTTTTTCTAGATTTTCTTTTATATTTCAAAATCGCTTTTCTTTCAAATTAGTGTATCCTATACATTTTCTTAAAAGAAACTACTTATGGCTTCACTTTTTTTTTTTTTTTCCTTTTGTTGACTTACCATTCCTTTTTCCTTTTGCAATTACCGCCTCACGGAGACTGCCGGCTTTCAAAACGTTTTGCATATGAAATGAAAGGCTTGAGTGTATTTTGTTGCAATTTTTAAGAATGGCATAATTTTAATTAGAAATGTATAGATGAATAAAAATAATGCTGCTGCATATTGCTAATTAAGTATTTTCTTACTCTTTGATTTAAAAAAGAAGTGTGCCTGTTCTAACAAGGCACCACAATATGTTGTTTGGAGGTTTCCACTGGGCTCCCTGGGAAGAAGTGAGTGCCTGGCAACTGGCTGCGTCCAGACCAAGGGAGGCCAGGGGTCGCCTCCCTGTGAAAACTTGGGGTTGAGGAGGAAAGGTCTGCCCAAGAAAAGACAGGTGAAGAGACACTGCCCTGTACTGGGCAAATAATCTGCCTTTGAAATTTGGCATCAAGAGGCGGCAAATACTTGCCACTCTTCTGAGCATTTCACCCTACAGCTGAGTGATTATCTGGGTGCTGCTATCCACACAGGCTTCTTTTCCTCCTTGAAATTTCTAGATAAATGAGTAAATAGTTGACTCTGCAGACACCTGCTGTTTCAAAAAGATTCCTTCTTTGTGCTTTACGAGGAGACACAAGTTATGCAATTGTTGCCTTTGGGCAATCTCTACTCCCTAGGTTTGGCTCAGGGGAGGTGGTGTTCTCCAAGCTGGCCCTTGAGCTCCCCACAGGGCTGAAATCCTGTGGCTTTTCTCCAATCCCCTGAGCCTGCTGGCTTCCCCTCTACACCTGGGCTGCATCCGGTGACTTGGGTGTGGCTTGAGGATTGTTGAAGCTATAAAGTTATGGGCCCCCTGTTCTGTACAACAGGCTCCTCTCTGGGAAGAAGAACATATTCCCCACCCTCTCTGCTGCCCTAGCTGGCTTTATAGCCAGTGGGGCTCATGGAGGGGACTGTGCTCCTAGAACAGAGCCATGCTGCCCTGGACCCACCAGCTGAGTATAGTCTGAGCATGGCCCAGTGGACCTGCCACACTGACCGCTATTTGCCCACCCAGCTCTGCTGTATCAACAGCTCTCATCTATCTTACTGAGCTCAGGGCAGCAAAAGTGGGTTCTCACAAAGACATCTGACCAGGCTATACCGCTGGATGCTGAGGCCCTGCGCTTAGCATCTTCAGGCTACCAATCTTGGGTCAGCTTTCCTGACCCCCCCCCCCCTTCCAGATCTGTAGTCAGGTGCCCTGGAGGAATTATAGGGTTAATAGAGGAAACCCTATTCCAGCTTGTGGAACTTCTCCACAGGGGTACCTTGCAAGAGAAGCTGAGTGACTTCTTCCACTGGGAATGGTTTGTGGCCAGGAATCTCCAGGCTATCACATCTCAGTTTGTAGCCCACTAATCAGCAGAGAACTCAGTAGCATCCTGACTCAAGGACGTCAGCATCTGTTCTAAATCCTGCCCTCAGAGCAAGAGCAGTGCCAAATGCTGCAAAGACTGCTTAGCTGGGTACAAAAGACACTGTCAACAGGCTGCAATTGGAAAGGAGTCCTGGTTTGATTTGAATGAGCTATTTTTTAATAGGGTCGAAAAAGTAATTGAATTGAATCCAACAATGATAAATTCCCACATTCTCTGAGGAAAAAAATATAGACAAGTTGTGTCTATAGAAAAATAGACAAACTCTCAGTCAACTTGGAAATAGAGATATCCATTGCTTTCACTTTAGCTTACCTAGCAAAATTCATGACCCTCTGATCTGGCCCAGGTGATAGTTGGTAAAATCTATTTCTTGAGACTGTGCATGGTGGGCGCTGCATATTTCTCTGGATCTAGGCTGTAACCCTAGTTAGAGAAGGGATCAGCAGAGGATAAGATGGTTAGATAGCATCACCGACTCAATGGACATGAATTTGAGCAAACTGCAGGAGATAGTAGAGGACAGAGGAGCCTGGCGTGCTGCAGTCCATCGGGGTCACAAAAAAATTGGGCACGACTTAGTGACTGAACAACAACAATGGTTCTAACCTATCTGTCAAACTTTAATCTGCCTTCTTTCCATTTCAGCTAACCAGGAGAACGCACGCACAGAAGGTGACAGAGAGAGATCCCTTTACTTCTGGGGATGTGAGGGCTGCCTGTGTCCCAGCTCTCCCTCCAGCAAGAGATTGAACCCTCACCATCACTGGCTACGCTTTCTCTAACTTTGCCATAATCTGTGGTCAGCAAGCCTTTAACAATAAAACGAGTATTGGTTGAGAGCTTTGACTGGGTTAAGGCCCTGTTCTGGGGGCTGGGAAATCACAGTGGCAAAGAGTGAAGACTTCCTTCTTGGAGCTTATAAGCAACATAATAAGATGAAATATGTCTGGGAGCAAACTCTTTTAACAACACAAAGAACAAAGGGATTTCAAAGCCTTTCTGAGCCAGAGCCATCTGGGAGAGTTCATCCAATGACTGGGAGGGATAAAATGGATTCTAGGGAGGAGGGTTCCTGCTTGGAGAGTTTGCAGAAAGGGGACTTGAAGGGCAGGTAGAGCATGTCTAGGAGGGCAGGAAGAGGCTGCAATAAGGGAGGACCTAGAGACGGTCATGCTGAGTGAAGATGCATATTTATGTCAGAAAGAGAAACTCAAATGCTGTATGATATCACATATATGTGGAATCTAAAATATGACACAGATGAATCTATCTACAAAACAGAAACAGATTCATAGACATAGAGAACAGATTGTGGTTGCCAAGGGGAGGCGGGGTGGGAGAGGGATTGACTGAGGGTTTGGGGTAAGCATATTCAAACTATTATATATAGGATGGAAAAACAACAAGGTCCTACTACATAGCTCGAGGAGCTATACTCAATATCCTGTGATAAACCATAATGGGAAAGAATATAAAAAAGGCTATCTCTATGTGTAGCTAAGTCACTTTGTTATACAGAAGATATTAGCACAAAATTGTAAATTAACTATACTTCAACAAATAAATAAACATTTAAAAAAGAAAATATAAAGTTCAAGTTCCTCAGAAGCTTTCATTCTTAACCAAAGAGCTTTCAGAGGTGAAGTGAAATTGTTAGTTGCTCAGTCAAGTCCGACTCTTTGCGACCCCATGGACTGTAGCTCACCAGGCTCCTCTGTCCCTGGAATTCTCCAGGCAAGAATACTGGAGTGGGTAGCCATTCCCTTCTCCAGGGGATCTTCCAGACCTAGGATTGAACCCAGGTCTCCTGGATTGCATGAGGATTCTTTATCGGGGGAGCCACCAGGAAAAAGCTTTCAACATCAGTCAAAATAAAAGATCAATATATGTAACAGACAATGCAAAATTTAACTGAATATTTGTCATGCGTGTGTAACCATGGGTCTTTTGTGATTAAATGTTTTGATAATTTTGTCCTTCCCCTTCTTAGGTTATTTCTGGACATGATTAAAAATAAATTATTAAAACTGAACAAAACAGAACAGAGGCCACGATAAAAACAAAACAAAACAGGCTCCTGGGGAGGGTGTTAGTGAGAAGTACTCCAGTTGGCGACACAATTTCCAAAGTTTTAGTGATAATCAAAACAAGAAGCTGTATGAAGGGCTGCTCTTCCTGAGCCTCATCGCATAGCCATCTTCCTTACTCCCTCAGCATACATGAGGCTGTGCCTGTGGAATCAAATTCATATTCCTTGATGATTTCCATCAGTAAGAAGGGACTAGAGTGAATTTTTCTGTTTTCTTAAAAAAAAATTACTTTGGATTGATTTATGATGTTGTGTTAGTTTCAGCTGTAGAGCAAGGTGATTTAGTTATACATATACACGTATCTATTCTTTTTTAGATTCTGGTTTCTTGATTTGCACAAAAAGGTGAGGCCTGAACCAAGAGTCATAGGAGTAGCTGCTAAACTTCATGTCCTGCAGACCCAGGGGACAGAGCAGCCCTCACGCTCTGTCCTGGGAGTGTCCAGTCCCTCCCTGATCTTCCCTGGTTTGCATTGATGTGCTGCTAACCTAGGTTAACCCAGTTGTCAGGTCTGATAGCTCCATGGTCTCCACTCTCCAAGTGGGCTTTGGGGACTTTGCCAGAAACTGTTGCAAGGTAATAGGTTAGGGGCCAAACTTCCTTAGACTTGGGGAAACCGCCCCATTTTTATATCTCTTTCTCTCCATCTATCTTGTTCAAAAGTCCACAGCCATTCCAGTCTCCCTTCCACACAGCCGATGAACACTGGATGAGGGCCTTGGGCGCCTCTAAGTGTGAGAAGGGAGCCTGTCTCTAAGGTGTTGTCTGGCCTGCAAATGTACCACATTAGGGACCACATGGAACACAGAAATCATTTGGAGATAGCACCTCAGACACACTAGTTTCTGATTCATCTCCCTGGATTGTCCTATAGTTTCGTGTTCTCCTTGTTCCCCTATATTTTCCATCATGCCGACCCACCAGATGACGAATTGATGGGCTCAGTGATCGGCAAGCCATCTTCTAGGAGCCCGCAGCACGCCAGCCACTCTCCCCGAGGCTCTCCCCTGAGGGCTGAGAGACCAGGATCTTCTGGGGAGACACTGCTTCCTTTGCAGCCCTTTTTAGTGCTGGCTCTGTTGTTCTTTCACTCCCTGTTAATCTCAGCTTTGGGCATCTCCCAACGCTGGAGACCTTGTTGGTCCCCATCACCACTTCCAGAAAAATTTCAACCCCTTTCCTTTGGTTACAAAACAAAGCCAAAACCCTATTCCACTGACAGCTCTGCCATCTAGGAGTACCCCCCGACCCCCTGCTTGCCATTGTTTCTACTTCCTCTGCCATAGGAGAAGGCAATGACACCCCACTCCAGTATTCTTGCCTGGAGAATCCCAGGGACTGGGGAACCTGGTAGGCTACAGTCCATGGGGTCGCTAAGAGTCAGACACTACTGAGCAACTTCACTTTTACTTTTCACTTCACTTTTCACTTTCATGTATTGGAGAAGGAAATGGCAACCCACTCCAGTATTCTTGCCTGGAGAATCCCAGGGACAGAGGAGCCTGGTGGGCTGCCATCTATGGGGTCATACAGAGTCAGACGCAACTGAAACGACTTAGCAGCAGTAGCAGCAGCAGCAGCCTCTGTCATTGTAGATTTTAGCTTTTGGTTCTCTGTTGTCTTTGCCATTCCATTTCTTCCTGGATTCATGAGAATTTGGCATTCTCTATGGCTTAAAGCTCAACATTCAGAAAACTAAGATCATGGCATCTGGTCCCATCACTTCATGGCAAATAGATGGGGAAACAGTGGAAACAGTGGCTGACTTTATTTTTTGGGGCTCCAAAATCATTGCAGATGGTGACTGCAGCCATAAAATTAAAAGACGCTTACTCCTTGGAAGGCAAGTTATGACCAACCTAGATAGCATATTCAAAAGCAGAGACATTACTTTGCCAACAAAGGTCCGTCTAATCAAGGCTATGGTTTTTCCAGTAAAACATGTATGGATGTGAGAGTTGGACTGTGAAGAAAGCTGAGTGCCGAAGAATTGATGCTTTTGAACTGTGGTGTTGGAGAAGACTCTTGAGAGTCCCTTGGACTGCAAGGAGATCCAACCAGTCCATTCTAAAGGAGATCAGTCCTGGGTGTTCATTGGAAGGACTGATGCTGAGGCTGAAACTCCAGTACTTTGGCCACCTGATGTGAGGAGTTGTCTCATTGGAAAAGACTCTGATGCTGGGAGGGATTGGGGGCAGGAGGAGAAGGGGAGGACAGAGGATGAGATGGCTGGATGGCATCACTGACTCGATGGATGTGAGTCTGAGTGAACTCTGGGAGTTGGTGATGGACAGGGAGGCCTGGTGTGCTGCGGTTCATGGGGTTGCAAAGAGTCGGACATGACTGAGCAACTGAACTGAACTGAACTGATGGATGCTCAATTCAGTACCACCTGGGGCTTTCAATCCCTTGGTACCTTAAACAATAGCGGCCATTTCTTCCACACACTCTCTAGTCACCGATCCCCCACACCCAAGTCCTTACCTACAATTCCAACCTCAGTGTCTTGATTTCTTAATCGATCTGCTTCACTCCTCCCACCTTTAATGTGATCAGATCTTAGGAGGGTCTTCAATCCACTGGCTCCTTCCTTTCTTTCCATAACCCTATCCCTTCCAGTTCTCTCTCACCCACCCTAATTTCAATCTCAGAGTTTATCATTTCATCATTTTCTTTAAGTCTTTATTGAATTTGTTATAATATTGCTTCTGTTTTTGTTTTATATTGAATATTGCTTGTTTTATATGGAAATATTGCTTTATATTGAATATTTTATATTGAATATTGCTGTTTTGTTTTCAGGTTTTTGGTTGTTTTTTTTTTTTCTTTTGCTGCAAGGCATGAGGGATCTTAGCTCTATGACCAGGGATAAAACCCAGACCTCCTGCACTGGAGGTGAAGTCTTAACCACTGAACCACCAGAGAAGTCCCTCATCACTTTCTTGAATTGCCTTTAGCTCCTTTGTCCCTTCAGCTGTTTACCCCCTTTATCTGAAAAGCCCTTATACCAGAAGGACCCAAATGTTAGTGTTTATCTGTCTTAAAAGAACAGCGGAGTTCTGCAGGGAAAAGTCACAAAATGGGATGGAGTCTCAGCATAACACATGCAGCATGGCAAACAGCCGTCCTCCACCCTCACTCCTTGATATCCCATCATATTTGACTAGTCAGCTTGCCTGGAGAATCCCAGGGACGGGGGAATCCGGTGGGCTTCTGCCTACGGGGTCACACAGAGTCGGACACGACTGAAGCGACTTAGCAGCAGCAGCAGCAGTCAGCTTTAGTGGCTACTGTATCACAAAATTTATTTTTGCTAAAGTGTCTTAAGAGAGGCCTGTTGAATAAATGACAATAAATGACAGGAATATGCCAACACAGTTTGCCATCTCTGGAGAAAGAGAGAGTTACCCAGTCTGTAAAAAAAATGGCCTCATTCCTCTCCAGGTGACCTCCATGGAGTCCTACAGAAGGTTTATTAGTGTTATTAGCCAAATATTTCAAACTATTTCAAGTCCAGATGAAGGTAGAGATAAAGTGACTTCTATCATTGATCTAAATCTTCTCACAGCTCCATGTATGGAGCAGACATTTCTCCTGCTCGGGGATCCCCCATTCTCTCCTGCTGGGCTCATGGGAGAATTTCACTCTCCTCCCCCCTTGAATTTAGGGGTGGCTGTGTGTTACTGAACAGTAGACTCTAACCCTAGAGCACTGTATTTCCAGTAGGAGTGTTTCCACATCCAGATACTCATGAAAACACATGTGGAGATAGAGCCCCATCAGCCAGGGTCCTTGGTGAGGACAGAGTCCCCTGCCAATGGGCATGGATACATCTTCATCCTAAGAGCAAGACACGTGTTTCTGTGGTTGTGGTTGTTATTGCCACACAACTTATCCTAACTAGACTTAGCCAGAGGTTGCAGAGTAGACCCTTGAAGAGAGTCTTGGGGGCATTTTCCATCAGTCCTGTGTCCCTTTCTGTTTCCAAAGACTCCCTATGCTCCCCACTCCCGACTCCTCTGCCAAGGTCCTGCTTCCTCTGACTTTCCTAGCTCAGCTGGTAGTCATTCTTTCTTTGATCTTCCATGTTTGGTGGTCTTTGAAGATGGATGCTGTGGAAAAGGTGCTGGAAGAAGGAGCAAAATTAAGTCTCAGTCTTCCTCTGTCGATCACAGGGATGTCTGGTCTAGGAGACAATGCTCTTCACGATGGCCCCATGTCACCCTTCACTGGGGGCTGATGATGGGAGGCAGGGCAAGACCAGGGCATGATGGCATCGTTGCTAGAAGTGCTGTGCCCACATCGGCTCTCAGAGTTTCCACCAAGTCCTTGAAAAGAGCTTCCAGGCCCCCCTCAGCCCCTGCTCTTCTTTGCCCGTTCTCCAAAGAGAAGCTATTAGCCTAGGTAAATACTCGCTCCCCTGAGCAGTGACTTGATCTCTGTACTCCCTGATTCAGTTCTTTTGCAAGGTAAATAACTATAAATATTAAAACATGTCAATAGCTTTATTAATAAATGACTTCTGGCTTCCTAAGAGATTCTGACTGTGGGCTTTTGGTTGGCCTCTGGTTCATACTGTCACATACTTCATATGGCTTAAATGTTGTTGGTTGAAGGATACATGAGATCTGGCTAGCCTGTCAGAAATCACAGTATTTGGATATCCCAGAATGTTAATTTCAGAGTGTTAAAGAATGCTTTTCTCCCTGATATTTTTTTCTTTTCATTTGGAGCTCATACAACACATATAGCCCAGTGTTATTACGGACTGAAACTTAAATAAGAAATACAGTGACTCAGTAGT
This sequence comes from Ovis aries, assembly GCF_016772045.2. NCBI lineage: Eukaryota > Metazoa > Chordata > Mammalia > Artiodactyla > Bovidae > Ovis > Ovis aries. The sequence continues at coordinate 40,825,614 of NC_056067.1, forward strand.
ATCCATGCACATCTTTCTGTTAGAATTTTAAATTTCCAATCACTAACTTCTCACCTACATAAAGCTTAATACATTCTTCTTACAAGAACATTTACAAAAATCCTGTGATGAAATACATTCATTTCTCATTTATAGTTAGCTTGATATAATTGTCATATTATTTTCACAAAACCTTACCTTAATTTCTTTTCAAGGTTTGTCTTATCAATTCTTCTCCAAGAAAATTGTGCTAAAATTGTGACTCTTAAAACCAAGTCAATTACCTAGCTATTGCATTCTGGAAAAGTAACTCAAGTTTGGCTTCTTGCTATTTAGTTTTGAATCTCATTCCAGAGTAAGGAATTATTTTTTGCAAAAAAATAATACTTTCAAAATTCTACAGTACTTTCCCCCAGTACCACTGCAGTCTTGGAATGAAAATGGAGCACCCTGAGGGTTTGACTAGGAAGATGGGCAACTCTGGCCGTGTGGGGCTGAGATTTGGAAGCGCATGGTCTGATGCCAGGGGCTATGCTGAGAGCAGTGCAGACAGCTGTTGAGGAAGCGCCCATCCCATGCTTTCATGGAAGACGCTGAGGCTGCATCTATGTTTTTCCTCTCCCTTCCCTTTGCTCACCAGCTGGGCTCTTCTGAAGAGTATTCAGGTCCCCAGCACAGCCCTATCCTGCCCATCTCTAGAAGGACAAGCAGGGCACTGTGAGGAGCAGGGACCTGGGCTGGGAGGGACTGATCCCACCTATGCTGGAAAAGGTCGCTCTGATGGCTGGGTGGATAACCGAACGGACAGAAGAAAGGGAAGAAGCAGAGAAGTCAACCAAGAAGCTGTGGCAGTAGTGTGGATAACAGATTGTGGTGGCTCCATTCAGCACGATGGGATTTCAGAGAGAAAGGGAAGGATGACTCAAGGCTGACGTTAGAGACATAAGGAGTATATAGAATAGATTCTATCTAAATCAAGTGCGGCTTGTACTTTCAACACGACCAACAAAGTCAATGATAAAGTCATTTACTGAGATTGGGAAACTGGGCAAGTGTGGGTTTAGGGGGGAAAAGTAGTGTTCCAGTTGGCCAAAGAAAATTTGTGAAGTTTACAATGATACTTTTGGTAGAGAGTCCAAACAGGAATTCGCAGAAGCACATCTGGAGCTCAGGAGAAAGATTGGATCTCTGGGTCTGGAGACACTTTCAAATAAATGAAATTTCAGTCCTTGAACTGTTTGGAAGCACCTCTGGAGAGAGTGACAAGAGGCTGGAGGGCTAAGGAGTAAGTTTAAATGTGCATAATAGTCATTTGAAATGATTCTTTAGTCTTTAATTACAGGAGACATGATTCATTTTCAAAATGTTAATCAGTAGAGATAAAATGTATGCTCCTTCTGACCACCCTGAATCTCTGTTGCTTCCTCCAATTTATTTCTCATACCCAGCATGTGTACACTCATCTTTGAGACCTTTTAAAATGCATCACATACGTTTATATGTGCACACAGAAATATATCATACTTAAACAGCATCATTCCCTGCAGGGTTGTCTTTTATTTTCACTTAGCATATGTCTCAGAGATCTTCACAGGTATACATGTGTATAGGGCTTCCCTGGTGGCTCAGACAGTAAAGAAGACAGTAAAGAATCTGCCTGTGATATGGGAGACCTGGGTTTGATCCCTGGGTCAGGAAGATCCCCTGGAGAAGGAAGTAACAACTCACTCCAGTATTCTTGCCTGGAGAATCCCATGGACAGAGGAGCCTGACAGGCTACAGTCCATGCAGTCACAAAGAGTCGGACATGACTGAGTGACTAACACTTTCACACTTTCTTTGCCATATATGTGTATATTTAATTTGTTGTCGTTGTTGTTGTTTAACAGCTCTTAGTTTCCATGGAATTATTGTGCCATTGTTTGCTTAATATTTTCCCTATCAATGGGTATTTAGGTTGTTTATAATTGTGATCTATTGCATGCCAGCATGTGCATATAGAGGTTGCGTAGAGGTCATGAGGTTATGAAGGACCACCAAAGTATCCTGAGATAGAGTATACTGAAGAGGAGGACAAAGAAGAATGTGCCAAGGAGCAAGAGTATTGGGGAAAGAGAACACTGCTGAGAGGTTCAAGTTTAAGATCTAAAAATATCCGTTGGCTTTGGAAACATGGAATTCACAGGTGATTTGTCAAAGCTATCTCCCTGGAACAGTAAGCATGAAAGACAAGGAAGAATAGGTTGAAGGGCTGAGTAGGAGAGGAAGAAGTACTCAGCAAATGTAGCCATCGTTTTGTCTTTCTAGAGAGTTTGCTGTGAAAATGAGCAGGAAAATAAGAGCCATAGCTATGGAAGGAGGTGGGGTCGGGGGAGAAATCATCTTTCTTTCATTCTTTTCTTTCTTCCTTCTTTTCCTTCTCTCCCCTTCCTTGATTTTATTCTTTGTTCTTCTTTCCTCCTGTTGGGAGATACC